>NC_140524.1:48179699-48717199 GCF_964339955.1 Pipistrellus hanaki
TCTTTACTGGTTATGATTTTTTGGGGGGAAGCAGGTATGAGAAATTCCTCATGTACTATTTTCTTCACTAAGTCCTCTATGTCATCCATTTAAGATCATACTTTTTGAAAGTATGATCATACTGCATTCTTTTTTTTTAGTTCAATCATAACTCCTATGACGATATATCATTAGCTAGACAACCTGATAAATAAATGGAACCTTGAATTAGAGGATCAAGAGAAGCACTTTCTTCACCATACCACCCAGGTCAATGCTTGGGACTGTACATTGATTGAGAATGGTGGAAATGTTAGAAGATATTCTCATTAATCTAATACCTGCATTAGACAAGTATTTTCAGATGAACACAAAAGACTAGACCAATGTTTGTTGATTCATTTTCTATTCGAATATGTTATCAATTTACAAACATTTTTCTTAGGTAATAAGTGCCCTGAATTAGGAACACTTTCATATTTGAAGCAATAAAGAAAGTTAATACTGTTTTAAAATTACAATATAAATTTAAATACTTACATTATTATATTCTTATTTCCTTTATAGATTACTGTTTCACATGGAGAAATGGAAAAGTGAAATTGGATTTAAAAAAAGGTAGAATCTTACATTCCCTAGGTTGACAAGTTAAAGATTTATCTCTTTAGTGTTTTTTTCTAATTGTAGTTGATTACAATGTACTTTGTCACTCCAAATTCCTTTCACCAGCCCATCTATTGACTAATTTTTTTCCAGGCTAGAAAATGAATCGGATTTTGTCCTGTCTCAGCAGAAGGAAATAGAAGATCCCTGGGTCCCTTTAGAGGAGTCTTTGAAGGACCAGAGTAGTTCTGTTTATCAGAAATATGAAGACGGGGAGCATGCGAGGACGTAAGTAATTGAGTAAAGATAAGGAATGGGGCAAGGCTCAGCTACTTAAAAAGGGAAAAATAATTGAAAGGCCAGGAATAAAATTTGGTAGAAGAGGACAACTTCTTGTGCTTGCCATTTATCAGCTTATTTGACTATTTTGTTTGTTTACCTGTTTAGGATTCTTGAAAATAAATTAATCATTCTTGCAACTTTGTTGTAAAGCATTTTATAGACTTATTCATTTCAAACTTAGTGCAAGCTCTCCCTTCTGGTAGCATGCCTGTGTCTTTTCCTTCCTTCTCCTCTTACTGCACAGGCATGTATCTCCTAAACGCTAAAGAACCCACACAAGACTTGCAATGGGCAGCAGCAGCTTGTGCTGGGCTAACCCCCTGAACCTATCTCCAAGACTCCATTTTCTCTGACTTTTCAGTGAGTCAAAGCCCTGCCTAGTCTCTCACCTGTTGCTTCTTCTATCCTAAGACCTTCCTCGTTTCACTGTCACAAACTTTAATAAACATATTCTCAAAATTTAAACATTTCCAGCTTAAATATGATCACTGTAAAGTTTTTATATTTGTCAACTTTGTTCTTAAATTATAAATATAAATTTTATGGCTGTGTTGTCATAGTATTGTAGAATATTTATAGTCTGATATTTATATTGACTTCCTTTTTTACTTTTTTATTGAATTTATTGGGATGATGTTGGTTAATAAAATTATATACAGGTGTATAATTCTATAATAAATCATCTGTATATTGTATTGTTTGTGCACCCCCTCCTTCCATTACCATTTATTCCCCTTTACCTCTTCTATCTTTCTCTGGTTATCTATATTGACTCTTAAAATCAATGTTCATGCAATTGCTTCATTGATAAAGTATTTGATATTTTAAAGGTAATTTGTTAATCTGGAGGCAAACTGCGTAGCTTTAAAAATTGAATGGTTTTGTCAATGTCTTGGTCTGAATATGTTTTACTAGTATTTGTCTTGGGCTGGATATATTTCATTTGTGTGCAATGCAAGCTATGCCTTCAACTGGTATATTGCCAATGTTCCCACAGTAACTTATCCCTCTGGAACTGAGAGAAAATTAAGCCAAATTATATAGAATTCTTAGGAGAATTTGTATGAATGTTCTATGTAAACTAGATTGAGATTAAATTGGACTTATTTTATCAATGGCTTATTAGTGAGATAATACTAAACTTATTTTTAAGAGTTTTGAAATTAACATTTTTATACTTTCATTAAATGTTTAGCTAATCTGCATGGACCCTTAATCTGTTTTTGCATTTGTATTTCAGTTTTTGTGAATCCTACACATTCTGTCATTTTTTCTTTGAAACATATAGAATTGTATTTTTGACCAAGATATCCTAACTGCAGTTTGAAGAAATAATTGAAACATTAGTGTTTTTTTCCAATTTTAAAAAAATATATTTTATTGATTTTTTACAGAGAGGAAAGGAGAGGGTTAGAGAGTTATTGAATAGAAACATCGATGAGAGAGAATCATCGATCAGCTGCCTCTTGCACACCCCCTACTGGGGATGTGCCCGCAACCCAGGTACATGCCCTTGACCGGAATCGAACTCGGGACCTTTCAGTCCACAGGCTGATGCTCTATCCACTGAGCCAAACCAGTTTCGGCTAATTGCTTTTATGTAATTAGATTTATAATGTGGTAGAGTTTGTACTAGAATCTTCAACAATCTAGGCAACCAATTATCTAGTATTTGGGACAGAAAGACAGTACATAGTTATCAATAAATCTAATTGGTTTATTAATTTTTATAAACATTAAGGTTGAAAAACCCTCTGGTCACTTTATTTATTTATTTTTTAAAATATATTTTATTGATTTTGGCTCTATCCATTGAGCCAAACCGGTCTCGGCCTGGTCACTTTCATTCACTTAAATATACGTTGACTAACTTGTGTGTGTGTGTGTGTGTGTGTGTGTGTGTGTGTGTGTGTAAATAGTTTGGATGGAAATCATAAAAATAGTCAACTAATTTGTTCTGAACTTAGCAAATTTATCTTCCTTTGATTATTGTGAGTATTATTTCTTGAAACATCTTTTGTTGGAAGATGGGACACATTTATATAAGATTTTACTTTGAAATTTTATGTATTCAAAGTCATTGAAATCATGTCTGCACTTACTGAATACTACTAAACACCGAATAACTCTTAATATGTCACCCAAAAGAATTCCTTTGTTTCAGAGCTCCTTTGCCTCAGAACATTAGTAAGAGTGTGAATATGTGACTGTAAAAATGGCAAAGTGGGTAAAAGTCTTCACCTATGGAGTCTTTTTAGTATATGGTAATAATAAGGTCATGAATACTGCATCCATAAAAATGTGCCATTAGTCATAACTGAGACCCTCTGAGAAGGTAGGGAAATTGGGGCAAATCCAGTTGGCAGTATCATTGTTGTATGTTAGTAATGATACATCAGTGGAGAAAGCATTTGTTGCTTGTTAATCCCTTTTACTTTACTTGCTTTTTTAGTTATAAATTAGCAGAAAATATGGATGCTCAGTTGAAACAAATGGTACAGGATCTCAAGAATGTTATTGAACATCCTATCTAATAACAGAGTAATATGCAAATTGACCGTCACTCCAATACACAAGATGGCTGCCCCATGTGGACACAAGATGGCTGCCACAAGATGGCAACCAGGGGAGGATAGTTGAGAGGGACCAGGTCTGCAAAGGAGAGCAGTTTTGGGTGATCAGGTCAGCAGGGAAGGGCAGTTGGGAGGGACCAGGCCTACAAGGGAGGGCAATTGGGCGTAATCAAGCCTGAAGGGGAGGGCAGTTAGGGGCAATTGGGCCAGCAGTGGGGGGCAGTTAGGCATCAATCAGGCTGGCAGGGGAGTGGTTAGGGGGTGATCAGGCTGGTAGGCAGAAGTGGTTAGGGATAATCAGGAAGACAGGCAGGCGAGCAGTTGGGAGCCAGTAGTCCTGGATTGTGAGAGGGATGTCCCAGATTGGAGAGGGTGCAGGCTGGGCTGAGGCACCCCCACCCCATGCACGAATTTCATGCACCGGGCCTCTAGTCTGAATGTATTTGAAAAAACCTGCGGACACTACTGACCTAGTGTATTAACTGCTTTATGTACTTAGGCAACCAAGATTTAGTATGAAATTAGTATTCTATGGTTCCTTTAGTTAGTCACCTTCTCCTGTCCTCTCTAGTTCTTCTTATCTGCCTCTAGAGATATGAAGCTTTTTGGTATAGTTAATGGGACAGGAAATATTTAAGGGCAGATAAGGTTGAGAGTTCTTTGTGATTATCCCAGTAGAGTAAAAATGTGACTTACCTCCCTAAATTTTCAGGGTTTTCTTCCTGTCCTTCACATAACTAAAATCTGTCCCTGTACTTATTTTCCTGTTCACTTACTCATTAGCTAATTCATTCTTTCTTTTATATATTTATCTACATATTCATATAAATGTGAGAATAGATGTTTGAATCTGTTAAATCTATCCAAGTAATCTTATAATTAGGTTATATCTTAAAAGTTTGATAAGTAAACTATGTGAAACTTAAAATATATTTTTTCTATGGAAACTTTGTTAAATATGGTCGTTAGGTTTCCACCAGTCTCTACTTAACTCATAATATAAATTCATTATAGCATGGGAAAATACAGTCAAGGCACCAATTAAATCGTTGAGAAGTTTTGAATTAATTTGGCAATAAAAAGGATTATTTTTCCCCTTTATCTATACTCTACATCACACATGTCAAACACAAGGCCCGCGGGCCAAATCCGGCCCGCCAGGCCTTGCAATGTGGCCCGCACCGCGCTGTCATCACTGCACTCCGCTGCGTTCCATCACAATGACGCGTGGTGACATAGGAGGCTTGTGATCTCGCCGGCCGCCTCGCCGCCGCCATGCATGGGACGACGACTGGTAGAGATATATTTGAGGCTGTGGAGAAATCTATAAATAATTTTAAATTACCCTGGGAAAAGTTGGTGGGGCTAACTACCGATGGCGCACCTTCAATGTGCAGAGAAAAGAAAGGCTTGGTTGGACTAATGAAGGAAAGAATGCAAAAAAGTCACTGCCACACACCCTTGATTACTTATCATTGCATTATCCACCAAGAGGCTATGTGTGGAAAAGTTCTGGACATGAATGACATAATGACCACAGTCATTAAAACTATTAACTTTATACGGGCACGTGGCCTGAATCATCGCCAGTTCCAGCAGTTTTTACAGGAGGTGGGTGCAGAGCATGGAGACGTGCCATACCACACAGAAGTAAGATGGCTGAGCAAGAGCGCAGTCCTCAAAAGATTTTTTGAGCTCAGAGAACAAATTGCTCTTTTCATGGAAAGTAAAGGAAAGCCCTTGCCTGAACTGTCGGATCCCGCCTGGCTATGTGATTTTGCTATGATGTGTGACATATGCGAGCATCTCGCCCAACTGAATCTGAAGCTGCAGGGATGCAAACAAGTCATCACGAAGATGTCTGACATGATCACAGCATTCCAGCGTAAACTTCAACTATGGAAGTCCCAACTGGAACAGGACAATCTTGCCCACTTTCCCGTTTGTTTGAGTATCTCAACCACTATTTCTGGTACTTTTCCTTGCAGTCGGCTGGCTACCAAAGTTAGCCGTTTACTAAGTGAATTTGAGCGGCACTTCTCTGACTTTAGAACACAGCACTCAGGCTTTGACATCTTTGCCAATCCTTTTACAGTTGATGTCAACAATGTGCCCTATCACCTTCAGATGGAGATAATCGAGCTTCAGTCTGACAGTGGCCTGAAATCAAGGTTTCAGGATGTTGAAATTGAGGACTTCTACCCTCTACTGCCCCCTGACTCAATGCCAGAGCTCCGACTTCATGCTGCCCGTATTCTATCCATGTTCGGGAGCACCTATCTTTGTGAACAGATGTTTTCAATAATGAATCTGAACAAAAACAAGCACAGATCACGCATTACCGATGACAACCTCCATGCTGTTTTGCGGGTTGCTACAGCCCAAGAAATAAAACCGAACATTGACTCATTGATCCGGGGAAAACGGTGTCAGACATCTAGCCAGAAAACAAAACAATGAGCATTTTAGGTACATTCCAATATTACTGTTTTGCTTGATACCAATATTACTGTTTTGCTTGATAGCATGTGAGTTGGTTAACAGCACTGTTAAGGAAAAGATTGTTCCACTCCTTTTAAATTCACATTTCTGGTTAACATTGTCAGTTTATGACTGTTCAGTAAACCATTCGGCCCGCGATTTAGGCTGGATTTTAGATTTTGGCCCCTTCTCTGATTGAGTTCGACACCCCTACTCTACATAAAGAGCTTATTTCCTCTACCTTTCCCACTTGTCTTAGCAGCTAAAAGGAGTCCTTTTTACTTGATGCCACCCCCTGGCAGTAATGATAAGAGGAATCATCGGTTGTGAGAGCTTCCACTGTACTTTCTATCAGTTTATTATAATTAGGAGTGAAGCCAGGATTTGGTAGGTGAGTATGAAAGACATATGTCTAGTAATTATTTCTTTAGTATGCTCTTTGTCCAATTACATACAGACACTTCTTTATCTACAATCATATTACTAGCTTTTTTAATTATGAAGAGATAGCATGTTGTATTGAAATAACACAAGAATTTCATTTAAGTCACTTAATCTCTCTGGGTCTTGGGTCCTTCTTTTGCAAAATGTCAAGAGTGGACAAAATAATCTTATAAAAATTACGCCATTCTTTACTTTAGTTGAATCTAAAGTTGAACAAAGGCAAAAATAAATTCGACTGGTATTATCCATGCTACCATCTCCCTGAGTCTATCTAGATGATTAAGAGTTGACATAACATAGGTTTTCTTTTTAGTGAAATATTAGATCACTATTGTGATTCCAAAATTCAAAATTGTTCTGCTATAATAGAGTTTTAATACACAGATAAGTATATGCAGATTTAGGCACAAAACAGAGCTGATATATAGTCTCTGTGTTAAATTAATGTGTTCAGAGTAAGTAAAAGGAAACTTCAATTCTACCCTTATCCTTTTTCTCTACTTAGCCTTGGATTAGTTTAGTTTAGTTTAGTTTAGTTTAGTTTAGTTTAGTTTAGTTTAATTTAATAGTGGGGAGTAAATGGTTTGAGTCTTTTGTTTTTCCTAGCCATGGAGATTGAGGTGTTTACATAATTACTGCTTTATAACAGGATAGAAGAAGTGAAAGATCAGCAATAATTCATCTCTTTTCTCAGATAGCATAAATCTTTAGACAGTAAGCACAGAACACATTTGTTGAACAATAATATTTTGTAGATAATTTATTTTAACCAGCTCAACAAAGCTTCATTACCATGGGCCATACACCAGGGTAGAAAATAGCAACTTAAATCACAGTGATGAGATTTACCTCTTGATTTTGATTTTTCTTAGGGGGAGATGGGAGAGACTTCCTAATAGCTAAAATTTTTATTAAGCAAGTCCATATTATGGTGTATGATATTCAGTCACATTCACTTATAAAAACTCATTGTTCCTACTACAAATTATATTTGTTTGTTATACTAGAATACTCTAAATTTGCTGTTGTCGATACATATACTAGTCTTTTAAGTGTGAAAACATTTTCATTTTCTCTTAGTTTTAATATTATCCTGGACTTTGCTAGAAAATTCATCAAGTGTTCTAAATTTTTTTAAATGTTTAGTATTTTTATTGCAAAGTTAATACACATATTTGTTTAATATATTAAGCTTAGAAAATATGGAAATCTATAAAGAAAATTAAATCACCTGTATTACTAGTACTCTGCTAATATATTGGTTTATTTATTTTTCTTTTTTCCCATTTTGTACACTGTTTTAGTTATTTTTTTTTTCCTTTATTGATTAAGGTATTGAAAATGTGTCCTTATTCCCCTATTGTCCCTCCATCCTTCAATCCTGCCCTCATCCTCACCCTCACTCCCTGTTATCTGCATCCATTGCTTATGCTTATATGCGTGCATATAAGTCCTTTGATTGTTCTCCCCCCCTTACCCTCACCCTCCCCTACCTTCCCTCTGAGGTTTGAGCATCTGATCAATGCTTCTCTGTCTCTAGATCTGTTTTTGTTCATTGGTTTATGTTGTTCATTATAATCCACAAATGAGTGACATCATGTGATATTTATCTTTCAAGTCTTTTTACTATGCTGATAAAAAAATACTTCTGTTTTGAACAGCATTGGAAACATCTGCATTAATAAATGAGTAATATGCAAATTGACCATACCTTTGCAATGCCCACCAGCTAATCAGGAATGAGTATGCAAAGTAACCCAACAAAGATGGCAGGTTAAGTTGTATACACAGGTGCCAAGTGGCCGGGGGCAGAGCTGGACACTTGTGTCATCACCATGGCCATGGTGACAAAGCACTAGCCACTCTGGGCCTCTGAGAAGGCATAAAGGTGGCTCTGGCCGGAGCGAAGGCAGTGCTGGCAGCTAGGGGAAGGAAGGCCCATGCATCAGGCCTCTAGTACTTATATAAAGTTTTGTATTCTCTCTTCATTTAATATTCTTTCATGGTGTTTTCTCAAAATTATAACCATTCTTTGAAAACATTTTATTTTATTTTATATTTGTTTCAGGTATACAGTATAGTGGCCAGCCAATTATATAATTTATGCAGTGATCACCCTGATAATTCTAGTAACCACGTGGCACTATACATAATTATTACAACATTATTGACTATATTCCCTATGCTGTACTTTATATTTCAGTGACTATGTAACTTCTTATTTCTTCACCTTTTTATCCATACCCCTACCCTCTTTCTATCTGCCAACCCACAGTTTGTTTACTGTATCTATGAGTCTGTTTCTGTTTTGGAAAACATGTGTATTTTATTTTGTGTGTGTGTTTTTAAAAAATTAATATTTTTAATTGATTTCAGAGAGAAGAAAGGAGTGGGAGAGAGAGATAGAAACATCAGTGATGAGAATCATCAATCAACTCCCTCCTGCACACCCCCTAATGGGGACTAAGCCCTCAGACTGGGCATGCACCCTGAAGGGGAATTGAACTGTGATCTCCTGGTTCATGAATAGATGGTCAACTACTGAGCGTCATAGGCCAGGAGAAACACATGGTTTTAATGACTATAACATTTAATCAGAGGTAACTTTATCATAATATATTTAATCATTTTTTATTGATAAAGATACTGTTTCTAGTTTTTGCCATTATAAAATTGCCCTGCAATTATCAGTTATGTTTAGATTTGATAATTTTCTCTGAATAGGTTCCTAGAAGTAGAACATACTGAGTTAAAAAATATGAATATTTTAGCCCATCCGGTGTGACTCAGTGGTCAAGCATCAGCCCATGAACCAGGAGGTCACAGTTCAATTCCCGGTCAGGGCACATGCCCTAGTTGTGGGCTCAATCCCTGGTAGGCGGCATGCAAGAGGCGACCAACTGATGTTTCTCATCAATGTTGATGTTTCTATCTCTCTATCCCTCTCCCTTCATCTTGCTAAAATCAATAAAAATATATTTTTTTAAAAAGTGTGAATATTTTAAGATTATATATATTGTAAAATTTTGCATTTTGAAGGGTTGGATCAAATTATATTTCTATTGGCTATATATGAATGTACCTATTTTCCCACACATACTTGACAATTGAATATTACCACTTATTTAAAATTGCTGATTTAGAAATCATGCCATTTGTGATAACGTATGCTAAATGAAATAAGTCAGATACTGTATGATCTTGCTTATATGTAGAATTTAAAAACAAAAACAAACCAAGCTAATATATACAGAGAACAGATTGGTTGTCAAGGGTGGGGGGAAGGGCAAAATGGGTGAAGAGGTATACAAAAGGTACAAACTTCTAGTTATAAATTAATTAAATAATGGGGATGTAATATACAGCACAATGACTATATTAATAATACTATATTACATAGTTAAAATTGCTAAGATTGAAGAACTTAAAAGTCCTTATTCTACAAAACATTTTTTGTAACTATGTATGGTGACATGTTAACTAGACTTATTGTGATTATTTCACAATATATATAAATATAGAATTATGTTGTATACCTGAATTATGTTGTATACCTGTTATATCTCATTAAAAATGTTGATACTGATGAATAAAGGCAATATTTAAATTTTTCAATGAATTTCTTGTGTTCTGAAATGTCTCTTACTGTTCTTTACTTATGTTTGTACTGTAATAGTCAGTTTCTTATGAATTCTAAGAATCAGATTTGTGACATTTGCAAAGCAATTAGATTAATTAATATATAGATGTAATGAACATTAGAAATATGAAATAGCAAAAGAAGCTGTTAATGTTTAATACATTCACAATCTATTTTTTATCAGAAGAAATTAGGTCACTTTTTAATTTCAAATTTTTATTTATTTTTGTTTACCATATCAGAAATTACAATCTAAATACCTTGTATTTGATTTTAGCTCCAGCAGATCAGCGGAATTCTGAATGCAATTATGGACTCTCTAGAGTGGATTAGCCAGAATTCAGGTGGGAGTTTATTTGTATACCAAGCTATCTGTATTGCAAATAGAAAATGTGATACAAGTTAGGTTTTGTATACCATAACACACTCAAATAACAATTCATTTATAAGAGTATTACTTAACTCATGGTATGTCTACATTAGTTCTAAAGAACTATAATTGCTTATTTTTATAAAATTAAACAGAATGATAAACTAGAAACTAATGAAAATAAGGGATATATAAAAATGTGGTAGAGGATATAGGGATAGAAGTAGGACTTCTCTGAGTATACGTTTTAATACAGTTTTGACAATTGGGCTATATAAAAGTTTAAATGCTCAAATATTATAATTAAGCAAAAAATAATGGGAAGAAAAAGAAATGTTAAAAATGAATACCAACTGAAACCAAACAAACCTGTATAACTAATTTATAACATTCAGTTCAGATAAATTTTGAACATAGTGTCCCTGATGGTGCATCCTCACTAGGATGTAATCTTTTTTAAAAAAACATATTTTATTGATTTTTTTTTACAGAAAAGAAGGGAGAGAGAGAGAGAGAGAGAGAGAGTTAGAAATATCGATAAAGCTGCCTCCTGTACATCCTGTCCTAAGGATGTGGTACACATCCAAGGTACATGCCCTTGACTGGAATTGAACCTGGGACCATTGAGTCTGCAGGCTGATGCTTTATCCACTGAACAAAAATGTAATCTTAAAGATAAAAAGAACTGCAAAAAGATCTTAAATGTCCTTAATAGGTTTATTGTAGGTTTCAGAATTATAACACATTATAATATTAGTATTATTTTATATATTTTAGGATAAAGCAAATGCATAAAGTATTTCAGTGATAATAGAAACCAAGATTTTTATTTTAAAATAAATTATATATAAAATATTTTCTTTCTTTTATATTTATATTTTAAATTTGTATTATAGTATGAATTCCTATTTTCTTGTTCTGTACATGGAAAGGGCCAAGAAGCAATGACAGATACCCCAGTAGCCATGAGAATATGCAGCACCTGGATCTTGGTTTCTAAATGCCATTCCCATTAAAAGGAATTAAGGCTACTTGGGGAAATATTTGATTTCAGGTCTCAGAAATATTTGATTCCCAGAAAACAAACATTATTCAAAGACTAAAGAGGTTATATCAGGACACAAGACTGTGCTTAAATAGGCTCCAACTGGCCAAATTAAAATGGTTCAAACATCAAAAAAAATAATGACATGAATGGATTCTAAAACACTGGAGTGGGGGTTGGTGTCCATGAGTTCACAGTGACACTCCAAACACAGAGAGAGAAACAGGAGGTACAGGGAAAAGTCTTTATAGAAAACTTGTCTACCTTGACTAATTTATAAAAATTTTCAACTGTCAGTCATTTCTTGGCAGAAAAAAAAAAATATGCTAGCAGGAAATGGACTAAATATATACTGTAAAAACAGTTTTGTTGTTTTAATATAAAACAACATAATTTACATACCATAAATTTCACCATTTTTAATTGTACAATATAATGAGAACGTCACCATTTTCCAGCCCCAGCATAATTAATCTAGGCAAGGATAACTAATGAATACTAAAACCATTGAGTTTAGGATTGTTGGGGAACACAATATTTACATGGTATCAGAAGTATCTCTCCAGAGATTACTTTAAAGAGGAGGAAAAGTATAGCTATCTAGCAACTACCACTTTAATCAAGTGATGGAATTTAATATCAGCTATAGTGGGATAATTTAACACTTTGTGTCTCTTAGTAAGAAATACACAATACCACACATGTAGTATTCTTATTAAAAATGTTTAACCTGAATCTAATTCATAAGAAAATATTCAGACATTCTATGTGTGATATATCCTGAAAAGTAATGCAGTGTTCTAGTAAAAAATGTTTCATTGAATCAAATCACAAGAAAATGATAAGTTTACGTGTGAGACATTCTGAAAATAATTGACTTAGACTCTTCAAAAGGCAATCATGGGAAAAAATTCAAAGCAAAAATATTAAGGAGATTGTTTTAGATGGAAAGAAACAAAATAATCAAGCTTATCATGTTAACTTTGATTAGCTACTGGATAAAAATCAAGAAAACATTATTTAGAATATGTGGGGAAACTAAATATGGAATACATATTAAATGATATTAAGGATTTAAAATTTTTTCCTACGGGTTTTATTGTGTTTGTGTAGGAAATTTTTTTTTATTCCTAGAAACTGAATGCTACATTATTTAGAATAGTGTCATGTCTGTAGTTGTTTTTTCCCAGTGGTTCAGCTAAAACCACTGTGAATAGAAAAAGACTGAGCAATTTCTGGCAAAATAATAACAGTGGGCTAATCTAAATAAAGGGTATACAAGTTTGTTATTTTTAACGTTCTCTCAGATTTTCTATAGATTTAAAATAAAAGTTGGAGGAAATCATGTTTATAAACTTTTGTCTAAATGTACAATTTAATGAAACCTCAGTAATCAAGACAAATGGGGGCTAGCCATTTGGGATTACTATTTTTAAAGACATAGCATGAAAATAGCACAAATTTTCTTATTTCGCATTATAGATCCTTTATTATCTACATCAATAAAGGTCTTTGATCACTAACTTCTTTAGCTTCTTTTCCTTCATACTTATGTCATCATCCATCTTTTTTTTAAATATATATTTTATTGATTTTTTTTTACAGAGAGGAAGAGAGGATAGAGAGTTAAAAACATCGATGAGAGAGAATCATCGATCAGCTGCTTCTTGTACACCCCCTACTGAGGATGTGCCTGCAACCAAGGTACATGCCCTTGACCGGAATCGAACCCAGGACCTTTCAGTCCGCAGGCTGACGCTCTATCCACTGAGCCAAACCGGTTTCAGCTTATCATCCACCTTGACTACCTTCTCTGCTGTATTAGAGGAAGAAATATTCTGTCCCTTTCTAAACTGTTTTTAGTTATCAGAGGGATTTTAAATTCTATATTACTTTGTATTAATTACTTAAAGGTGAGAGATTTCTAAATCATCTGGATAGGGGTTCAAGTTAAGGCAATACATCTTTGTTGTTGTTCTTAATCCTCACCCGGGGATTTTTCCATTGATTTTTACAGAGTGGAAAGGGAAAGAGAGAAACAACAATGTAAGAGAGACACATCCATTGGTTGCCTCCCACATGAGTCCCCATCAGGGCCAGGCAGAGAATTGAGCCTGCCACTGAGGTACATGCCCTTTGACCGGAATCAAACCCGGGACCCTTCAGTCCACGGGCTGACACTCGCCACTGAGCCAAAGGGCAAAGCATTACCTCCTAACAATTTTGTGACCTTAACTGGCTATCAGAGTTTACTCTGTGTGTGTGTGTGTGTGTGTGTGTGTGTGTGTGTGTGTGTGAGAGAGAGAGAGAGAGAGAGAGAGAGAGAGAGAGAGAGAGAGAGAGAGAGAGGGAGAGAGAGAGAGATTATTTGGTTCAAATGTAGTTATTAAATTGTGTCTAGAGAAGGCAGTTTCAGGTTAATTATCATTGAAAACCACTTAGAGAAATTGTAAGAACAGCTGATATATGAGAAACAGTGGCTGGAAACACTCAGGAATGAGATTATACAAAGTTTGGCTCAATTGTCTTACTGTCCCATATTTTCCTACAATGAACAATGTGCATTTGGGGGGCAGTGCTAAAATGTAATTCGTGCTGTAAAGAAAGATTATAGTGATTTTTTCCCCTTGGCTGGATCCTCTTTGTCTTAATGAAATCTCAAGGCTCTCAAGCAGTGTTTTCTTAATAATAAAATATTGTTAGCTCTGCAAAGAGCTTATTTTCTATAAATAAATAATAATAATAATAAAAACTGTGTCCCAGAGAGTTTAAATGACTTTTCTAAGAACACACAACTAATTAGAGGCAGAGCTAGGACGAGAAATTTCCTAATTACTAGAACAGCATTTTTTCTACTGGTATGTTCTTAAAAGAATTCTATTATGGGCATCACTAGATATAAAAATAAAGTTTAGCTGAGACCGGTTTGGCTCAATGGATAGAGCGTCAGCTTGGGGACTGAAGGGTCCCGGGTTCGATTCCGGTCAAGGGCATGTACCTTGGTTGCGGGCATATCTCCAGTAGGGGGTGTGCAAGAGGCAGCTGATCGATGACTCTCTCTCATTGATGTTTCTCACTCTCTATCTCTCTCCCTTCTTCTCTGTACAAAATCAATAAAATATATATTTTTAAAAAATTTAATCATATACCTGACAATAGAGGATGAGGGTATGATAATGGTAGTGCATTGGGTGGGATATGAGTTTTAGGTTCTCAGTCAATACAGGGTAAAAAAAAAAGACAACAGAGAGTAATTATAAGGAGTTACTTTTATGCTAAAAATTCAATTGAGTTGGAGAAGCAGAGAGATCTATAGAGTCAACTGAGACAGGTAGGCCATGCTGAAGAATGGAAAAAGGCCTGGTAATTCTTTTTATTTTTTAAAATATATTTTATTGATTTTTTACAGAGAGGAAGGGAGAGGGATAAAGAGTTAGAAACATGGATGAGAGAGAAACATCCATCAGCTGCCTCCTGCACACTCCCTACCGGGTATGTGCCTGCAACCAAGGTACATGCCCTAGACCTGAAACAAACCCTGGACCCTTGGCAGGCCGATGCTCTATCTACTGAGTCAAACAGGTTAGGGCCATGGTTGGCGAACTGCGTCTCGCGAGCCACATGTGGCTTTTTGGCCCCTTGAGTGTGGCTCTTCCACAAAATACCACTCCTGGGCAAGTCTATTTTGAAGAAGTAGCGTTAGAAGATGTTTAAGTTTAAAAAAATTTGCTCTCAAAAGAAATTTCAATCATTGTACTGTTGATATTTGGCTCTTTTGACTAATGAGTTTGCCGACCACTGGGTTAGGGCAAGGCCTGGTAATTCTTGATACTGTGGGCTCCTTTTTGCTGTTCTTACACAGAGAACCGTTCCCTTTTAAATCGGGAAATGACATGAGCAAGTAATGGAGAGTGGCAGGGTTTAATTATGGTGTAATTATTATTATTTTTTTTTGGGTAGTTGTTTATTTTGCTTTTTTTCTGGGCCTTAGATCATTTTTTTTATTGTTTAAAGTATTACAAATATTAGTACATATGCCTCCTTTTTTTCCCATTGACCTTCCCCCAGGCCTCCCCTATCCCCCACCTTGGCACATGCCCTCACCCCCACCCCACCCCCCAGTGTCTTGCGTCTATTGGTTATGCTTATATGCATGCATACAAGTACTTTGGTTGATCTCTTACCTACCCCCAACACAACCCTCAACCAATCTTCCCACTGTAATTTAACAGTCTGTTTGATAATTGTCTGCCTCTGTATCTATCTTTTTATTCATCAGGTTATTTATAAAACATAGCAACTGTTATGCCAATAGGATCATGCATTTAACTAAAGAAAAATCAACTTATGTTTAAAAGTGACTTGGAAATCATACATTATACTTTAAATGTTAAAATATTACACTGTCCAATCAACTTCTCAATATCCATGATTAAGTTATAGAGAAGCAGGTCCCTTCCTTCCTCTAACCTATATGGGATTGATCTAGAAAGGGATCAGAGATGAGTATTAAATTAGGAAGTATCTGAACATGTGCCAGTATTGACCAATTTTCAAATTTGATATTTATCCATTGTTTAACATTGTGTATGCCCCTTTTTCTTCTGATTAGTATGGACAATTGTAAATTAATAGTAATTCTAGTCAAATACCAGTTCCCTCTATTATCTTTCTCTTTCTCTTTCTAAAAATTGCATTATTTCCAGATTGGCTTGAAGGCAATGCTGCAGTCACATACTGTATCTGTCTTCTGAGTTGGCAGTCACTGAGACTGCAGCAATTCCAGCTCTTCTAGGACCACTTATTTTTTATTTTTTTTAAATATATTTTATTGATTTTGTACAGAGAGGAAGGGAGAGAGATAGAGAGCTAGAAACATCGATGAGAGAGAGAGTCATCGACCAGCTGCCTCTTGCACACCCCCTACCGGGGATATGCCCGCAACCAAGGTACATGCCCTTGACCGGAATCAAACCCGGGACCTTTCAGTCCCCAAGCCGATGCTCTACCACTGAGCCAAACTGGTCTCGGCAAGGACCACTTATTATAGAGTTGGCAATTGATCTAAGCCAATTTTGTTACTCATTTTAAATATATGGAGCTACTTTTAAAGGGGAAGGAGGGAGGGAAAGATAAGCATTTTTTTGTTGTTGTTTTTTCATATACCAAACCATTTTTGTATCCATTAGTATTTACCAAATAATAAAGTGATGGGCAGTGGAAAATCTTATTCTTGCCATTATCTGAAAGTTCCTTTAGTATTTTTATGGCATTTTGCTTTTTTTATGAAGTGCCTCAAAGCTTCACAACTAAAGTATATTTCATCCATGATCATTGTAGCCTTTAATGGTTAAAACCCCATACTTATTTAATAGCTGCTCACTATATTTCAACTGCTATTCATGGCAGAAAAGAATCCTTAGATTAACTAAAATGCCATAAGGAATTTTGTGATATTTCCAAAATATGGTTTCATTAGTACTGGTCTATGAACACATTATTATTAATATTATTTTGACGTAGGACATTCTTAGTCATCCAGTGTGATCTAACTGACTCTTGGATAAAATGTCTTCAGGACCAGTTTAGAGGAGCACCTTTTTGTGCTATGTTGTAAGCATACTTAATTTTTACCCAATGTCAATGTTTGTTGTTTAAGGTAATGATTTTTCAGGATTGGGTATTTTTCATTTTCTTTTTAATTGAGGCATAGTTCACATATAACATTACATTAGCTTCAGGTATACAATGCAATCATTGAATATTTGTATACATTGCAAAATGATCACCACAATAAGTCTGGTTGACATCTGTCACTTTACACAGCTACAGATTTTTTCTTGTGATGAGAACTTTTAAGATTTATTCTCTTGGCTATTTTTAACACACATTACAGTATTATTCTATATAATAAAAGGCTAATGTGCAAATCTACTGAACGATGGAATGACTGGTCACTATGATGCACACTGACAACCAGGGGTCAGACTCTCAACACAGGAGCTGCCCTCTGGTGGTCAGTGTGCTCCCACAGGGGGAATGACATTCAACCAGAAGCCAGGTTCACAGCTGTCAAGAACAGCAGCAGTGGCAGGAGCCTCTCCTGCTTCTATGGCAGTGCTAAGGATGTCCGACTGCTGGCTTAGGAAGCGGGCCTAACCATCAGTTGGACATCCCCCTAGGGCTCCCAGACTGCTAGAGGGCGCAGGCCAGGCTGAAGGACGACACCTCACCCCCACCAAGTGCACAAATTTCATGCACTGGACCTCTAGTTAACTATAACCCCCATGCTGTACTTTATTTAAATAGCTGTGGCCCAGATAAAACATGCTTTAAAATATGTTATTAATTACACTAGTGACCCGGTGCACAGATTCATGCACATTGAAAGGAAATTAATTAGAAAATGGCCAGAGGGACGGGACTGGGAGAGACAGGCTGGACACACCTGGAGCCCACCTCCTGTGATCCCTCCCTAGCCAGCTGTACCTGGGGTGGTGCTGTGGCTCAAAGGGCATCTGCAGAGTGAGCAGGGTCCCTCTGGCAGATGGGTCCCTCTGCCTGGCCTGCAGGGATCAGGCCAAAACTGGCTCTCCAACATCCCCCAAGGGGTCCCAGAGTGCAAGAGGCCACTCTGCAAAGTTGCTTTCATAAAGGGTGTGGAACACAAATGCAGGTGTGGAATAAACCAGATTTGGGGCTGACAGTGCCTCAGCAACAACATAACCCACGCCCGAGGGTGGAATTACACAGCCCTGTGAGGAATTGGGCTACCTCCCCTCTAATTTCAGGATGTATTAGCCAAGAACTGCTGCTGCCAAGTCACTCCTGCATTGAGTATCCACTCCCTGGTGGTCAGTGCATGTCACAGCTACCAGTAAGATGGACACTTAGCATATTAGCCTTTTCTATATAGACTATAGGCCCAGTGAATGAAATTCGTGCACTGGGCGGGGGGGGGGGGGGTGGAGGGGAGAAGAGGGAGAGGATGTCCCTCAGCCCAGCCTGCACCCTCTCCAATCTGGGACCCCTCGAGGGATGTCCAACTGCAGTCAGACATCTCTCTCACAATCCAGGACTGCTGGCTCCCAACTGCTCATCTTCCTGATTGCCCCTAATCACTCCCCTGCCAGCCTGATTGATGCCTAACTGCTCCCCTGTCAGCCTATTTGCCCTAACTTCCCTCCCCTGCAGGCCTGCTCACCCCTAACTGCCCTCCACTGCAGGCCTTGTCCCCCCCAACTGCTCTGCCCTGCAGGCCTGGGTCCCACTCAACTGCCCTCCCTGAAGGCTTGGTCACCCCCAACTTCCCTCCTCTGCCAGCTTGCTCCCTCCCAACTGCCCTCCCCTGCTGGCCTGATCGCCCACAACTGCCCTCCCTTGCAGGCCTGGTCCCTCCCAACTGCCGTCTCCTGCTGGGCATCTTGTGGTGGCCATCTTGTGTCCACATGGGGGCAGCCATCTTGTGTGTTGGAGTGATGATCAATCTGCATATTACTCTTTTATTAGATAGGATAGAGGCCTGGTACATGGGTGAGGGCCAGCTGGTTTGCCCTGAAGGGTGTCCCAGATCAGGGTGAGGGTTCTCTTGGGATGTGGGGAGGCCTGGGCAAAAGGTCTGTGGTGGTTTGCAGGCTGGCCATGCCCCTTGGCCACCCAAGCAGAAGCCCTGGTATCTGGGATTTATTTATCTTCTACAATTGAAACTTTGTAACCTGGAGCAGAGCCAAGCCTCCTGCTTGCTCTGTGGTGGCAGCCATTTCTGTTGGAATTTATTTATCTTCTGTAAATGAAACTTTGTAGTCTTGGGTGGAGGTTTATGCCAGCAAGAGCAGGTGGAAAGCTTGGCTTCTTCCATTGCTGGAAAAAACCCAAGCCTCCCTCTTGCTCTCTGTAGCCATAGCCATCTTGGTTGGGTTTATTTGCATATTTTTTCCTGATTGGCCAGTGGGCATGGCTTGTGAGTGTAGCAGGGATTCAGTCAATTTGCATATCACTCTTTTATTAGATACGGTGCTTTCAGCCCTCTTATATCTGAAGAATATCTAATACTGAGATACCAAAAGATGGCTTTGAATTCCAATTGAAGTGCTTTCTTCCTCTTTCCTTTCTAGAATAGAATCTGATTTACTGATTGAGGTGGTTTATTTTACCTCCCATTTTTGGTTTTTTATTTTATTTATTATTTAAATTTATCTTTATTGTTGAAAGTATTACATATGTCTCCCTTTTTCCCCATTGACACCTTCTAGCCTGCCCCCATCCACCATCCAAGGCCTTTACCACACCATTGCCTATGTCCATGGTTATGCATATATGAATATAAGTTCTTTGGTTGATCTCTTACCACTCATTCACCACCCCCACCTTCCCTCTGAGATTCTACAGTCTAGTCCATGCTTCTATGTCTCTGGATCTATTTTGTTCATCAATTCATTTTGTTCATTAGATTCCACTTAGGAGAGATCATGTGATACTTGCTTTTCTCTGACTGGCTTATTTTGCTTTGCATAATACTCTCCAGATCCTTCCATGCTGTCTCCTTCTTTTTCACTGCTGCATAGTATTCCATGGTGTACCACAGCTCTTTTATCTACTCATCTACTGGTGGGCTGTGTCCATATCTTAGTTATTGTAAATTGTGCTGATATGAATATAGGGGTGCATACATTCTTTCTGATTGGTGTTTTCAGTCTCTTAGGATATATTTCTAGAAGTGGGATCACTGGGTCAAATGGCAGTTCCAAATCTAATTTTTTTAGGACATTCCATACTGTTTTCTGTAGTGGCTCACCAGTCTGCCTTCCTACCAGTAGTGCACTAGGGTTCCCTTTTGTCCACATCATCGCCAGTGCTTGTCATTTCTTGATTTGTTGATGGTAGCCATTCTGACAAATGTGATCTGATACATCTCATTGTCATTTTAATTTGAATCTCTCTGATGATCAGTGACTTTGAGCATTTTTTCATGTATATCTTGGCTATTTGTATGTTCACTTTGGAGAAGTATCTGTTTAGGTCTTTTGCCCATTTTTAATTGGATTGTTTAACTTCCTTTTGTTAAGTTGTATGAGTTCCCTATATATTTTGGAGATTAAACCTTTATCAGATATATCATTGGCAAATATGTTCTCCCATGCAGTGGGCTCCCTTTTTATTTTGTTGACGTTTTCTTTTTATATACAACACCCTTTTATTTTGATGTAGTCCCATTTGTTTAGTTTCTCTTTCCCTAGGAGATGTATCAGCAAACATATTGTTGCGAGAGATGTGTGAGATTTTGCTGCCTATGGTTTCTTCTAGGATTTTTATGGTTTCACGACTTCCAGTTAATTATTTTGCCATTTTGAGTTTATCTTTGTGTATGGTATAAGTCAGTGGTCTGTTTTAATTTTTTTTGCATGTACCTGTCCAATTTTCCAAATAATATTTATTAAAGATATTATCTTTACTCCACTGTATGCTCTTGCCTCCTTTGTCAAATATTGATTGAGCATAATGCATTGGGTTGAATTCTGGGTTCTCTGTTCTGTTCCATTGATCTATATGTCAATCTTTGTGCCAGTACCAGGCTGTTCTGATTACAGTGGCTTTGTAATATAACTTGATATCTGGTCTTGTGATTCCCCCAACCTCGTTTTTATTTCTCAAGATTGCTGTGGGTATTCAGGGTCTTTTTTGGTTCCACAAGAATTTTTGGAGTACTTGTTCTAGATCTGTGAAGTATGCTGTTGGTATTTCAATAGGGATTGGATTGAATCTGTAGATTTCTTTGGGTAGTATAAACATTTCAATGATATTGATTCTAGTAATCCATGAACACGGTGTAATCTTCCACTTGTTTATATCTTCCTCTATCTTCCCCCCCCCCTCCAACTTCCTATAGTTTTCCAAGTATAGGTTTTTACCTCATTTATTCCTAAATATCTTAATTTTTTTATTGCAATGGTAAATGGGATTGCTTTTTAGATTCTCTTTCTGAGAGTCCATTATTGGTGAATACCAATGATTTCTGTGTGTTAATTTTGTAACCTGCTACGTTGCCAAAATTATTAAATCTGGTAGATTTTTGGTGGAGTCTTATCATGTCATCTGTGAATAATGAGGGGTTTACTTCATCTTTCTAATTTGGATGTCTTTTATTTCTTCTTGTCTGATTGCTATGGCTAGGACTTCCAGTATTATGTTAAATAAGAGTGGTGAAAGAGAACATCCCTATCTTGTTCCTGTTCTTAGGGGGAAAGATTTCACTGTTTTCCCATTGATGTTGCTTGTAGGTTTGTCATATATGTCATATTATTTTGAAGTGTGATTTCCTCTATTCCTACTTTGCTGAGTGTTTTTATCAAAAATGGGTGTTGGATTTTGTAGAATGCTTTTTTCTGCATCTATTGATATGATCATGTGATTTTTTTGTCTTTCAATTTGTTTCTGTGATGTATCACATTTATTTATTTGTTAATATTGTACCAGCCTTGCATCCTTGAAATAAATCCCACTTGATCATATTGTATGATATTTTTAATGTATTTCTGGATCTGATTTGCTAATAATTTGTTGAGTATTTTAGCATCTATGTTCATCAAGGATATTGGCCTATAATTCTCTTTCTTTGTAGTGTATTTGGTTTTGAAATCATTATAATGCTGGCCTCTTGGAAAGAGCTTGGAAGTATTCCTTCCTCTTGGATTTCTTGAAATAGTTTGTGGAGGTTAGGTGTTAATTCTTCTTTGAGTATTTGGTAAAACTCCCCTGAAGCAGTCTGGATCAGAGCTTTTGTTTGCTGGGAATTTTTTTCATTATCATTACGCTTCAATTTCATCAGTTATGATCAGCCTATTTAGGTTTTTTGATTCTTCCTGATTCAGTTTTGGAAGATTGTATTTTTCTAGGAATTTGTCCATTTCATCCACATTGTCTAACTTGTTGGCCTGTAGCTATTCATAATATTTTCTTACAATCTTTGGATTTCTGTGGTGTCAGTTGTTATTTGGCCTATTTCATTTCTGATTTTATTTATTTGTATCCTCTCTCTTTGTTACCTTTTTTAATGCTTTTATTGATTTCAGAGAGAGGGGTGGAAACAGAGATAGAAATATCATCATTGATGATAGAAAATCATTGATCATCCTCCTGCACACCCCTTACTGGGGATCAAGCCCACAACCTGGGCATATGCCCTGACTGGGAGTCCATAGGTCAAATCTAAACCACTGAGCCATGATGGCCAGGCCCTCCCCTTTTTCTGAAATACTTTGGGAAACCTTCATGACATTAGTTGATCGGTGAGGCCATCTCTTATGTTCTGGAGTATAATCTACCACTTCAGACACTCAAGTGGTGAATTTTCTTGATCTGACAGAGAGGAGACAATACACAAGGAGACCCTTTAAATGTCTCTTAGGCTCAACAGAGACAAGTACTCACTTGCTTCTCACAATTGCAGTTAATTGAAATGTGTCTTATGTCTTTCCATTGTTTAATGAGCTACCTGCTCAACTCTGATCCCCTTTACAAAATAGATTCATTGTCACACCATTGTTCCTTTATTCTGAAATTTTTTCTTGTAGGTTAGATTAGGATATTAAAATTAAAAATGATGAAGTCTTCAGCTCCTTTTAGGAAAGAGTGAATGATATTTAACATTCTTAGAGCTCCACTTCCCAAACCTCATTTTCTAATATATGTAAATCCAGATTTGAAACACACTGAATACATCTGAAAAATTAGATGTTTTACTAATCCTACTTATGTGCATTTTGTGCCCAAATGCATTTATTCAAGCTGGAGGGCCGCTCAGATGAATTATGTGTAATGTGACTTAAATCAGTTACAAAGAGCAGATTTATATTGTTTTTGAGATGTGCAGATATTTCTCCAAAGCATTTTTCCCCTATTGGTAATTAAAATCTAAAATGCTGTTTTTGGACTCAGTGTAAAATGGCCAAGTAGTATTTTAACAATGAAATCTCCCCATATAGGCCTAACTTACTTTGAGCATTTCAGTGTTGGAAGGGACAACAAATAACATTATGCTCTGGTGACCATTTTTAGCTCAGCATGATATTTTTTATTTAAAACTAGAGGACTGGTGCACGAAATTCATACATGCAGCCCAGCCTGCATCCTCTCCAGTCCGGGATCCTTCGTTGGATGTCCAACTACCGGTTTAGGCCCAATCCTGGAAATCGGGCCTAAACTGGCAGTCGAACATCCCTCTCACAATATGGGACCACTGGCTCCTAACTGCTCACCTGCCTGCCAGTTTGATCACTCCTAACTGCTCTCCCCTGCTGGCCTGGTCTCCCCTAACTGCCCCCCTATGCTGGCCTGGTCGCCCCTTACTGCCCTGCCTGCCAGCCTGGTCACCCCCAACTTCCCCCCTCTGCCAGCCTGGTGGCCCCTAACTTCCCCCACCCACCCAACTGGTCACCCATTACTGCCCTCTGCTGACCTGAAAGCCTGCTGGTCTGGTTCCCCCCAACTGTCCCCCACCGACCTGGTTGCCCCAACTTACCCTCTCCCCTCCTGCTGGCCTGGTCACCGCATGCAGCCTGCAGTTCAGTCATTTGGTTGTTCCTCACTAACCCCCCTGCCCACTTGGTCACCCCATGCAACCTGCTGTTCAGTCGTTTGGTTGTCCCTTACCCCCCTGCTGGCTTTGTCGCCCCACGCAGCTTACTGTTCAGTCATCCATCTGGTTGTTTCGGTTGTGACAGCCCCTGGCTTTTTATATATTAGGATTTTCATGGCATCAATAAATAGGTGCACTGTAAAAGAAAACATACTCTTAG
Source organism: Pipistrellus hanaki (assembly GCF_964339955.1). Classification (NCBI taxonomy): domain Eukaryota; kingdom Metazoa; phylum Chordata; class Mammalia; order Chiroptera; family Vespertilionidae; genus Pipistrellus; species Pipistrellus hanaki. Next base: position 48,203,971 of record NC_140524.1, read on the forward strand.
ATGGGACTCTAAAGATACTACTCTTAGTTTTGGCTTTTAGTGATAATGGAGGAGAGAGTCAAGAAGTAAGAGGTGACTCCTATGCTTATGAGATCGATATTTTGGGTATTTTATTTAAACTCTGAAATTTGTAAAAAACTTGAACAATTTGCAACTTACAACATACCCATTATTCAATACTAGTAAATACATTAGCTCTGTGCTACTATAATTCCCAGAGCCACCCACTCCACGACAATCACTTAAGAGTCTGCCACATAGAATCCTAGTACTTTAAGGCCACAGCCTGTTTATCCACAATTGAGATAGAGGCCTGTCAGTATTTATCATACAACTAGAGGCCCGATGCATGAAATTCATGTAAGAGTAGGCCTTCCTTCCCCAAGATGCTGGCACTGGCTTTCTTCTGGCACCCAAGACCCGGGCTTCCCTCTGGCTGCCAGCAGGCAACTGGGACCTGGGCATTCCTTGCAGCCCTGGCTTCATCCAGAAGGATGACCTGTCTAATTAGCATATTATGCTTTTATTATTATAGATATTGCATTGTATACTTACATGTCTGTCTCCCTTACTGGAATTTGAGCTTGTTGATGATAGAGATTATATCTTAGTTATATATGTACCTTCAGAACTTAACAATGTTTGACATGAACTTGAGGACCAATATATATTTTTTTTAAATGTGTCCTCTGCTATGTACACAGCACAGTGTACTCAGTTTTTGATGGAAAAAGAGAGACTTAGCTAATAGAATGATATACGTGAATAGCATTTCATGTTATTTTATATTCTACATTTTCTTGATTGCAAATTTCTTTATTATATGGATAAACCATAGTTTATTTAACTATTATCTCATTATTAGTTATTGGTTAATTGTTAGGTATTGGCTTTCAACTTTTTGCTATTTTAAATTGTGCTGCTGTGAGTGTAGATGTAGCTACGTTTTAGGGTAAATATATGGTTATTGAGACATAGGAAAAAATTGTATAAGTTCAAATCCTGAATTAGGAGTAAAGTTCTTAAAACCTTTTGATATATAATTCTATCAAGTACATTATACGAATTTATATTTTAAGCACAAATTCATTAGGGTATCTTTTTTTTCTGTACTCTTTCCACTACTACAATTCTATAATCATTACTACCACCATTACTATATCTTTTTTTAATTTTTTATTAAATTATTATCTGTGTACATATTTTAACATTGTCCCCCCCCCTCCCATACATACCCTCCATCCCCAGAGATTTGTGTCCATTGGCTGCACTTATATGCATGTATATAAGTCCTTCGGTTGATCTCTTATCTCCGCCAGATCTCACTCCCCTCCCCACTGTAATTTGACAGTCTGCTTGTTGCTTTACTGCTTTATATCTGTCTTTTGGTTCATCAGTTTATAATGTTCTTTATTATCCATAAATGAGTGAGCTCATGTGATGTTTCTCTTTCATTGACTGGCTTATTTCACTCAGCTTGATGTTCTCCAGTTCCATCAAGGATGCTGCAAATGATGAAAATTCCTTCTTTTTTATGGCAGCATAGTATTCCATTGTGTAGATATACCATAGATTTTTATCCATTCATCTGTTGATGGGCACCTCGGCTGTAGATTGTGCTGCTATGAACGTAGGGGTGCATATATCCTTTCTGATTTCTGTTTCTAGTTTCTTGGGATATAATCCTAGGAGTGGTATTACTGGGTCAAATGGGAGTCCCATTTTCAGTTTTTTGAGGAAACTTGATACTGTTTTCCACACTGGTTGCACCAATCTGCATTCCCACCAGCAGTGCACCAGGGTTCCTTTTTCTCTGCAACCTCGCCAACACTTGTCTTTTATTGATTTGTTGATGTTGGCCATTCTGACAGGTGTGAGATGGTACCGCATTGTTGTTTAGATTTGTATCTCTCGGATAATTAGTGACTTTGAGCATGTTTCCATGTGCTTCTTGGCCTTCCTTCTGTCTTCTTTTGAAAATATTCTATTTAGGTCCATTGCCCATTTTTTAATTGGATCATTCATCCTCCCTTTATTTAGTTGTATAAGCTGTCTGTAGATGTGGGAGATTAAACCTTTATCAGTAATAACATTTGCAAATATGTTCTCCCATACAGTGGGCTTTCTTGTTGTTTTGTTGATGGTTTCTTTTGCTGTAAAAAAGCTTTTTATTTTGATGTAGTCCCATTTGTTTATTTTCTCTTTAGCTTCCATTGCCCTAGGGGCAGTATCAGTGAAGAAGTTCTTTTGGCATATGTCTGAGATTTTGCTGCCATTGGATGCCTCTAGTATTTTTATGGTTTCCCGTCTTATGTTTAAGTCCTCTATCCATTTTGAGTTTATTTTTGTGTATGGTATAAGTTGGTGATCTAGTTTCATTCTTTTGCATGTATCTGTCCAATTTTCCCAACACCATTTATTGAAGAGACTGTCTTGACTCCATTGTATATTTGTGCCTCCTTTGTCAAAAATTAATTGAGCATAGTGATTTGGGTTGATATCTGGGTTCTCGATTCTATTCTGTTGATCTATATGTCTGTTCTTGTGCCAGTACCAGGCTGTTTTGAGGACAGTGGCTTTGTAATACAGCTTGAAATCTGGTATTGAGATCGCTCCTACTTTACTCTTCTTTCTCAGGATTTCTGTGGCTATTCAGGGTCTTTTATTGTTCCAAATGAACTTTTGGAAAGTTCTTTCTAGGTCTGTGAAATATGCCGTTGGTATTTTAATAGGGAGTGCATTGAACCTATAAATTGCTTTGGGAAGTATGGACATTTTGATGATGTTGATTCTACCAATCCATAAACATGGTATGTTCTTCCATCTGTTTACATCTTCCTCTATCTCTTTTTCAGTGTCCTGTAGTTTTCCACATATAGGTCCTTTACTTCCTTAGTTAAGTTTATTCCTCGGTATCTTAATTTTTTTGATGCAATGGTAGATGTAATTGCTTTTTTAGTCTCTGTTTCTGTAAGTTCACTGTTGGTGTATGGAAATGCCATACATTTCTTGGCATTAATTTTGTATCCTGCTACATTGCCAAATTCATTTATTAAGTCAATTAGGTTTTTAATGGAGTCTTTTGGGTTTTTTATGTACAATATCATGTCATCTGCAAACAAGGGCAGCTTTACTTCTTCTTTTCCAATTTGGATGCCTTTTGTTTCCTCATCTTGTCTAATTGCAATGGCTAGTACTTCCAGTACGATGTCAAACAGGAGTGGTGAGAGTGGGCATCCCTGTCTTGTTCCTGTTCTTAGAGGGAATGGCTTTAGTTTTTGCCCATTGAGTGTGATGTTGGCTGTGGGTTTATCATATATAGCTTTTATTATGTTGAGGTATGATCCTTGTATTCCTACCTTGTTGAGAGTTTTTATAAGGAAAGGGTGTTGGATTTTATCAAATGCTTTTTCTGTATCAATTAATATGACTATATGATTTTTATCTTTCAATTTGTTTATGTGATGTATCACGTTTATTGATTTGTGGATATTGTACCATCCTTGCATTCCTGTAATAAATCCTACTTGGTCATGCATGGTGTATGATCTTTGTGATGTTCTGCTGGAGCCGATTTGCTAGAATTTTGTTGAGGATATTGGCACCTATGTTCATGAGAGATATTGGCCTGTAATTCTCTTTCATTGAGTTGTCTTTTTCTGGTTTTGGTATTAGGGTGATGCTGGCTTCATAGAAGGAGTTTGGAAGTATCCCTGCCTCTTGAATTTTTTGGAATAGTCTGAGGAGGATAGGTTTTAGTTCTTCCCTGAATGTTTGGTAAAACTCTCCTGTGAAGCCATCTGGCCCTGGGCTTTTGTTTGCTGGAAGCTTTTTGATGACTGTTTCAATTTCTTCCCAAGTTACTGGTCTATTGAGATTTTTAGATTCTTCCTGATTGAGTTTTGAAGGTTGTATTTTTCTAGGAATATGTCCATTTCCTCCAGGTTGTTCAGTTTGTTGGAATAGAGTTGTTCGTAGTATTTTGTAACAATCCTTTGTATTTCGGCGGGGTCTGTTGTTATTTCACCTCTTTCGTTTCTGATTTTGTTTATTTGAGTCCTCTGTCTTTGTTTCTTGATTAGCCTGGCTAGAGGTTCATCAATCTTGTTTATACTTTCAAAGAACCAGCTCTTGGTTTTGTTGATCTTTTGTATTGTTTCTTTGGTCTGTATGTCGTTTATCTCCGCTCTGATTTTTGTTATTTCCTTCCTTCTGCTCACACTGGGCTTTTCTTATTGCTCTTTTTCTAACTCTTTGAGTTGTAGAGTTAGATAATTTGTTACCATTTTTTCTTGTTTTTTGCAATAGGAATATGAACTTCCCTCTCAAGACTGCTTTTGCTGTGTCCCATGGATTTTAGATTGTTGTGTTTTCATTGTCATTTGTTGCCAGGATGTTTTCAATTTCTTCCCTGTTTTCTCTGGTAACCCAGTCCTTGTTTAATAGCATGCTGTTTAGTCTCCATGTTTTTTATTTCTTTGGATTATTTTTATTGTAGTTAATTTCCAGTTTTATGCCACTATGATCTGAGAAGATGCTTGATATGATCTCTATCTTCTTGAGCTTGAAGAGACTTTGCCTATGTCCCAAAATGTGGTCTATCTTTGAGAATGTCCTATGTGCACTTGAGTAGAATGTATATTCTGTGGCTTTGGGGTGGAATGTTCTGAAGATGTCGATTAATTCCATCTGGTCTAGTGAGTCATTTAGGATTGATATTTCTTTGCTGATTTTTTCTTTAGGTGATTTGTCCAAGGGTGACAGTGGGGTATTAAAATCTCCTACTATGATTGTATTGCTATTAATCTCTCCCTTAATGTCCTCCAGCAGCTTTTATTTTTATGTATTTGGGTGCTCCCATATTGGGTGCAAATATGTTTACAAGGGTATTTCTTCTTGTTGGATTGCTCCCTTTAGTATTAGGAAGTGGCCTTCATTATCTCTTGTTATGTCCTTCACTTTGAGGTCTAATTTGTCAGATATAAGTATTGTTACCCCAGTTTTTTTTTCATTTCCATTCGCCTGGAAAACCTTTTTCCATCCCTTCACCCTCAGTCTGTGTGCGTCTTTTTCTGGGGTGTGTTTTTTGTAGACAACAGATATATGGGTCTTGTTTTCTTATCCAATATGTTACCCTATGTCTTTTGATTGGAACATTTAGTCCATTTACATTTAAAGTTATTATTGATAGGTACTCATTTGACGCCATTTTTATTCTATACCCCTGTGTTCCTTCTTTGCCTCCCATTTCTGTATTTTTACAGTAGACCCTTTAGCATTTCTTGCATTACCGGTTTGGTGGAGATAAATTCCTTTAGTCTTTTTTTGTTTGTGAAGCTCCTGATTTCCCCTTCAGTTTTGATTGATAGTCTTGCTGGGTACAGTATTCTTGTATTCAGACCCTTCCTTTGCATGACTTTGTATATTTCATCCCATTCCCCTCTGGCCTGATAAGTTTCTGTTGAGAAATCAGTTGTTATTCTGATGGGGGTTCCTTTGTATGTAACTTTCTGTCTCTCTCTGGCTGCTTTTAAGATTCTTACTTTGTCGTTGGTGTTTGCCAATTTAATTATAATGTGCCTTGGCGTCGGTCTTCTGGAATTCATTTTGCTTGGGACTCTTCAAGCATCTTGGATTTGTGTGGATTTTTCCTTCACTATCTCAGGAAAGTTTTCTGTCATTATTTCTTATAATAATTTTTCCATGTCTACCTCAGTTTCCTTTCCTTACGGAACCCCTATTATTCTAGTATTGTTTTGTTTTGTATTGTCCCAAAGCTCCAGTAGGCTCTCCTCCTGCTTTTTAATTTTTTTTTTCTAGAAGCTGCTCTAATTGGGTATTTTTTTTCCATCTTGTCTTCTAGCTCACTGATGCGGTCCTCTGCTTCTTCTAGTCTATTCTTGATGCTTTCTATTGAGTTCTTCATGTTAGGGACTTCATTTTTCATTTCTTCTTGTTTCATCTTCATTTCCTCTTGGCTCTTCTTCAATTCCTCATGGTTCTTCTTCATTTCTTCTTGGTTATTGTCAAATTTCTCTTCCATTCCTTTTAGGCATCTTATGATCATTACTCTGAATTCTTGCTCTGGTAGGTTGCTTGCCTCTAACTCGTTTACTTCCTTTTCTGGTGATTCCTGCTTTTCTTTCATGTATGAGCTATTTCTTTGTCTGCCCATGGTCTCTCTTTTTATGATGTCTGGTTATGTGGTTATCTTTCTCCTGCATTGATTTAAAGGCACAAAATACAACACTACTAAGTACAACGCAAAAAGCACTGAACAAGAATGTACTTGCAATATTAATAACCTCTACTAAAGGTGACCACTAGCGAAAGGCAAATTAGGGGATAGGAGAGAAAGAGGAAAGGGAAAAAAAAAAAAGGAAAAAAATGAGTGATAAATAATTAGATAGAAAAAGAAGAAAAAAAATAATGTTGAAATGAAGTTGGGATACAGGGAAAAGAAAAAGAAAGAGAAAGAGAGAGAGGGGGAGGAAGCAGACTAAGAGGGAAAGGGGAAAAATATATATATATATATATATAAAATTCCCATAGAACAACCACTAATTCCAGCAAATGCAAGCAATAATTCTTGGATATTAATACAAACTACAATATCCACTATTATTAATCAAGGCTATGATAAATAGAAGTAAAAAACAAAGGAATTTAAAAAATACTAAGCAACAATAACAACACAAGAATAAACCTAACAATTTTACTAAAAATCATAAAAATTCACTGTGATCAATATTCATGCAAAAAACAACAAAAATATAGAGAGGAGAACAGTTGGGTTTTTTTTGGTTGTTTTTTATTTAACTAGTTAATATAGTGAAGAGAGTGGTCTTTATACACTTGGAGCAGGGGGTTGGAAATTAAGTCTATAAGTATGGTGAGAGTTTTAGCAGGGGGTATACAGAAAGAATAGGGAAAAACTAAAGCCGGAAAGGGATAAGATAAACAGGAGACAAAAAGGGTAAAGGTTAGTAAGAGAGTGATATCGTAAAGGTCGAGTTGAGATATGGTTGAACGATGCTATAGAAGAGATTAAAATTGAATGAAGACTAATCCCAACAAAAAATAAAGAGAAAGTAAAATGGTTCTGAAGAGAAAAATAAGAGAAGATAAAGGAAACAAAAAAATGCAAAATAGCAGTAGTAATAATTATGATTGAAATTGAAAAATGTAATAATTGAAAAGGTAAAATCAAGTAAGGAAAAAAGGAAAAAAATTGTTTCTTAAGTAAAAGATGTAAAAAATGAAAATAAAATAAAGAATAGAAAAATTAGCATAAAAATGTCCAGTAGTGGTCATTCACTTCCTCTGTTATTCTATTTGGCACGCCTGATTCTCAGTCCAGACAGTATGACAGTTCCCAGCGTTCCACTGTACCTAAGTTTTGTAAGCTAGTCCTTAATTTTAAGTAGGCTATATCTTAGTTATTTGTGTCCATTTATTTTTTATTAATTAAAAGTAATAAAAAAAATTTTTTTTTAAAAGGAAAGCAAAAAAAAAGGGGGGGGGGGAGTCAGTTTGTAATTCAGCCTCTAGGTGGCAGTGTTTCTGGTTTGACTTCCCAGTCTTTTTGGTTGCTCTAGCTTTCTTTCTCTATGACTCTATGTTTTGTCCTGGTAGGCTGCCATGGTGCTGGCTCCCAAACTGTCTTTTTTTACTCTGATCCCCTGTTTCCAGGAAGGCAATTTCCCCCTGCAGTCTCCCTGGATATGCCAAACTGGGCAGTCCTTCCCTAGTACTCAGAAGCAAGGATGTGAAGGGGATCAGGCGCAGGATGTGTCTGTGCCAAGGTGTCCAGATGTTCCGCTTTAGGAGGGACGGTACCGATTCTTAACAATTTGCCCACATCCCTCGGTGTTTTTAAAAATGACCCAATTTGGGGGAAGATCATGCCAAACCCAGCGCTGGGTCTTGCAGCGCGCAATTCTCTCTGCAGCCACTGTCTCTTTTGGCGCAGCTCCAGGCGCAGGGCCACGTGGGGCTAGGGTCGCTCATGGCATGGGGCCGCTGGTGGCACGGGACTGCGCGGGGCTAGGGTCGCTCCTGGTGCAGGGCCACTGGGACACGGGGCCGTTGGGGCACGAGGCGCTGGGGCGCAGAGCCGCGGGGGCGAGCTTTGGGTACAGTCACTGCCTGCGCCGCGGTGACCCAGAACCCTCATGTTTTCCCCACAAACTCTGACCTTTCTGTGAGTGATTGAAGAATTCCCTTGAATCCACGTGTTTGCACCGATTGGAGCGTCACAGCTGTTCGGTGATCTCCTCTGCTGTGGGTTTTCCAGGCCTCAGAGAAGGTCCTCTTTTCTTGGTAAGATGGCGCAGCCTTCCCTCTGAGCCCGAAGCTCTGGGAGAGGTCACCGCCAGGGCAGTGCTGGCTGCTTGGTCAGGAAATCCTGTCCAGAAGACCCTTATCTTTTTTTTTTTTTTTTTTTTTTTTTGAGTTCTGCTACCCCTTAGCTTGCCAATCTATACTCCCTTAGCGACTTTTAGAAGCTGATTCTATCTGTTCTGGGACTAGGCTCAGAACAAATCCATCTGATCAGTCGCCATCTTGTCTCCTCGAATAATTTCCCACCATTACTATCTTTATCATTCCCTGCATTCCTCTGGTTAGTAATAAACTTGGGTGTTTTTTTTTTTTTTTAAGTTTATAAACAATTCATATTTCATTTTCTGAGTTACCTATTTGTATCTTTTGGCCAATTTTGTCAAGATATTTTTTTCTTTTACAGATCCAATCATTTCTTTTCCCTAGAAGGAGAATAAGATGTGTGTGTACTACATTGTTTCTTTGATAGTGAATTTAATATCATCTAATAATATATATAACTAAAAATAATTATGCTAGAACACTATGTTTTCTGTTTTTCTTTTTTAAATATTTTTTGTATTGCTTTCAGAGAGGAAGAGAAAGGGAGAAAGAGATAGAAACATCAATGATGAGCCAAAGCTGGTTTGGCTCAGTGGTAGAGCATCAGTCTGTGGACTAAAGGGTCCCGGGTTCGATTCCGGTCAAGAGCATGTATATTGGTTGCGGGCACATCCCCGGTAGGGGGTGTGCAGGAGGCAGCTGGTTGATGTTTTTCTCTCATGGATGTTTCTAGCTCTCTATCTCTCTCCCTTCCTCTCTGTAAAAAATCAATAAAATATATTAAAAAAGAAAAAAAAAAGAAACATCAATGATAAGAGAGAATCATTGATCAGCTGCCTTCTGCACACCCCACACTGGGGATTGAACCCACAACCCAGCTATGTACCCCGACCAAGAATCAAACTATGACCTCCTGGTTCATAGGTCAACACTCAAACATTGAACCATGCAATCTGGGCACTATGTTTTCTATTTCACGACCAAAGATATTTTTATAACTTTTGAAAATCTTTTAATCTTTACCTGAAGTACTTGCAAGTAGGCTAAGGTAAAGAAAAGATTGGGGCTGGCTAGAAGCAGTGTTACCTGAGTGTTGTTTTTTTCAAGGAGGGAAGTAATTTTTAAGAACTATAAGGTGAGAGAAAAGTAGATTTACAGTTGTTTGTATAGAAAATCATACAGTAAATCAAAAAAAATGGGCAATGAACCTAAATAAATATTTTTCGAAAAAAGACATAAGGAAGGCCAAGAAACATATGAAAACATGCTCAAAGTCACTAGTCATCCAAGAGATGCAAATCAAAATGACAATGAGATACCATCTCACACCTATCAGAAAGGCGATCATGAACAAATCAACAAATGACAAGCACTGATGAGGATGCGGAGAAAAAGGAACCCTCGTGCAATGCTGGTGGGAATTCAGACTGGTACAGCCACTGTGGAGAACAGTATGGAGTTTCCTAAAAAACTAAAAATGGAACTCTCTTTTGAACCAGTGATCCCACTTCTAAGAATATATCCCAAGAAACTAGAAACACCAGTCAGAAAGGATATATGCAGCCCAATGTTCATAGCAGTACAATTCACCATAGCTAAGATTTGGAAACAGCTTAAGTGCCCATCAGCAGATGAGTGGATTAAAAAACTGGCACATCTACACATTGGAATACTTTGCTGCAGTAAAAAAGAAGGAATTCTTACCCTTTGCAACAGCATGGATGGACCTGGAAAGCATTATGCTAAGTGAAATAAGCCAGTCAGAGAAAGATAAATATCAAAGATTTCACTCATTTGTGGAATATAATGAACAACATAAACTGATGAATAAAAATAGATCCAGAGACAGAGAAACATCAATCAGACCAAAAACCTCAGAGGGAATGTAGGGGAGAGAAGGGGTAAAGGGGAAAGATCAACCAATGGACTTGTATGCGTGCATAAAAGTTTAACCAATGACACAGACAAAAGGGGGATCATGGCATGAGTAGGGGGGGGTGTTGGGGAATAATAGGGGTTAAGGACACATATGTAATACTTTAATCAATAAAGAAATTTTTTAAAAGAAAGAAGAAAAATCATCCAGTAATTCTATCTAATAAAAGAGTAATATGCAAATTAACTATCACCCCACTACACTCACAGGCTATGCCCACCAGCCAATCAGGAGAGAATATACAAATAAACCCAACCAAGATGGCTACCAGCCACAGAGAGCAGGAGGGAGTCTTGGGTTTTTCCAGCAATGGAGGAAGCCAAGCTTTCCACCTGGCCTTGCTGGCCTAGGCCTCCACTCAAGTCTACAAAGTTTCAATGATAGAAGATACATAAATCCAATCAGAAATGGTGGCAGCCATGGAGCTGGAAAGAGCTGGTTTTAGGTTTAGGCTAAGGTTGCCCCTGGCAATGGAGAAAGCCAAGCTTTGCACACACCCTGGCTGATCCTGGACTCTGCTTAAGGCTACAAAGTTTCAATTATAGAAAATACATAAATTCCAACAGAAATGGCTGCCACCACAGTGAAAGCAGGAGGCTTGGCTCCGCTCCAGGCTACAAAGTTTCAATTGTAGAAGATAAATAGACCCCCAGATCCCAGAGCCTTTCCTTGGCTCACCAGGGGATGTGGCCGGCCTGAAAACCACAGGCCCCTTGCCCAGGCCACCCCACACCCCAAGGGAACCCCCACCCTGATCCGGGACATCTTTCAGAGCAAACCAGCCGTCCCCCACCCATATACCAGGCCTCTATCCTATCTAATAATATCCTATCTAAGAAAATAGTAATATGCAGATTGACCATCACTCCAACACTCAAGATGGCTGCCCCCATGTGCTCAAAGATGGCTGCCCCCATGTGGACACAAGATAGCTACCACAAGATGGCTAGCAGGGTAGGAAAGTTGGGAGGGACCAGGCCTGCAGGGAAGGGCAGTTGGGTAGGACCCAGCCCTGCAAGGAAGAGCAGTTGGTGGGGGGGTGGGGGGACACAGGCCTACAGGGGAGGGCAGTTAGGGGCAAACAGGCTGGCAAGGGAGCAGTTAGGCATCAATCAGGCTGGCAGGAGAGTAGTTAGCACATGTGTCAAACACAAGGCCCGCGGGCCAAATCCAGCCCGCCAGGCCTTGCAATGTGGCCCGCACCGCGCTGTCATCACTGCACTCCGCTGTCAGTTTATGACATTGTCAGTTTATGACTGTTCAGTAAACCATTCGGCCCGCGATTTAGGCTGGATTTTAGACTTTGGCCCGTTCTCTGATTGAGTTCGACACCCCTAAGTTAGGGGGTGATCAGGCTAGCAGGCAGAAGTGATTAGGGGCAATCAGGAAGGCAGGCAACTGAGCAGTTGGGAACCTGGATTGGAGAGGGTACTGGCTGGGCTGAGGGATAACCCCTCACCCGCATGAATGAATTTCATGCACTGGGTCTCTAGTTGATAGGTAACAATACAAGAATAAGCTCTGTTTTGCATACTCACAACTGTAAACCTACATTTACTCCACCCTGCATTTTAAAAACACAAATATGCCATCTGAACCAATAGCCATTTAATTCAAGCTATAGAGCTATGCAAACATCACACAATCAAGTTTAGAACATTTCCATTACCTCAAAAAGTTCGTTCTTACTTGCTTGTGGCTAATTGATATTTATACACATAACCCCAGACAACCACTAATCGACTTTCTGTCATTATAGATTTGCCTTTTCTGGAGAGATTATATGAATTGAATCATATGATATATGGCCTTTTGTGTCTGGCTCAATGTTTTCAAGATTCTTCTATGTTGTAACATGTTTTAGTATTTTATATCTTCTTACTGCCGTGAGGCATTCCAGTGTATGGACTGGATTACATTTTGTTTATCCATTCATTAGTTGATTGACAAGTGTTTTATTTTCCCATATAGTTTTAGCTCTTACTTTTAGATCAATAATCCACCCTGTTGATTTTTGTGCATAGTTAGAGGTAAGGGTTCAACTTCATTTGTATATAGACATCCAGTTTTCTCCACATCATTTGTTGGAAAAGTCTGCTTTCTTCCATTAAATTGACTTCGCATCTTTGTTAAAAAATAAAATGACAATAAATTCAAGGTTTTTATTTCTGGATTTTCATTCTGTACCATTGATCTCTCTGTCTATCCTATGTCAATACCACACTGTCTCAATTACTATAACTTTACTAGTAAATTTTAAAATTGGGTAGTGCAATTCCTGCAATTTATTCTTCTTTTTTCAAGATTGTTTGGCTATTGTGGGTCCTTTACCTTTCCATTTAAATTTTAAAGCTTGTCTCTTTCTACAAAAAATAGCCTGTTGGAATTTTCACAGAGATGACATTGAATTTATAGATCAATTTGTGGAGAACTGCCATCTCAACACTATTGAGTCTTTCTATCCATGAACATGGAAATCTCTCTATTTAGTTGGTCTTTAGTTTCTTTTAGCAATTATCTTGTAGTTTTAAGTATGGAGCTCATCCTTCATTTGGTACATTTATTACTAAGTGTTTAATTTGTTGATGGTATTGGGGATGGAATTATTTTCTTAATTTCATTTTTATATTGTTCAGTACAATTATGTTTTTTTCTGGGGCTTTATTTATTTATTTATTTTTAATAAATCTTTATTGTTTATATCATTACAAATGTTCCTCATTTTTTCCCCCTCCATTGCTCTCCTCCACCAGATTCCCATCCCACCCTCTGCTCTTTCCCCATCCTCCATTGTTCTGATCCATAGGTGCACAATTTATGTTCAGTCTCTTCCCGCAACCTCCACTCCCCTTTCCCCCAAGAATCATCAGTCCACTCCCCTTCCATATCTCTGATTCTATTATATTCACCAGTTAATATTGTTCATCATGTTTTTTACTTCCGTTGGTTTTTAGATTCACTTGTTGATAGTTACATATTTGTTGTTCATAATTTTTATCTTTATTTTCTTCCTCTTCCTAAAGAACCCCCTTCAGCAATTCATATAATTCTGGTTTGGCGGTGATGAACTGCTTTAGCTTAAATTTATTTGTGAAGCTCTTTATCTGGCCTTCTATTCTGAGTGATAGCTTTGCTGGGTAGAGTATTTTTAGCTGTAGGTTATTGTTATTCATCACCTTGAATATTTCTTGCCATTCCTGTCTGGCCTGCATGGTTTCTGTTGAGAAATCAGCTGACAATCATATGGGTGCTCTTTTATAGGTAACTACCTGCTTTTCTCTTGCTGCTTTTAAGATTCTCTCTTTGTCTTTTGCTCTTTGAATTTTAATTATGATGTGTCTTGGTGTGGTCCTCTTTGGATTCCTTTTGTTTGGTGTTCTGTAGACTTCCTGGACTTGTAATTCTATTTCTTTCACCACATGGGACAACTTTTCTGTCACTATTTCTTTCAAAATGTTTTCGGTATTTTGCTTTCTGTCATCTTCTGGGACGCCCATAATTCTAATGTTGGTTCACTTGAAGTTGTCCCAGAGGTTTCTTACACTATCTTCAACTTTCTGGATTCTCTTGTTTTCTTGCTTCTGCGGAGGAGTGTCCTCTGGCTCTTTGTGTTCCAAATCTTTGACTTGATTCTTGCGATCTTCCATTCTGTTTTTAGGACTCTGTATAATATTTTTTATTTCAGAGAATGTATTCTTTATTTCTAGTTGATCCTTTATTATTTCTAGTTGATCCTTTTTCATATCTTCATAGGTCTTGTTTATTTTATCGGCCTTTTCTAGGAGATTCTTGAAAAACCTTATAAGCATGGTTTTGAACTCTATATACAGTCGCTTTTTGTCCTCCATTTCTTTTGTTTGTGATCTGTTTCCTTGTCTTGGCATTTTCGCTGCTTCCCTGAGTTGGTAGGGTGGGAGGATCAGCTGTATCTATGCCAGGAGACAACCTTATTCGACTAGACTTGGAAAACTGCAAGAGCCTCTGTGCTCAGCTTGGATGGGGCAGAGTTTCAGGGTGGAGCCTACAACATTGGCTTCCTGTTAGTCCCGCCCTATGAGGTTCCTAAGTCTCAGTGTTCCTCAGTGTCCTTTGGTACTCACTGCAGGCACCTCTGAGAGAAAGGTGCCCTTGAGTTTTGCCCGCTACCAGACAGTCTAGTTTATTCCCCAACGAGCCCGCAACTGGGGTTCAGTGCAATTGGAAGTGGGGTTAAGGGCAGTCTGGAGCTTATGTCTCCTTCCCACTAGGGCAATCCAGTGGCTCAATGAACAGTTTATCCTCTGTGTGAAATATGTGCGACTCGGGGGCTCCGCCTTTCGCTGCTCCCCTGAGCTTCCACCTTACAGCCCAGATTCTGTCTGTATGATCCTGGGGCCTGAGGGTCTCGTCCAGAACTGGGGTTCAGTGCAGTTGGAACTGGGGCTCAGCACAGTCCAGAGCTTTTGTCTCCTTCCCGCTAGGGTAGGGGTGTCAAACTCAATCAGAGAAGGGGCCAAAATCTAAAATCCAGCCTAAATCGCGGGCCGAATGGTTTACTGAACAGTCATAAACTGACAATGTCATAAACTGACAGCGGAGTGCAGTGATGATAGCGCAGTGCAGGCCACATTGCAAGGCCTGGCGGGCTGGATTTGGCCCGCGGGCCTTGTGTTTGACATATGTGCGCTAGGGCAATCTAACAGCTCAGTCAACAGTCTGTCCTCTGCACTCAATGTGCGCAACTTCAGGGCTCTGCCTTTCGCTGCTCCCCTGAGCTTCTGCCTTACAGCCCAGATTCCCTCTGTATGAGCTTGGGACCCCACGGTCTTGCCCAGAACTAGGGTCAGTGCAGTCAGAATTGGGGTTCAGCACAGTTGGGAGCTTTTATCTCCTTCCCGTTAGGGAATACCAGCCAGGCACTCAGCCGCCCCTCCTCTCTGGCTCAGTCCTCTCCCCATGCATGCACCGTGTCTCTGTACCTTAGGCTTCTACAGCTCCTCTGATTTTCCTTCTGGTTTTCTCTTTCCTTCTAGCTGTAGAATTTTCATTCAGTCAACTTTCCTGTAGTTCTGGATAATGTCCATTTTGTATTTTAGTTGTATTTTTTTTAAATTGTTGTGTGAGGCTGCAGTTAGATGTTTACCTATGCTGCCATCTTGGTTTCTCCACAATTATGTTTTAACTAGATGCCTGGTGCATAAAATTCATGCACAGGAGGGGGGCGTCCCTCAGTTTGGCCTGCACTCACTCCGATCTGGGACCCCTCGGGGGATATCTGACTACCCACAGGGATTAGGCCTAATCCAGCAGTTGGACATCCCTCTCACAATCCAGGACCACTGGCTCCTAACTGCTAACCTGCCTGCCTGCGTGATCTCGCCTAACCACTCTACAAACCTGTATGATTGCCTCTAACCACCCTCCCCTGCCAGCCTGATTGCCCCTAACTGCCCTCCCTTGCCAGCCTGATCGCCCCTAACTGCCTCTGCCTTGGCCCCCACCACCATGGCTTTGTCTGGAAGGAAAACCATATGACCAGAAGATGTCCAGACAACCAGAAGATGTCCTGTCAACCCGGTCTAATTAGCATGTTACCCATTATTAGTATAATAATAATGTCAAAGCAATGATAATGTCAAAATCTGTATGGTATATTTCCCCTCCAAATTTTAATTATTTACTAGCATTCAACTTATAGTAATGATATATAATTTAGTAGGCCTGCAGGAACCAATCATTGAAACCTATCATTGGACAAGCACTCTAGGTAGTTAACTGCCTAAATGCAGTTTTGCCCTTAAAGAATGAAATTCCTAAAAAATTTAAAGTATGTTAATACAGAAATAGTCATGGGAATTCAATTTGAAGACATACAAAATGTTTATAGTAAAGCTAGCTTAATAATGCTGATTTTTGTTTCTTGATATTTTATTGATTCTTAAAATTTTTATAAAATGTACTGCTTTGCATTTAATTGTTGATTCTTTCGGCCTCAAGTTAATGGTTTGTTATAGTGTTTATTTACATTACTATCACATTGAAAAATGTTATATAGGGAGAAAATTTTCACTCTGCAGTTAGTTATTACTAAAAAAAGGCAATGTATTTTGCCAGACTCAATGTACATTGTTTTTCTAGCCAACCATTATTTAAATAAGTTGTTCATAAAGTGTGATCTTACAGTGCCTATAAAATAGGATGAATTATTATACTTTAAAAACTGAATAATGTTTGGGCCTTTCTTATTGGCTGAATAAACTTAAAGTATATTGATTCAAATATTTAGTTTTTTCCTTAAGGTTTTTCTTAAATCTTTGGCACCAGTTATTGCTTATCAATTAATGAGCATTAATGAATACTAAAACAAATGGCCAAGTTTATCTGTGCATATTAAAAGAAAAATTCCGATTGTTATGCTTACTTCAAAAGCTTGAAGTTGCTGTTTTACATGGTAAAATTAATGTTATTTGTGTTTCTCTGCCCTTAAGAAAATCTAACGACCACAAAGTTAAAGAAATCATTAGAAGGGAATAGAAATGTGAATATATACAGTGTATTAATTTGCTTATAAGCCACCAAAGATCTACAAATATCTAAACTCTCAATTTAATGACCATCCATATGGCACTTTTATGCTATAATGTGTGAAAAAGCAGTTAACACATTTCTTCAAGAAAACATAAATGTCAAGTAGATTGTTATATGCTGGAAAGCTAGGGAGAGCAAATCAAGAACAGTCTTATCTACTGTTTTTATAGTTTCCAAACAGATAGACAAATACTTTTCTGTAATTTTATAATACTTAGAGCTGTAAAACACACACACACACACACACACACACACACACACACAAACACACACACACACACAAAAAAAAACACAACATGTAAGGTTTTATAAATGGTATGTTGAAGGGATGATGTAAGTTATGTTCCTGGTCTTTTTTTGGTCTCAGATTAATGATGTATCATGACGTTTACCCCCTTTAGGCATGCTGCAAAGGAAGGCAGAAGAGGTAGCACAGGTTTTCCAGGATCGTCTTCACAAGGAGCAAGAACACAATGCCAGGATGGCTTTTAGTTAAATGACCATGTCTTCAGCGTGTTATTTTTGGTTTATAAATTATCTACAAATTTTGATGACATTAAATGTAGTAGTAGTACATTATATACAATAGGTATATAATGTTTGGTTGCAATAAAGTATGTATGTGTTTAGGGTGTTTTTTTCTATTTAAAGATTGTGCTGTTGAGAATTGTACTGTAGTTTGGCTTTTAGTATTAGCAAATCAAAGCTATATTAACCCTTTTGTCTAGGAAGCAGCCTGTTAGATGTTGACTCTGTTTTGTAATTAAGTAATATATCCAGTATCACAGTATAGTGCTGTTTATATAAAATTTTAGTTTGCATAAATTAGATATATGTATGCTGCTTCTTGATTTAGGCAAGCCTTTATAAAGTTATAGCACCTAATCTGTTATTCCCACTTCTCCATTATTTTTGTGTATATTAAAAACTATATGTCAAGATTTTCAAATTATCATTTAGAAGCAGGTTTCCATTGTAGAAAAACAAATTTTCCTGCCATTTACCAAAAGTAAACTCTTGGAGGAAGAAAAAAAAAACTGTATCACAGACAATTACTTGCCAAAAAATAAATGCCAGCAAGTCTTCGGGTACCTGTTGTGAAGTAGTAGTATATACTATAAAGTCTCTCTCCTCAAAGAAAGTTTCTATCTAGCTTGAGATGTAATTAATACCTATCTGTATAGAAATAATATAGACAATACAAGGGAGTGTGGAGTGAGTCACAGAAATTGTGCTATAGAAAAATCTGAGATGGGAGGAAGAGTTAAAGTGGATTTGGGACTTGAATTAGGTTATTTTTGAAACTCCAAGGTTCAGGCAATTTGCTTATTTTTTATGTACAGTTATGCTGGTGTTTTACTTGGTTTTAGCATATGATTCATAGTTATTCATTTCTATATTTGTTCATTTGTTTTTCAAGAAAAAAAACCTTGTTCTTAGCTTGAGAATAATCTGATCTCTTGTGTTTCATGTTTGACCTAAGTCACAAATAATGGTGATATCCTAAAAAATAAAAGTATAACACTAAAATAAACTACTTGAAAGTTTTTTAGTGGCTAGTACTTAGTTTTCTAGAATTACTGAGCTGAATTTCTGTTGTACTGAATGTACATAACCATCCTGAGGGGTACATATTTAGGGAAAAATATTTTTCAAATGAGTAGTAGTAATTTTCATCACCTATGAGTAAACTAAATATCAGAACGTATCCAAACTTTTTTCCTACCCAAACTTTTCAAATTAGCAGCTTCTTATTAGGTAAGTTTTTGTTCCCACTCAAAAATATAAAATATGAAAATAATCTAGACACTAATTTTGTGGATGATTTCTGTGGGTAAAGCGCTTTAGAATATAATCTTGAGTTATTTTATTTTTGAGTCTAGTATTATTAAATGCTATTATACCCTAGATGGAGTCATTTTAGTATTGTTTTTGGAGAGCCAACTCCAATAAAATAGTCTTTTCGTAAATTAAGTTCCACATTCAGTATTGGAAGAAATACTGGATTTTGTCTTGTTGCTTCTAAATTAACTAGACAATTTCAATTGGACAACATGAAAAAGTTGGACTATGTTAAGTTTTTCCCAACTGAAATAAATGACTTTTCATTTCTTCAAAGTTTTGTGATTTTTAAAATGTCTTTTCATGACCAGTAAGTGCTTATTATAAAGTTCCTTAGTAGGAGAGACAAAATGGCGGAAGAATAGATAGGCAGATTCTGAGCCTTGTCCCGAAGCAGAAAGAGACAGCAGCTGACGGTCTTGTGCTGTAAGTGTTTATTAGCAAGCCAAGAGACAGCTGAACACCAGAAGAAACTGCTGGGGGGCCGCTGAACAGGGTGCCCCTAACAGGGAAGCACCCACACAGGGCGAGGTCCCTTCCCGGAGCTACCTACCAGCTTGGACGGGGAAATCTCGCCATCTTGTAGGGAAATTGAATCGTGTCAGAGGCCTGAATATCCACAGCCACAGCAACCACCAAGCAGCTGTGACCCCCAGAACACTGATCCCAGGGGGCGCGAACACTTGGACCCACAGGAGTGCCCCACTGCACGGCGAAAAGGTCAGACTTCGCAGGGAGAGGGTGAGTGAGTGCTCGCGGAGAAGACCAAAGCCTGCGGGCAAAGGGCTCGTGGAAACTGGAAAACAGGGGCGGTGATTACAAGTAGAAGCCCCGGCTGTTGGGCAGGTGTCACCCGTGAAAGTGGACGGGGCTCCTAATAGGGGAGATATCTAAAGAGCAACACGTTTGGATCTGACTCGAAGGGATATAGGAGAATTACAGGAGATTATAGTTGGCTCGGACTTACCCCCTCCCTGCCTCCATAGATCAGTGCCGCAGAGAGGGGGAAAAACAAAAAAAGCTAGAGAGGCTTTAGAGCCTGGGAAGTCAACCTAGAAACACTGCCACCCAGAGGCTAATTCACAAATTGACCCTAGTATAATAAAATCAAAGCAAGAACTGCTTAAAAATAAGGACTGGATTACAACAATAGAGGAAGAAAATGACCTTCATTACTGCAAATTTTATTTAAATTTTTTAATTTTTTAATTTTTGTTTTTTATTTTTGTTTTCATTATTTGCAACATTTACTAAAGAAACTATTTTTTTTCTATTTCCTCACTTGATTTTACCCTTTTTAATTATTACATTGTATACGTAATTAACATTATTACTACTACTATTTTACCTTTTTTATCTTATGTTCTTTTGTTTCTTTTTATTATTTTTATTATTTTTTATTTTTTTTAAATTTCAGGATTATTGTTCTACAGTCTATATTTATCGTTCCTTCTCCAACTCTTTATTCTATCTCAATCCTACCTTTATGCTTTCACTCTCTTCCTAACCTTTTCCTTTGGTGCCCTGTTTATCTTTACCCATTCCTGCTCTAGATTTTCCCCATTCTTTCTGTATATACCCTCCTAAAATTTCACTCTACTTGTATGTACCTAATTTCCAACCCCCTGCTCCAAGCCCATTCAGACCTCCCTCATCACTGTCCTAAAAACAAACAAACAAAAAAGTCTTTCTCTCTCTCTTTGTATTATAGTTGTATGTTGAATGTTAAGTACATTGAAGTTGTATGCTTTTTTTTTATAAGACTGATTTGCCTATTCTTTTTGTTTGATTGTATGTTTTTCTTAGCTGGGTTCTAGTCACCTTTATTGGAGGTTATTAATATCGCAAATATATTTCTATTCAGTGCCTTGTGTGTTGTACCTGGTTGTGTTGTATTTTGTGCCTTTAAATCAAAGCAGGAGAGAGAGAACTGCACAACCAGACATCCTAAAAAGAGAGATCATGGAGAGACAAAGAAACAGCCCGCATATGAAAAAAAAAAAAAAAAGCAGGCATCACCAGAAAAGGAAGTAAATGAGTTAGAGGCAAGCAACCTACCAGAGCAAGAATTCAGAGTAAAGATCACAAGATGGCTAAAAAGAATGGAAGACAAATTTGACAATATGAGTAAGAACCAAGAGGAAATGAAGAACCAAGAAGAAATGAAAAATGACATCGCTACTGTAAAGAACTCAATTGAAACCATCAAGAGTAGACTAGAAGAAGCAGAGGACTGCATCAGTGAGCTAGAAGACAAGATGGAAAAAAAATACCCAATTAGAGCAGCTTCTGGAAAAAAAAAAAATTAAAAGGCAGGAGGAGAGTCTAAGGGAACTTTGGGACAATACATAACAAAACAATATTAGAATAATAGGGGTTCCAGAAGGAAAGGAAACTGAGGAAGACATGGAAAAAGTATTACAAGAAATAATGACAGAAAACTTTCCTGAAATAGAGAAGAAAAACCCACACAAATCAAAGATGTTCACAGAGTCCCAAGCAAAATGAACCCCAGAAGACCGACCCCAAGGCACATTATAATTAAACTGGCAAACACCAGCGACAAAAAAAAGAATTTTAAAAGCAACCAGAGAGAGACAGAAAGTTACATATAAAGGAACCCCCATCAGACTAGCAACTTATTTCTCCACAGAAACTTATCAGGCCAAAAGGGAATGGGATGAAATATACAAAGTCATGCAAAGGAAGGGTCGGAATCCAAGAATACTGTACCCAGTAAGGCTATCAATCAAAATTGAAGGTGAAATGAGGAGCTTCACAGACAAAAACAGACTAAGGGATTTATCTCCACCAATCCAGAAATGCAAGAAATGCTAAAGGGTCTACTGTAAAATTAAAGAAATAGAAAGCGAAGAAGGAACACAGGGGTATAGAATAAAAATGGCGTCAAATAGGTACCTATCAATAATAATTTTAAATGTAAATGGATTAAATGCTCTAATCAAAAGACATAGAGTAACAGATTGGATAAGAAAACAAGACCCATATGTCTGTTGTCTACAAGAAACCCACTTCAAAAAAAAACGATGCACACAAACTGAGGGTGAAGGGATGGAAAAAGGTTTTCCAGGTGAATGGAAATGAAAAAAAAAAAAAAAAACTGGGGTAGCAATACTTATATCTGACAAATTAGACCTCAAAGTGAAGGACATAACAAGAGATAATGAAGGCCACTTCCTAATACTAAAGGGAGCAATCCAACAAGAAGAAATACCCTTGTAAACATATTTGCACCCAATATGGGAGCACCCAAATACATAAAAATAAAAGCTGCTGGAGGACATTAAGGGAGAGATTAATAGCAATACAATCATAGTAGGAGATTTTAATACCCCACTGTCACCTTTGGACAAATCACCTAAAGAAAAAATCAGCAAAGAAATATCAATCCTAAATGACTCACTAGACCAGATGGAATTAATCGACATCTTCAGAACATTCCACCCCAAAGCCACAGAATATACATTCTTCTCAAGTGCACATAGGACATTCTCAAAGATAGACCACATTTTGGGACATAGGCAAAATCTCTTCAAGCTCAAGAAGATAGAGATCATATCAAGCATCTTCTCAGATCATAGTGGCATAAAACTGGAAATTAACTACAATAAAAATAATCTGAAGAAATCAAACACATGGAGACTAAACAGCATGCTATTAAACAAGGACTGGGTTACCAGAGAAAACAGGGAAGAAATTGAAAACATCCTGGCAACAAATGACAATGAAAACACAACAATCTAAAATCTATGGGACACAGCAAAAGCAGTCTTGAGAGGGAAGTTCATATTCCTATTGCAAAAAACAAGAAAAAAATGGTATCAAATTATCTAACTCTACAACTCAAAGAGTTAGAAAAAGAGCAACAAGAAAAGCCCAGTGTAAGCAGAAGGAAGGAAATAACAAAAATCAGAGCGGAGATAAACGACATACAGACCAAAGAAACAATACTTAAGATCAACAAAACCAAGAGCTGGTTCTTTGAAAGTATAAACAAGATTGATGAACCTCTAGCCAGGCTAATCAAGAAACAAAGACAGAGGACTCAAATAAACAAAATCAGAAACGAAAGAGGTGAAATAACAACAGACCCCGCCGAAATACAAAGGATTGTTACAAAATACTACGAACAACTCTATTCCAACAAACTGAACAACCTGGAGGAAATGGACATATTCCTAGAAAAATACAACCTTCAAAACTCAATCAGGAAGAATCTAAAAATCTCAATAGACCAGTAACTTGGGAAGAAATTGAAACAGTCATCAAAAAGCTTCCAGCAAACAAAAGCCCAGGGCCAGATGGCTTCACAGGAGAGTTTTACCAAACATTCAGGGAAGAACTAAAACCTATCCTCCTCAGACTATTCCAAAAAATTCAAGAGGCAGGGATACTTCCAAACTTCTTCTATGAAGCCAGCATCACCCTAATACCAAAACCAGAAAAAGACAACTCAATGAAAGAGAATTACAGGCCAATATCTCTCATGAACATAGATGCCAAAATCCTCAACGAAATTCTAGCAAATCGGCTCCAGCAGAGCATCACAAAGATCATACACCATGCATGACCAAGTAGGATTTATTACAGGAATGCAAGGATGGTACAATATCCGCAAATCAATAAACGTGATACATCACATAAACAAATTGAAAGATAAAAATCATATAGTCATATCAATTGATGCAGAAAAAGCATTTGATAAAATCCAACACCCTTTCCTTATAAAAATTCTCAACAAGGTAGGAATACAAGAATCATACCTCAACATAATAAAAGCTATATATGATAAACCCACAGCCAACATCACACTCAATGGGCAAAAACTAAAGCCATTCCCTCTAAGAACAGGAACAAGACAGGGATGCCCACTCTCACCACTCCTGTTTGACATCCGTACTGGAAGTACTAGCCATTGCAATTAGACAAGATGAGGAAATAAAAGGCTTCCAAATTGGAAAAGAAGAAGTAAAGCTGCCCTTGTTTGCAGATGACATGATATTGTACATAAAAAACCCAAACGACTCCATTAAAAAACTAATTGACTTAATAAATGAATTTGGCAATGTAGCAGGATACAAAATTAATGCCAAGAAATGTATGGCATTTCTATATACTAATAGTGAACTTACAGAAACAGAGACTAAAAAAGCAATTTCATTTACCATTGCACCAAAAATATTAAGATACCTAGGAATAAATTCAACTAAGGAAGTAAAGGACCTATATGTGGAAAACTACAGGACACTGAAAAAGAGATAGAGGAAGATGTAAACAGATGGAAGAACATACCATGTTCATGGATTGGTAGAATCAACATCATCAAAATGTCCATACTTCCCAAAGCAATTTATAGGTTCAATGCACTCCCCATTAAAATACCAACGGCATATTTCACAGACCTAGAAAGAACTCTCCAAAAGTTCATTTGGAACAATAAAAGACCCCGAATAGCCACAGCAATCCTGAGAAAGAATAGTAAAGTAGGAGGGATCTCAATACCAGATTTCAAGCTATATTACAAACCCACTGTTCTCAAAACAGCCTGGTACTGGCACAAGAACAGGCATATAGATCAATGGAATAGAATTGAGAACCCAGATATCAACCCAAATCACTATTCTCAATTAATTTTTGACAAAGGAGGCACAAATATACAATGGAGTCAAGACAGTCTCTTCAATAAATGGTATTGGGAAAATTGGACAGATACATGCAAAATAATGGAACTAGATCACCAACTTAAAGCATTCACAAAAATAAACTCAAAATGGATAGAGGACTTAAACATAAGACGGGAAACCATAAAAATACTAGAGGCATCCAATGGCAGCAAAATCTCAGACATATGCCAAAAGAACTTCTTCACTGATACTGCCCCTAGAGCAATGGAAGCTAAAGAGAAAATAAACAAATGGGACTACATCAAAATAAAAAGCTTTTTTACAGCAAAAGAAACCATCAACAAAACAACAAGAAAGCCTACTGTATGGGAGAACATATTTGTAAATTTTATTACTGATAAAGGTTTAATCTCCAACATCTACAGACAGCTTATACAACTAAATAAAAGGAGGATGAATGATCCAATTAAAAAATGGGCAATGGACCTAAATAGAATATTTTCAAAAGAAGACAGAAGGAAGGCCAAGAGGCACATGGAAACATGCTTAAAGTCACTAATTATCGGAGAGATGCAAATCCGAACAACAATGTGGTACCATCTGACACCTGTCAGAATGGCCAACATCAACAAATCAATAAAAGACAAGTGTTGGCGAGGTTGCGAAGAAAAGGAACCCTTGTGCACTGCTGGTGGGAATGCAGATTGGTGCAACCACTGTGGAGAACAGTATGAAGTTTCCTCAAAAAACTGAAAATGGGACTCCCATTTGACCCAGTAATACCACTCCTAGGATTATATCCCAAGAAACTAGAAACACAAATCAGAAAGGATATATGCACCCCTATTTTCATAGCAGCACAATCTACAATAGCTAGGATTTGGAAACAGCCGAGGTGCCCATCAACAGATGAATGGATAAAAATCTATGGTATATCTACACAATGGAATACTATGCTGCCATAAAAAAGAAGGAATTTTCATCATTTGCAGCAACCTGGATGGAATTGGAGAACATCATGGTGAGTGAAATAAGCCAGTCAATGAAAGAGAAACATCACATGAGCTCACTCATTTATGGATAATAAAGAACATTATAAACTGATGAACCAAAAGATAGATATAGAGACAGTAAATCATCAGGCAGACTGTCAATTTACAGTGGGGAGGGTAGGGAGATCTGGGGGAGATAAGAGATCAACCGAAGGACTTGTATACATGCATATAAGTACAACCAATGGACACAAAACTCTGGGGAGTGTGGGTATGTATGTGGGGGGGGGGCAATGGTAAAATATGTACACAGATAATAATTTAATAAAAAAAGTAAAAAAATAAATTTTAAAAAAACTAAATTTCCTTAGTAAAGTAAAGAAAGAGGAGGCTACAGTACTCCTATTGACTTTGTACTGGGAGTTCTGTTTTTGGGGTTTTTTTTCCAGGAAATAGAAAAGGACAGTGGATAGCAAGTGGTTTCTAGTTTAATACAGTAACAATGCAAAATTTACTGGTACTGTTTGGAATCTAGAGCCTTGCACTAAATTATCTTTAAGGTTCCTCCTGACTCTGGCTCAACATGACACTGTTGAACTAATATTAATTAAAAGATGATAAATAACCTCTTTTTGCCAGTAATTTTAAGGCAGTATTTATGTAAGGTGCCGAAATCTTGAGCCCCTCGTAATCATTGTTAAAGTCCAGCTAAAATTATATGAAGGAGAATTTTTTAATTTGTTTGTTTACACTTTCCCAGTGCTTGACTACTTTTTTTTTTAAGATGCTGTATTTGTTCTCTATATCAGCATTTATGCTATCTCATGTTAGATGAGTGATCCTATCTTTCTTCAAGAAAAGATTTTTGGTTTTAGCATCTTCTTCCATATCTGGAAATTGCTTCATAATGTATTCATCAGAAGTGTGGTATGAACAAAGGGCTCAAAAAGAACAAATCCTGAAAATATGTCTATTTTAAGGAGGATCTTCTGGCTTAATTAAACAAAGTTTGTTAAATTGTCAGAAAGACAAATGAGGCGTATTTTTCAGTTAGTCATAAATTCTTCTAGGGGTGAAATGACTTCATACTAATATGAAGATAACTATAGAGATACCTGTGAATAACATCTAGAAATCTCAAAGCTTTTTATATACTGTCTGATATCCTTTTAAAGTAGGTAAAGGGTGCCATGGGAAACAGAACAGCTATTATTCTACAGTTAATAAGTTTGGCAGAGCTAGAAATAGCATGGTGTTCCACCTGGTGTAATTTTCTGAATGTTTGTCCCTTGGTACCTGCCACTTCTGCTGGCTACAGTCATATGCAGGCACATAGAGTACTTTCTTATGACCTTGCTATCCAGTTGCAATTTCAGCCTATGTGAATATATCTTTTTCACCATTCATTCTCCACCCATCCCACTTAGTGCATTTGTAATGTAGTGTGTATTAAAGTTGTATATAAGTCTGATGTGGTGGTTAGTGTAGTTTTGTTTCACCCTTTGCCACCTTCCCAAGGAATAAACACACAGGCAATCTTGGTGTATTTTTCCATTTCCTTATTGATTAATTTATCAATTAGATATTTTGCTTGAGCAGTAGAATTCAGCCCCACACTATATAGGATTTACTTGGTGTAGGCTAATATTTCCCATGAGATTTTTTTTATCTATTAGTAGTTCTCAGGATAGAAAGTACAATGTCTTTCAGAAGCTGCTCTTTGGTTTTATCTTCTAACTTGACCATGGCAATACAGCTAGTTTTAATACATCTGAACCTATTGGATAATGTATTAGAATATTTATTCATAGATGGCCATCCTGCCAAGTGATTTTAAAACCATACTTTTGTATATTACTTTATAGTCACTCTCTTCTGAGATATTATCCCCATTTTCCAGATGAGGAAACCGGCCTATAAAGAAACTTATTAAAACTCACATAGTCTTATAACTTGACAAAGCAAACATTAAAATCCAGAATGACTACTATGCTATACTGTCAATAACTGTGGGAACTGAGAAATCCAAACAGTGTGACCCCCACCCCAAACCCATTTTTCTTCTTTGGCTTTTTGTGATATAAAAATTGTTCTATTTAATTTTTTTAATGGTCAGTTAGGTAATATAATCATGTAGTTCAAAATTCAAAGGGTGTAAAAATATATATAGATTGAAGAGTTTTTCCCACTCTTGTCCCTCACAATCCAGTTCTCTATATAGAACTTGGTCATCTTTGAGAATGCTAAGAGTTTTCCATTGAGTGGATGTATCAAATTCATGTATATTTAAATTTTTTTCCAGTATTTTTAAATTAAAAGCAATGTTGCTATATATAGTTGAGACTATATAACATTGAGGAAACAATTCATACACAATCAATTGCTATGCTAAAAGGAATGAGCATTTATGATTTCAATTGCCTTCCACAAAGGTTGTACCAATTTACTTTTCTACTAGCAATGTATTAAGAGTTCCTATTTCCCCATGATCTCAACAAAACAAGTGCGTTCTCAAACTTATGGATGTTTACCAATCTGGTAGGTAAAAAATGTTACTATAGTGTGCGTTTTAAAAATAAATTTTATTTTTGAACAGTTTTAGGTTTACAGAACAGTTGCACAGTACAGAGTTCCATATACCTCCACTCAGCTTCCCGTAATGTTAAATCTTAACATAACTGGTATATTTGTCACAACTCATGAGCCTTATTATTAAGTAAAGTGCAAGTTTATTCATATTTCCTTTGTTTTTATCTAGGGCTCTTTTTCTGATTCCAGATACCACATTGCATTTAATCATCACCATGCCTCTTGGTTCGTTTGGCTGTGACAGTTTCTCAGACCTTTCATGTTTTTTAACTTGACGGTTTTGAGGATTACAGGTCAGTTGTTTCATAGTCAGTGTACTTTAAAATTTCCATCTTGTAGATGAAATTAAACATCCCGGCCCCCCCCCCCCCCCATATACTTAAAAAACATCAGTATTTCCATTTCTGGGAACTAAGAGCCCATGCTCTTAACCACTATGTTGTATCCCTTTCTTGATTAACCATAATTAATAAAACGTTCACGGGCCTGAATACATATGGATTTCTGACTCTCCAGAAGTACATGTCTTTTTAGTTTCTGTTACAGATAGAGGAGAACCATTAGCGCAAGTGATGTCAAACTTGTGTCTGATCATTGTGGTTACCCAGGACTGACCTCCACTGGAAACAGCAGGTAGGCGGGATAATAAGTCCTTGGAAGCAGAAGCGGGCTAGAAAGGACACGTTAAATTGGGGGCGCCAGGATTTGGTGATACCGAATGAGAGTGTCAAGAAGTTAAAGGTTGTGGAAACCGGTTTGGCTCAGTGGTAGAGCGTTGGGCTGCGGACTGAAAGGTCCCAGGTTCGATTCTGGTCAAGGGTCCCTGGTCAAGGGCCAGTACATTGGTTGCAGGCACATCCCCAGTGGGGGGTGTGCAGGAGGCAGCTGGTCGATGTTTCTCTCTTATCAATGTTTCTAGCTCTCTATCCCTTTCCCTTCCTCTCAGTAAAAAAAAAAAAATCAATAAAATATATTTTTTTAAAAAAAGAAGTCAAAGGTTACTTCTAAGTTTATGAGCTGGATATTTTGGGTGTTGCCTTTAACCTTTAAAAGAAATTTAAGAGAAATACTTGAACAATTTACAACATACCAGTTACTCAATACATTAATTACTTTCTCTTTCCGTTTCTTTAGCTCTGCACTACTACAATTC
This sequence comes from Pipistrellus hanaki, assembly GCF_964339955.1. Lineage (NCBI taxonomy): Eukaryota > Metazoa > Chordata > Mammalia > Chiroptera > Vespertilionidae > Pipistrellus > Pipistrellus hanaki. The sequence goes on from NC_140524.1 coordinate 48,233,080, forward strand.
CCAGAGCCCCGCACTCCACCACAATCCCCTCAGAGTTGGCCGCGCAGATTTCTGGGACTTGAAGTCCGAGGCCTGTTGATCCAAGTTAGAGAAAAGGGCCTGTGGAAACATGAAGAGGTAAGGGCTTGTCTGAACAGACAGCGAAGGGAACTCTGTTTTACCTTTTAACTTAAAGTGGCTTTTATTACTTTGTGTGGGGGGTGTATCACGATCTCGGGATGCGGTTTCGTGTGAGAGGGGAGACAAAAGAGGGAGCAGAGGAGACCGGCTAGGCAGGCCTGCTGGGCGAAGTTCAGGAAGGGCCGCCGCCGCTGCTGGTTCCCACAGAAATGCCCTTCCAGCCCAGGCATCTCAGCCGCAGCGCGGGCCACGGGAGCCGGACACGTGCAGTGGCTTCTTCCTATTGCACATGGACCCACCCAGGTGAAAGAGTCTTGGCCGACTAATGCCTTGTGCCGGGGGAACCCAGGCCAGCTCCTCCCCCTACCTCCACCCTGTCCTCAGAAAGGGGACCTGGGTAGGCTCCTTTACTTGCAGTGTTTGTGTATTAAAGAAAACACGGGCATGTAACGTTTTCAAACCTTAAAGTAAGTCATACTTTGTTTCTACAAATTTAGAAGGCAAAACCGATTCAATGTCATAGGAAAAGAAAGGCACTGGTGCGAGCAGTTCCCCCCACTGGTTCTGCAGGAAATGGCAGCTTTAACTTGGCGGGTCATTGTTGAAAGCCTGAGCTTCCCTATTAGTCCACAAGCCTTTTCTAAGGTTCTCAAATTAGTTTTGTATTCACTCTGCAAGTAGAATAATCACTCTGGAATAGTGATGTGTTTTTACAATTCATACTGATACTATGCTGTCCTGCATTGTCAGTTTCTGCATCCTTTAAGAAACTGGTTCTGATTTTCCCTGCCTCAGAATGACTTTTAAAAAAATGTTTCTAGTGATATATCTCATACATGCAAAATAATGTATATATAAAGTTTAAAGAATAATAGTAGACTCATATCCACTATAAGCTTTAGACCTGCCATTCCCCAGTGTCCCCCCTCCCAGATTACTTCTCCTCTCTCCCTCTTCAAGGGACCATTATCCAGAATTTTGTGCTTATCGTTCCTTTTCTTTAAAAAAAAAAAAATAGTTTTATAATTTATGACTTTATCCCTGAACAAAATATTGCTTGTTTTATCCATTTTTCAACTTTATATAAATGGACACATATTGTATACATTTTTCTGTGACTTGCTTTTTTTACTCAGCATTTTGAGTATTTAGCTATGGTTTACATATTTCAAAGCCACCTTAAACTTAGCAAAAACTTTCTGAATTCTAAATAATAAATAAAAATTAAAATACTTAAAAGGAATTTTTAAAACTCTGGGCCTAAGGATATTTTATCAAATGGGACTTATACCTATTTCCTAAAATAGGTATAAGTCTTTCTAGAGCATGAGAATCTTGCTTATAATTATGAGGGATACTTTTCCTAGGCCCCAATAATAAAGGACTATTTTATAAGGTATTTTAATATTTATCTTCCTCATGGAGTTAGCTCAGTTTTTTTGTCTTTTATAATCTGTCATTGCCTACTTAAATAATTCTGCTATTTCTTTATATTCTAGTAAGTGTTTTAAGTTATTTATGGTTAGTTGGCTCATGTTAGCATTACCTAGATTTCTGTAGGCTATAAAATGTTATGACCCCTTTCACATTTGTTTCTATGCTTTTTCCTTTGGAGATTTCCTTTTCACAGCTCCAGATCCTGACACTACATATGACTTGATATTTCCATGTTCAGCCTAATACTTATCTGTGCGACATTTCTTCCATATATCACTTTCCTTTAAGCCAGTATCACTGTTACTGTCACCTCAGACTCAATATGTCTTTGAATATTCCTGGAGTTTCCATTGTAATAGGTAGTTGACTCAACATGGCTAAAACAATACTGATGTTCCCTTTTCCCAAACTATTCATCTGGAGCTTCCTTTTTCCTACATTGGTACCATTGTTCTCTCAGTTTGAAAAATTGGAGGTTATCTTTTACTTAGCTTTTACTCCTACTAATCCATAAGGCATGTTATAACTGCATTCTTTTTCCTAAAGCATCACTTGTACCATGCCACTTAAGTGCCTAATAAATTACTTTCTAATACCTATACATTAAGATCCAGGCCCCTTAGTTGGTATATTTAAGGCCATTTGAGATCTGAGTCTAATTACCCCTTCAAGATTATTCCCCAGTTATCCCATAGTTGAATGTCAGCTAAATTGAACTTCTCATTAACCCCAGAACATCTCATACTTGCTGTCCCTCTTCTTCCTTTCATCATACAGTCCTTTAATGCCTGCTTAAGAAATCTTCCTTGCCGAAACCGGTTTGGCTCAGTGGATAGAGCGTCAGCCTGTGGACTGAAGGGTCCCGGGTTCGATTCCAGTCAAGGGCATGTACCTTGGTTGCAGGCACATCCCCAGTGGGGGGGGGGGGGGGGGGGGGGAGGTGTAAGAGGCAGCTGATTGATGATTCTCTCTCATCGTTGTTTCTAACTCTTTATCCCTCTCTCTTCCTCTCTGTAAAAAATCAATAAAATATATTACCAAAAAAAAAAGAAGTCTTCCTTTACCCTCCTCACTCCCAGTTATTTCTTTCTTTTGTGAACTCCTACTAATTTGGCATATGCATCTTTGTATTGTCATTCTCTCTCCTCCCTTACTGCCCTCCTTGCCAGGCACATGCACACAATACATACACACATATATATTTCCTCTCCCTAAATAAATTACAAGCTCTTTGAGGATAGGGCCTATGAATACCTTTGACTCCGTCAGTACCTTACAGTGTGTTGTTTGTAAGTCGGTATTTAAAAAATGTTTATGAAATGAATATAAAGTGCAACGGATTGTTAGAGAAGGGTCTTTGAACAAGTGTGATCACTAAAGGTAGATAATATAGGTAAAGAATCAAATTTGAGGTTTCACTATCTCTTCTGCTCTCTGTGCTACTCTAGGGTAAACAGCTGTGTGAAGAGTGATGATCATGTCCTAGAAGAGTTAGAAACAGAAGGGGAGAGGCAACTGAAAAGCCTCCTTCAGCATCAACTTGACACCTCTGTCTCCATTGAGGAGTAAGTACTGATTTTGCAAACAGGTAGAGTATCATAGACCTTCACCTCCAGGTGGCCCCTTTTAAAGCCTGGATTCAACACTCCTCTCCCACCCCCCCTTTCCTTGGCAAACTTCTACGTTTTAGGCAGGGTTTTGCTTCTATGTCTCTTCCTCTGCAAATCCTCCTATATTTTACTACATCTATGTTAAGTATCTTTCCTATATCTTCCCTTAACATACATAGCACTTATAATCCAATATTATCATTTGCCTGTTTACTTGCCTCTCCTACTGTTCTTCCACAAAAGCAGAAACCATTTTTATCTTTTTAATTGTTAAATCCTCAATACCCAGCACAGTATTTGATGTATAGTAGATATTCAATAATCAAATATTTGATTCAGTCATTTATTAGTCCTGAATTAGGGGACTATTGGTGGAGTTCCATATTGTTATAGTGGCACTTCAGCCTAGAAATAGGACATGAGTGAGAAACTGCAGATGAGTTTTATTGTGCTTCTTTTAATGATAAGCCCTATTTCTGTGAATTGTAATTCGAAGATGTACTTACTCTCTTCATTCTGGGTTTGCAGATGTGTGTCTAAGAAAGAGAGTTTTGCTCCTGGTACCATGTACAAGCCCTTTGGGAAGGAAGCAGCTGGAACTATGACTTTGTCCCAGTTCCAAACATTGCATGAGAAGGACCAGGAAACTGCTGCTCTCAGGGAACTAGGGCTCAATGAAACAGAAATCTTGATCTGGAAGAGCCATGTTTCAGGTGAAAAGGTGAGCAGGGCAATTTTTTTTTCTGGGAAATGCAGAGCAATATCTCTTCATTTGGCACTGAGACCCTTTTTATTTTTAATTCTCACAAAACTAAGCTTTGTGTCTGAATCTTCTTTGATTCCTAGGACAGACCTTGGGAAAAAAGAAGCTATCCCTTGACTGATTAGCTACCACATCTATAAATGCTCATTCTGGACCCTGATCATCATTGCTCTTACTTTAAGTATCAGACCATCCCTTTCAGAGTATGTCCTCTATGATATATGCCCTCTCATTTCTCTGATTTCAGAGGACAAGACTGAGGGCAACCCCTGAAGCAATACAGAACTGCCTTCAAGATATTGAAGAAAGGATCTCGGAGCGTCAGCGCATCCTTTGCCTGCCACAGAGATTTGCAAAGAGCAAACAGCTGACCCGGCGAGAAATGGAAATAGAAAAATCTTTATTTCAGGGTGCTGATCGTCACTCCTTCCTTAAGGCTCTTTATTACCAAGGTACGTGATCAGCACTAACGTTGATGTGTTCTTTCACTAAGAGAGAGATTTACCATTAGCACATTAAATATGAAGAGTTAGTGAAGTGGGTAGGGGAAAGACAAACTTTCACTACTTTGAGGAATGTGTGAGAGAGACAAATATGTTCAGAGTTAGTTGCAATTCAATTACTATTTGTAGACGTGTGAATAAAATGCTGAGGGAGCACAGAACATATAGCATCAAGTGTGGTTGGGGTAGTCAGGAATTGACATTTCTACTAAGTCCTGATGGGTTAACAGAAATTTGTCGGATTAACAAGGTGGAGAGGACATTACGGATAATAGGTGAATAGGAACAGGATTGTGAAAGGACCTGGGAACAATAAAAAGGTCAGTGTGGCAGGCAGTATAGGTTTTGGCAGGGAATTAATTACAGGAGATGACACTAGAAAGATAGGTGAGGCTAAATTGTAAAAGTTTTTAGACTGAACCATAAATTAGCACAAAATCTATAGAGAAATGGTCTGTGTCTTAACCAGAAAGAATGAGTGTAACAGATAAGTTTTGCTAGGCACTGTGTAAGGTGCACAGAAGTTTAAGAAATAGTTCCCAACTTTAAGCCAGTTACAGTGTAGTTTGAGAGAAACAGGACATTTTACTAACAATGTTAGATACAGTTGTTAAGTACTATAGGAATTCAGAGGAGGAAAAGGCTACTGTGCATTGGCATAACTGAAGAAGGCTTCTCGGAGGTAAGATTTAAATGTTCCTTTAATACTGTAGGGTGAGAAGGAAAGGCATCGCAGCAGATGTTGTGAGCACTATGATGTGTTCTGAGATGTTGTGAGAGACAAGGTAGCTAAAAGTTTTTACCTTTCTGTGGTAAACAATATAGACCTATACAGAGTTAGTTATTCAGTTAGTTAGATTGGTTATGGTTAAAGGCTTTTGAACCAGGAGTAACATGAGAAAACCAGTATTTGAAAATGATTAATCTGGTGACCAAGAAATACAGGGTGAGTCAAAAGTAGGTTTATATGGAAAAATAATACAAGAATAAATTGTGTTTTACATATTCACAACTGTAAACCTACTTTTACTCCCCCACCCCACCCCCTGTATGATGAGAGAGAGGAAGAAATGGAAGCAGGGGAAATGATTTAGGAGGTAATAGAGTTCTTAGACATGAAGATATGGACTAGAATGATGGCAGTGGAATTAGAAAGAGACATTACAAGATAAGGATTGGTAAAACTTGTTGACTGAGGCTGAAGGAGGACAGTCAATAGAGAAAAGTGTATCAGAGATAATTCAGATGTTTCAAGGCTGTGTGACTTGTCAAAATTAAGAAAGCTTTTATGGGGAAATTTTGAGGAAAATAGTGACTTTGATTTTGAACATGTTGAATTAGTGAGAATGGCAGGTTCATTAATGCAGATATTGAGGAGGCAGTTAGAAATGCAACAGTGAAGCTCAAGGGAGAGGTCAGAACTAGATAGAATTGGGAATCATCTATGCTTAGATCAGAAGTAAAGCCATGAGAATGAATGAATGGTTTGTTAGATACCATAGACATGGAAGAGCAGTGGTGAAGGAAGAAAAGAACAAATGAATAGCCTTTTGTAGAGAGGCATTAATACATACTGATTAAGAATATAGGTTCTAGAGGCAGAGTCCTTGAGGCAGACTCGTGGGAAAATTCTGGTGCCCCACTTAATTCTGGTGCTATAAGATTTTGGGCAAGTTATCACTCTGTCCTTCAGTTTCTTTGTTTGTAAAGTGACAATATTAATAGTAGCTCTATAGTAGGATTGTTCAGAAGATTGAGGTAATACATGTGAATCAGAGCAGTGCCTGTTATTTGGGGGTGGATGGGTAGTATATGAATCTGTTCTGTTTCCTATCTTTGAAACTCCTTGCTTTAAACCTTCACAGCATACCACAAAAAGACAAGTGCAGACAAGTACATGACCTCAATGAAGAGGAAGATAAAATTAGGCACAAAAGGCAAGTTGAGAGTTTTCTTACAGTGTTAGATTTAGGAATGTAACCTAGGGTCCCAGACTTCTAAGTTGAGTGCTTATTTAATTCCATATCTGATATATGACAATGTTTATAGGAAATTATCCAGAGGGAGCATATTATTCTTATATAGAATATTAAAGAGAGGAGCTAGAAGAAGTTGTAAAGCTTTTACATTTAGTGTTGTTGAGTTTTTTCTCTATACCTTTAAGTTATTATACCAGACATAAAACAACCTTAATATTTTTTACATCTTATTTCACAAGTAATTCTGAATATTTTTATTATTCAGTAAAGTATAAATATTGATATGATGATGATAATATAATAGCTAATATTTTATTTTTTAAATGAACTTACAATGATTTTTGGGGGGTGTACAATTCTGTGAATTGTAAAGCATGTTTATCATGTAGATTCATGTAATCACCACTACAGTCAGGATAAAGAACAGCTCCATCACCCTAAAACTTCTTCATGCTCACCATTGGTAGTCACCCCCAACTCCACCCGTAATCTCTGGCAATCACTGATCTGTTTTCCATCACTGTAGTTTTGTGTTTTAGAGAATGTTCATGCAAATGGATCACAAGATATGTAATCTTTTGAGAGTAGCTTCTTTCATTCAACATAATGCCTTTGAAATTAATTCAAGTTGTGTGTATCAATTCATTTTACTGAGTAGTGTTCCATTGTATAGATGTTCCAAAGTTTGTTTATCCATTCTCCCATTGAAGTGTATTTGAGCTGTTTTCAGGTTATGGTGATTATGAATAATACTGATATGAACATTCTTGTACAGGTTTTTGTGTGAACATAAAATTTTTATTTTTCCAAGGTAAAATATCTAAGAGTGGGATTACTGGGTCATATGGTAAGTGTTTGTTTAACTTTATAAGAACCTGCCAAACCATTTTCCAGAGTGGCTGAATCATTTTGCATTCCCACCAGCAATGTATGAGAGTTCCAGTTGTTCTTCATCTTTGTCAGCATTTGGTATTGTTGGTACTTATTTTAGTTATTCTATTAGCTGTGAAATGGTATCTCATTGTAGTTTTAATTTGCATTTCCTTAGTGGCTAATGATGTTGAACATCTTTTCATATGCTTATTTGCCATCCTTATATCCTGTTTGCTGATGTGTCTGTTCAGTTCTTTGGCTGTTTTTTTAATTGGGCTGTTTATTTTCTTCCTGATCACTTGTGAGAGTTCTTTATATATTCTAAACACAATTCTTTGTTGTGTATCTGATTTGCAAATATTTTATCCCAATATGTAGTATGTCTTTTCATTCTTTTAACACTGTCTTCTGTAGAACAAAATTTTTATTATGGTAAAATATACCTTACTAAAATGGACTGTTTTAACCTTTTTTAAGTGTTCAGTTCTATGGCATTAAGTATATTCACATTATTGTGCAACATTCACCACTATCCATCTACACAACTTTTTCATCTTCTCAAAGTGAAACTGTGTACCCATTAAACACTAACTCTCCTTTCTCCCCTCTCCTCAGCCCCTGGCAACCACTGTTCTTTCTGTCTCTATGAATTGACTACACTAGGTACCTCATGTAAGTGGGATTATACAGTATTTGTCCTTTTTTCACTTTGCATAATGTCCTCGAGATTATTCATGTTGTAGCATATGTCAGAGTTTCCTTCTTTTTTAAGGCTAAATAATAATCCATTGTATGGATATATTATGTTTTTTAATCTATTCATCTGTCAATAGACACTTGTTTTGCTTCTACCTTTTGACTATTGTGAATAATGCTGCTATGAACCTGGATGTATAAGTATCTGTTGAAGTAGCTGCTCTCCATTCTGTTGAGTAAATACCCAGAAGTAGAATTGCTGGGTCATATTGTAATTCTATGTTTATTTAATCTTTTGAGTAATCACCACTGGTTTCCATAGAGGCTATATCATTTTACCTTCCCACCAGCAATGTACAAGGATTCCAGTTTCTCTATACCCTCGCCAACACTTATTTTCTTTTATTTATTTTTTTAGACTAACCATCCTAATGTGTGTGAAGTGGTATTTCCTTGTAGTTTTTAAAAATATATAGTTTTATTGTTTTCAGAGAGGAAAGGAGAGGGAGAGAAAGAAACATCAGTGATGAGAGAGAATCACTGATTGGCTGCCTCCTGCACACAACCTACTAGGGATCAAGCCCACAACCCAGGCATGTGCCCTGACCAGGAATCAAATTATGATCTCCTGGTTCATAGGTCGATGCTCAACCATTGAGCCTCACCAGCTGGGTTCCTTATAGTTTTGATTTGCATTTCCCTAATGACTAGTGATGTTGGTCATCTTTTCATGTGCTTTTTGGACATTTGTATATCTTTGGAGAAATGACTAAGTCCTTTGCTATTTTTTAAATAGGTTGTTTGCTTATTTGTTGTTGTGTTGTAGACGTTCTTTATATATTCTGGACATTGATCCTTTATCAGATTTATGATTTGCCTATATTTTCTCCAGTTCCTTGGGTTGCCTTCTTTCTCTCTCTGTTGATAGTATCCTCTGATGCAAAAAAGTTTTTATTTTTTATGAAGTCCAGTTTCTCAATTTTTTCTTTTGTTACTTGTGTTTTTGCTGTCTAATCCAATAAATAACTACCAAATCTAATGTCATAATGCTTTTCTCCTCTATTATCTTCTGAGAGTTTTATATTTTTAGCTCTTACATTTAGGTCTTTAGTCCATTTTGAGTTACTTTTTGTGTATGGTATAAGATAAGGGGTCCAACTTGATTTTTAAAATGTTGGTATTTAGTTTTACTAGTACTACTTGTTAAAGACTGTCCTTCCCCATTAAATGGACTTAGCACCCTCTCTGAGAATCATTTAACCATAATATGAGAGGTTCTCCATTCTATTCCATTAGTTTATATTTCTGTCTTTATGCCAGTGCCACACTGTTTTAATTACTGTAGATTTTAAATCAATGATTTTGTTCTTATTAAAAATTGTTTTCATGCCAAAACCGGTTTGGTTCAGTGGATAGAGCGTCAGCCTGCGGACTGAAAGGTCTCAGGTTCGATTCCAGTCAAGGGCATGTACCTTGGTTGCGGGCATGTCCCCTGTGGGGAGTATGCAGGAGGCAGCTGATCGGTGATTCTCTCTCATCGATGTTTCTAACTCTCTATCTCTCTCTCATCCTCTCTGTAAAAAATCAATAAAATATATATATTTTTAAATGTTTTGATTATTTGTGGTCCCTTGAAATACATACGAATTTTAGGATAGCTTTTCCTATTTCTGCAAAAATTGTCATTGGGGTTTTGGTAGAGACTATATTGAACCTATAGATCACTTTGGGTAATATTGATATCTTAAAGATATTAAGTGTTAAATCCATGAGCATGGGATGTCTTTACATTTATTTGTGTCTTTAATTTCTTTCAGCAACATTCTATAGTTTTCAGTGTACAAATATTTTTGCCTCAGCAAATATTTTAAATTTTGGTACATTCCAGTTTATCAAATTTTTTCTCTCATGGATGGTGGCTTGTTTTTCACATGCCTAAGAAGTCTTTTTCTAATACCAGATTACGAAAAATATTTTTTCCTTTGTTTTCTTCTAACAGTTTTATAGCTGTATAGTTTTCATTTAGATCTGTAATCCATTTTTACTTTATATAAGATGTGAGGTTTAGGTTGAGGTTTACTTTTTTGCCTATGTATATCCAATTGTTCTAGTGCTTGTTGAAAAGAGTATTATTTCTCCATTTACTTGCCTTTGCATTTTTATCAGAAATCTGGCTATATGTTTGTATTAATAATGAGCATCATAATTAATGGTGGAAGATTGAAAATTTCCCCCAATATCAGGAATAAGGCAAGAATGTCCATTCTAACCACTTCCATTCACAGTGGAATGAAATTAGAAATCAATAATAGAAGGAAATTGCCCTGGCCACTGTGGCTCAGTTATGAAGCATCATCCTGTACACCAAAAGATTGCGAGTTCGATTCCCAGTCAGGGCATATACCTAGGTTGCAGATTCAATCCCTGGTTGGGATGCATATGGGAGGCAACCAATCAGTGTTCCATGGTGTGAATGTATCACAGCTTTTTTATCCACTTATCTATTGATGGGAACTTGGGCTGTTTCCAGATCATAGATGTTATAAATTGTCCTGTTATGAGCATAGGAGTGCATACTTTCTTTCTGATTGGTATTTCTGGTCTCTTTATCCCTAGAAGTGGGATCACTGGATCAAATGGCAGATCCATATTTAATTTTTTGAGGAAACTGCGCTAGTTTGCATTCCCACCAGCAGTGTTCTAAGGTTCCCTTTTCTCTACACCCTCACCAGCACTTGTCATTTGTTGATTTGTTGATGGTAGCCATTCTGACAGGTATGAAGTGATACCTCATTGTTGTTTTAATTTGCATCTCTCTGATGATCAGTGGCTTCCACCATTTTTTCATATATCTCTTGGCCATCTGTATGTCTGCTTTGGAGAAGTGTCTATTTATTATAGGTCCTTTACCCATTCCATTTTTTAATTGAATTGTTTGTCTTCCTTTTGTTAAGTTGTTTGAGTTCCCTGTATATATTGGAAATTAACTCCTTATCATGTGAATCATTGAAAAATACGTTCTCCCATGCAGTGGGATCCTTTTTTATTTTATTGATGGTTTCTTTGGCAGAAGCTTTTTATGTTGATGTAGTTCCATTTATTTTCTCCTTAGTTTCCTTTTCACTAGGAGATATATCCACAAACATATTGTCAGCGATATCTGAGATTTTGCTGCTTGTGGTTTCTTCCAGGATTTTTATGGTTTCATGGCTTATGTTTAAGTCTTTTATAAATTTGAGTTTATTATTGTGTACAGTATAAGTTGGTGGTCTAGTTTCTTTTTCTTCTTTTTTTTTTGCATGTATCTGCCTAATTTTCCCAACATCATTTATACAAGAGGCTGTATTTTTGCTATTGTATGTTCTTGCCTCCTTTTGTCACATACTGAGTGTCTGGGGTTTCTGTTCTGTTCTGTTCCATTAATCTATATGCCTGTTCTTGTGCCGGTACTAGCCTGTTTTGATTACAATAGCTTTGTTGTGTACCCTGATATCTGGTATTGTGATTCCCCCTCCCCCGCTTCCCCCGCAAGTTTCTTCTTCTTTCTCAAGATTGTCCTGCTTATTTGGGGTCTTTATTGGTTCTATATAAGTTTTTGGAGTATTGTTCTAGATCTGAGAAATATGCTGGTGGCATTTTAATAGGAATTGCATTGAATTTGTAGATTGCTTTGGGTAGTATGGACCTTTTAATGATGTTAATTCTATCTGTCCATGAACACGGTATATTGTTCCATTTGTTTATATCTTCCTCTATCTCTATTTCCCCCCCCCCCCATTTTTTTCTTTATTAAGGTATTATAAATGTGTCCTTATCTCCCCATTGTCCCCTACCACCCCACTCCCACAATTATGCCCTCACCCCCTTGGTGTCTATGTCCATTGGTTATGCTTATATGCATGCATACAAGTGCTTTGGTTGATCTCCCTTTTACCCCACCCACCCCTACCTTCCCTCCGAGGTTTGAGCATATGAATGATGCTTCTCTGTCTCTAGATCTGTTTTTGTTCATCAGTTTATGTTGTTCATTATAATCCACAAATGAGTGAGATCATGTGATATTTATCTATCTCTGACTGACTTATTTCACTTAACATAATGTTCTCAAGGTCCATCCATGATATTGCAAATGGTAGGAGTTCCTTCTTTTTTTATGGCAACATAGTATTCCATTGTGTAGATGTACCAAAGTTTTTTAATCCACTCATCTGCTGATGGGCACTTAGGCTGTTTCCAAATCTTAGCTATCATAAATTGTGCTGATATGAACATAGAGCTGCATATATCCTTTCTGAATGGTATTTCTATTTTCTTGGGATATATTTCTAGAAGTGGGATCACTGGTTCAAGTGGAAGTCCCATTTTTAGTTTTTTGAAGAAACTACATACTGGTCTTCACAGTGGCTGCACCAGTCTGAATTCCCACCAGCAGTGCACGAGGGTTCCTTTTTCTCCGTATCTTCACCAGCACTTGTAATTTGTTGATTTGTTGATGACAATCATTCTGACAGATGTGAGATGGCACCTCATTGTTCTTTTGATTTGCATCTCTTGGATGATTAGTGACTTTGAGCATGTTTTCATATGTCTCTTGGCCTTCCTTATGTCTTCTTTCAAAAAGTGTCTATTTAGGTCCGTTGCCCATTTTTTGATTATGTTGTTTGTCTTCCTTTTGTTAAATTGTATTAGTTCCCTATAAATGTTGGCGATTAAACCCTTATTGGAGATATTGTTGGCAAATATGTTCTACCATGCAGTAGGTTTTCTTGTTGTTTTGTTGATGGTGTTTCTTTTGCTGTGCAGAAGCTTTTTATTTTGATATAGTCCCATTTGTTAATTTTCTCTTTAGTTTCCATTGCCCTAGGAGCTGTGTCGGTAAAGATATTTCTTCAGCATATATCTCAGATTTTGCTGCCTGTGAATTCCTCTAATATTTTTATGGTTTCCCGTCTTATATTGTATTTAAGTCTTTTATCCATTTTGAGTTTATTTTTGTGTATGGTACAAATTGGTGGTCTATTTTTAATTTAATTTAATTTAATTTTTTTTATTTTTTTGCATATGTCTGACCAAATTTTCCAGCACCATTTATTGAACAGACTGTCTTGACTTCATTGTATTTTCTTGTCTCCTTTGTCAAATGTTAATTGAGCATAGTGGTTTGGGTCGATTTCTAGATTCTCTATTTTATTCCATTGGTCTATCTGTCTATTCTTGTACCACTACCAGGCAGTTTTGAGAACAGTGGCTTTGTAATATAGCTTGATACCTGGTGTTGAGATCCCTCCTACTTTGTTCTTCTTTCTCAGGATCTCTGCAGCTGCAGCTATTCGGTTTTTTGTTTGTTTGTTTGTTTGTTTGTTTGTTTTTTAATCCAGATGAATTTTTGGAGAGTTCTTTCTGGGTCTGTGAAATATGCTGTTGGAATTTTAATGGGGAGTGCATTGAATCTTTAAATTGCTTTGGGTAGTATGGACATTTTAATTATGTTGATTTTACCAGTCCATGAACACGCTATGTTCTTTTATCTGTTTATGTCTTCCTCTATCTTTTTACAACATCCTGTAGTTTTCTCGAGTAGAGGTCTTTTACCTCCTTAATTAAGTTTATTCCTAGGTATCTCATTTATTTTTGTGCAATAGTAAATAGGATTGTTTTTTTTAATCTCTTTTTGTAAGTTCACTATTGGTGTATAAAAATGCCATAGATTTCCTGGCATTAATTTTGTATCCTGCTACATTGCCTAATTCATTTATTAAGTCTAATAATTTTTTGATGGAGTCTTTATGGTTTTCTATGTACAGTATTATGTCATCTGCAAATAATGACAATTTTACTTCTTCTTTTCCTATTTGGATGCCTCTTATTTCTTCTTGTCTGATAGCTTGGCTAGCACTTTCAGCATTATGTTGAACAGGAGTGGTGAAAGTGGGCATCCCTGTCTTGTTTCAGTTCTTAAGGGAAATGGTTTTAGGTTTTGCTCATTGAGTATGATGCTGGCTGTAGGTTTGTCATATAAGGCTTTTATTATGTTGAGGTATGATCCTTCTATTCCCACCCTGCTGAGCATTTTTATCAGAAAAGGGTGTTGGACTTTGTCAAATGCCTTTTCTGCATCAATTTATATGATTATGTGATTTTTTTTTTTTTTTTTTTGTCTATCAATTTGTTTATGTGTTGTGTCACATTTATTGATTTGCGGATATTGTACCAACCTTGCACCCCTGGAACAAATCCTACTTGGTCATGGTGTATGATCTTTCTAATGTAATGCTGGATCCAGTTTGCTAGAATTTTGTTGGGGATTTTAGCATTTATGTTCATCAGGGATATTGGCCTGTAATTCTCTTTTTCTGTGATGTCTTTATTTGGTTTTGGGATTAGGATAATCTGACTTCAAAGAAAGAGCTTGGGAATGTGCTTTCCTCTTGAATTTTTTGGAATGGTCTGATAATGATTGGCTTTAGTTCTTCTTTGAATGTTCAGTAAAACTCCCCTGTGAAGCCATCTGGTCCAGGGCTTTTGTTTGCTGGAAACTTTTTTTTTTTTTTTTAATAAATTTTTATTGTTCATATTATTACAAATGTTCCTTTCCCCCCTCTTCTCACCCCACCCTCTGTCCTTTCCCCACCCCCCATTGTCCTCATCCATAGGTGCACAATTTATGTTCAGTCTCTTCCCACATCTCCCTCTCCCCTTTTCCCTAAGAATTATCAGTTCACTCCCCTTCCATACCTCTGATTCTATTATATTCAACAGTTAATATTGTTCCTCAGATTTTTTTTTTTAGTTTCCTTGGTTTTTAGATTCACTTGTTGATAGTTACGTATTTGTTGTTCATAATTTTTATCTTTATTTACTTTCTCTTCTGAAAGAACCCCCTTCAGCAATTCATATAATTCTGGTTTGGTGGTGATGAACTCCTTTAGCTTTTTTTTTTATTAGTGAAGCACTTTATCTGACCTTCGAATCTGAGTGATAGCTTTGCTGGATAGATTATCTTTGGCTGTAGGTTCTTATTATTCATCACCTTGAATATTTCTTGCCATTCCCGTCTGGCCTGCATGGTTTCTGTTGAGAAATCAGCTGACAATCATATAGGTGTTCCTTTATAGGTAACTACCTGCTTAGCTCTTGCTGCTTTTAATATTCTCTCTTTGTCTTTTGCTCTTGGAATCTTAATTATGATTTGTCTTGGTGTGGTCCTCTTTGGATTCCTTTTATTTGGAGTTCTGTGTGCTTCCTGGACTTGTAAGTCCAATTCTTTCACCAGGTGGGGGAAGTTTTCTGTCACTATTTCTTTCAGTATGTTTTCGATATCTTGCTCTCTTTTATCTTCTGGGACCCCCATAATTCTGATGTTGGATCGTTTGAAGTTGTCCCAGAGGTTTCTTACATCATCTTCAATTTTCTGGATTCTCTTGCCTTCTAGCTTCTGCAGAGGAGTGTCTTCTAGCTCTTTATGTTCCAAATCTTTGACTTGATTCTTGCGATCTTCTATTCTGTTTTTAGGACTCTGTAAAATATTTTTTATTTCAGACAATGTGTTCTTTATTTCTTGTTGATCCCTTATCATTTCTTGTTGATCCCTTTTCATATCCTCATAGGTCTCATTTATTTTATCGGCTTTTTCTAGGAGACTCTTGAAAAACCTTATAAGTGTGGTTTTGAACTCTATATCCAGTCGCTTTTTGTCCTCCATTTCTTTCGTTTGTGATCTATTTGGTTTAGGCATTTTCGCAGGCAGCTTTCCTGATGGGGCGGGGTTTCAGGGTGGAGCCTACAGCCTTGGCTTCTGTCAGCCCCACCCTATGCGACTCCTGAGACTCAGGGTCCTTCAGTACTTGTTGCAAGCGCCTCTGAGAGAAAGGTGCCCTCGATTTTCGCCTTCTGCCAAACTGTCTATGCTCTCCCCCAATGAGTCCGGTATTGGGGTTCAGTTCAGTTGGAAGTGGAGTTGGAGGTGGCGTTCAGAGCAGTCTGGAGCCCCTGTCTCCTTCCCGTCAGGGCAATCCCGTGGCACTGCCGGCCAGCCCTTCTCTGCGCGCACTGTGCGTGCCTCCGGGACCTCCTCTCGCCGTTCCCTGGAGTTCCGCCTTACAGCCCAGCTCCCTTTGGGTGAGCCTGGGTCCCCAGGGTCTGGCCTAGAATTGGGGTTCAGAGCAGTTGGAGCTGGGCCTAGCACAATCGGAGCTTTTCTCTGCTTCCCGCTTGGGAACGCTAGCCAGGCACTCGGCCTCCCGCCTCTCCGGCTCCGTCCTCTCCGCGCGCCGCGTGTCTCCGTACCTTAGGCTTTTACAGCTCCTCCGCACTTCCTTCTGGTTTTCTCCTTGCTTCTTATTGTAGGATTTCCAGTCAGTCGACTTTCCTGTAGTTCTGGGTAATGTCCATTTTATATTTTAGTTGTATTTTATTGAAATTGTTGTGTGCGGCTGCGGCTAGTTGCCTACCCGAGCAGCCATCTTGGATTCTCTCTCTGCTGGAAGCTTTTTAATTACTGTTTTAATTTTATCAGTAGTTATCAGTCTATTCAGGTTTTTTAATTCTTCATGATTTACTTTTGGAAGGTTGTATTTTTTTTTTTTTTTTTTTAGGAATGTGTCCATTTTGTTGAGGTTGTCCAGTTTGTTGGAGTAGACTTGTTTGTAGTATTTTTTTTTACAATCCTTTGTATATCTGTGGGGTCAGTTATTACATCACGTCTTTCATTTCTGTTTTTGTTTATTTGGGTCCTCTCTCTTTGCTTCTTGATGAGCTTGGCTGGAGGTTCATCAATGTTGTTTATCCTTTCAAAGAACCAGCTCTTGATTTCATTGATCTTTTGTATTGTGTTTTTTTTCCCCCCATCTCTATGTCATTTATTTCTGCTCTGGTCTTTATTATTTCCTTCTTTCTGGATTCTGTGGGCTTTTCTTGTTGCTGTCTTTCTAATTCTTTAAGTTGCAAGGTTAGATAATTTTATTACCAGTTTTTCTTGATTTTGAGGCAGCTCTGTAGAGCTATGAACTTCCCTCTCTGGACTGCTTTAACTGTGTCCCATAGATTTTGGATTGTTGTGTTTTCATTGTCATTTGTTTCCAGGATGCTTTTAATTTCTTCTTTGATCTCTTTGGTAACCCAATCATTGTTGAATAGCATGCTATTTAGCCTCCAAGTGTTTGTTGTTGTTTTTTTATTGTTTTTATAATAGTTGATTTCTAGTTTTACACCATTGTGATCTGAGGAGATGCTTATGATTTCTATCCTTTTGAATTTGAAGAGACTTTGCCTGTGTCCTAATATGTGGTCTATCTTTGAAAATGTCTCGTGTGCTCTGGAGAAGAATGTATATTCTGTAACTTTTGGGTGAAATATTCTGAAGATGTCAATTAAGACCATCTGATCTAGTTATTCATTTAGGATTGCTGTTTCTTTTTGATTTTTTATTTAGAGGATTTATCCAGTGGTGTCAGTGGGGTATTAATGTCCCCTACAATGACTGTATTTCTATCAGTCTCTCCCTTGATATCCTCCAGAAGTTGTTTTATGTATTTGGGTGCTCCTGTATTGGGTACATATATGTTTACCAGAGTTATATCTTCTTAATGAATTGCTTCTTTTAGCTTATGTAATGGATTTCTTTATCTCTTGTTATGGCTATTACTTTTAGGTCTATTTTGTCAGCTATAAGTATTGGAACCCCAGCTTTGTTCTCATTTCCATTTGCCTGAAAAAATTTTTTCCTATCCATTCACTCTCAGCCTGTGTGAATCTTTTCTTCTGAGGTGGTTCTCTTGCAGACAGAAAATATATGGGTCATGTTTTCTTATCCAGTCAGCTACCCTGTGTCTTTTGATTGGAGCATTTAATCCATTTACATTTAATGTTATTATTGATAAGTACTTGTCATCATTTTTTTTCCTAATGTTTGTGTTTCTTCTTGCCTTTCTATTTCATCTTTTTACAGCACTCTTTAGCATTTCTTGCATTGCTGGCTTGGTGGTAATAAACTCTCTTAGCCCTTTTTTTTATCTGTGAAGCTCCTGATTCCACCTTTAATTTTGAATGTATCCAATTACAGACGCAGCAGCAAAAACTGAGCCTTCCTTGCTGGGTATGGTATTCTTGGATTCAGACCCTTGCTTTGCATCATTTTGTATATTTTATTCCATTCTGGCTTGGTGTGTTTCTGTTGAGAAATCAGTTGATATTCTAATAGGAGATCCCTTTTAGGTAACTTTCTGTCTCTTGCAGCCTTTAAGATTCTTACTTTGTCATTGGTGTTTTCAATTTAATTATGATGTGTCTTGGTGTTTATCTTTTGAGGTTCATCTTCTTTGGGAATCTGTGTGCTTCTTGGACTTGCATAGTTTTTTGGGTGTTTTTGTTGTTGTTTTTTTGTGTGCGTTTTTGTTGGGTTTTTTTTTTTTTTTTTTTTTGCCAATATCAGCGAAGTTTTGTGTCATTATTTCTTCAAACAGGTTTTCTTTTCCTTGCTTCTATTTTTCTCCTCCTGGTATGCCTATTATGCGAATGTTGTTTCATTTTGTGTTGTCCCAAAGCTCCCTTAGGCTCTCTTTGTGTTTTCCTACCTTGTATTCTAATTTGCTGATGCAGTCCTCAGCCTCTTCTATTCTTCTGTTTAAGCCTTCCATTGTGTTCTTTTTTTTTTTTTTTTTTAATATATTTTATTGATTTTTCACAGGGAGGAAGGGAGAGAGAGAGAGAGAGCTAGAAACGTCAGTGAGAGAGAAACATCGACCAGCTGCCTTTTGCACACCCCCTACCGGGGATGTGTCCACAACCAACGTACATGCCCTTGACCGGAATCGAACCTGGGACCTTTCAGTCCGCAAACTGACGCTCTACCGCTGAGCCAAACCGGTTTCGGCTTTCATTGTGTTCTTTATTGCAGCTATGTTATTCTTCATTTCCTCTTGGTTCCTTTTCATGTTGGTGACATTCTCATTCAGCTCCTTATAATTATCCTTGAGTTGTGTGTGTCATTGAGTTGTGTGTATTTGTCATCCTGCCATTTGAGCATCCTTATAACCATTACTTTGAATTCTTTCTCTGACAAGTTACTTGCCTTAATTTCATTTAACCCCCTTTCCGATGATTCCTCTTTTTCTTCCATTGGGGATTGCTTTTTTTGTCTTCCCATGTTTTGTTGTAACGTTTTAATTGTAGATCCGATTGTTTTGCTACCCAAGTTCTTTTGGTGTGCTACTGGTGTGATATCCCAGGTCTCCTGGGCTTGGTAATCTAGTGTAGTTCCTTACTTAAGCTATTGGTGTTCTCTTGTTGAAGGCCTGCAAGCTGGAAAGGCTTGGTGTCTAAAAGTCAGCAGCCATGGAGGGGGGTGTCCCAATTTTTGCAATCTTAGGCCCTTGGTTGAACTCACGCATGCCCAGCAGAAACTGATAGTGACACCCAAGAGCTTTCTTTTAGGGTGATAGGGTTCAGGAAGCCTGTGCTCTGGAAAGGTGTGACTGTGGTTTACAGAGTTCTGTAGTTTTGGGGTGGGCAGACTCAGCTTTTGTTGCTGCCTCTGTGGTTGGATACACGAAACCCCCAGTGGCAGCTCACAGTGGCACCCGTGGTGCATTTGCCAGCAGGGTATACTGAGGCATTATGAAGTTATCTGGCACTGAAGCCTCGAGATTGCAGTGTTTTGGGTAGGTATCCCAGAAGAGGGAATTCAGATTTTCTACAGCCCAGCAGTGTGTCCCTGTTTGTATAAGTGCACACCCAGCGGGGCTCACAGTGGCACCCAAGGGCTGCCTGTGGAGCAGTGGGCTTGGGAGCCCTGCATGCTGGAAAATTGTGTGCCTGTAGTTTCCAGAGTTCTGCAGCTGTGGGGTGGGAAGACTCAGTTTTTGCTGCTGCGTCTGTGATTGGATACGCACACTCCCAGTGGCAACTCATAAGGGCACCTGTGGTGCGTTTGCTAATGCGGTACACTGAAGCACTCTGAAGGACCCTGGCACTGAAACAACACAATCGAGGTGTCTATAGGCAGGTATCCAGGATGAGTGAATTCAGAATTTCTACTGCTGGGGGAGTGCATACCTGTTAGTCCAAGATTGCATCGGCTCCCACGAGTGCCCTGTGGATAGATGAGCTCAGGGGGCCTGCTTGCTGGAAATGCATGACTGTGGCCGTGTATTTGCTGGTGCAGAGCTCTGACACACTCTGAGGGACCCTGGCACTGAAGTTGCGCAGCTGGGGGTCTGTAGTCAGTTATTCAGGAAGAGTGAATTCAGAATTTCTACTGCAGGGCAGCGCCACCCTTGTCTGTACAAAATCACACCCAGTGGGGGCTCACAGTGGCTCTCAAGAGTGGCCTGTGGAGTGGTGTGCCCTGGAGGCCTATGCACTGGAAACATGTGTGTGACTGTGCTATCTGGAAGTCGGGGAGGGTGAAGTCGGACTCACTGCTGTGGGAGTGTGCACCTTTGCAGGTGGAGATCACAGGGTCCATGGGTCTGTGGGCGGGGCAACATCATTTTGGCTGGAGTGGCTGCTGGGTCACGGGCAGTATCCATGGCCTGCCTGGGTGGTGGTGCTGATGAGTTCCTAGAAGAGGCCACTCTCCACTTCAAGATGGTCTGGGCTCCCTGCCCGAGTCCCGCAGTTCGGGAAGTACTCACAGCAGTGGTGTCTCTCCCTGTCCAAGAGAGCCTGGTCTGCCAGCCCCTACTGCTCCTGCCGGATTTAACTGTCCTCTATCTCTATTTTCAATGCCCTGTAATTTTCTAAGTACAAGGCTTTTATATCCTTGGTTAGTTTATTCCTGGGTGTCTTAATTTTTTTGTTGAAATGGTCAATGGGATTGTTTCTTTTCCCTTTCTGAGAATTCATTTTTGGTACGTAAAAATGCCATTGATTTCTGAGTGTTAATTTTGTATACTGTTACACGGCTGAATTCCTTTATTAACTGTAGTAGTTTTTGGTGGAATCTTTAGGGTTTTCTTTGTACAGCATTGTGTCATCTGCAAATAATGACAGTTGTACTTCTTCCTTTCCAATTTGGATGCCTTCTGTTTCTTATTATTGTCTGATTGCTGTGGCTAGGATTTCCAGTACTATATTTAATGACTGTGGTGAAAGCAGACATCCTGTCTTGTTCCTGTTCTTAGGGAAAATGGTTATAATTTTGCACATTGAGTATGATGTCGGCTGTAGGTTTATTATATATGGCCTTTATTATGTTGAGATATGATCCCTCTATTCCAATTTGCTGAGAGGTTTTATGAAAAATAGGTGTTGAATTTTTTTCTAAAAATGCTTTTTCTGCACAAATTAATATTATCATGTGATTTTTGTCTTTCAATTTGTTTACTTGATGTCACACAGTTATTCATTTGTAAATATTGTACCAGCCTTGAACCTCTGGAATAAATCCTGTTTAGTCATGGTGTATGATCTTTTTAATATATTGCTGGATCTGATTTGCTAATATTTTTTGAGGATTTTAGCATCTGTGTTGATCAGGTTTTATTGGCCTATAGTTCTCTTTTTTTGTAGTGTCTTTATCTTGTTTTGGAATTAGGATAATGCTGGTCCCATAAAAACAGGTTAGAGAACTCCCCTGTGAATTCGTCTGGACCATAGTTTTTGTTTGCTGGGAGTTTTTTTTTTTAATTATTATTATTACTACTGCTTCTATTTCATAGGTGGTTATTGCCTATTTAGGTTTTCTGATTCTTCCTGATTCAGTTTTGGAAAATTGTATTTTTTTGGGGGGGATTTGTCCATTTCATCCACATTGACCAGCTTATTGGCATGCAGTTGTTCATAGTATTTTCTTATATTCCTTTGTATTTCTGTAGTGTCACTTGTTACTTCACCTCTTTTGTTTCTGATTTTGCTTATTTGGGTCCTCTCTCTTTGTTTCTTGATGAGTCTGGCCAACAGTTTATCAATATGGTTTACCTTACCTTTTCAAAGAACCAGCTCTTGGTTTCATTGATTTTTTAAATGCATTTTTTAGCCTCTATGTCATTTATTTCTGCTCTAATCTTTATTATTTCCTTCATTCTACCTATTTTGGGCTTTTCTTGTTGTTCTCTTTCTAATTCTTTAAGATGTATGGTTATATAGTTTATGATTAATTTTTTTTGTTTCTTGAAGTAGGCCTGTAGTGCTATATAATCTTCCCTCTCAGGACTGCTTTTACTGTGTCCCATAGATTTTGGGTTGTTGTGTGATCATTTTCATTTCTTTCCAGGACGTTTTTTATTTCTTTCTTTATCTCATAAATAACCCATTCATCTATACTAATAAAAGGGTAATATGCAAATTGGTCAGGATGCCCTCACAGTAATGACAGAACAGCAGGTTGTGTGGGGTGACAAGGTCGGCAGGGGTGTTAGTGAGGGACAACCAAATGACTGAACAGCAGGCTGCGTGGGGTGATCAGGCTGGCAGAGGCGGCAGTGATGGGCAACCAAATGACTGAACAGAAGGCCATGCTAACAGAGGGGGGGAAGTGAGGGGTGACCAGACCATCAGAGGAGGCAGTTGGGGGCAACCATGCTGGCAGGGAGTGGCATTGTGGGGCAACCAGACTGGCACAGGGGAGGTAGTTTGGGGTGAACAGGCCAGCAGGGGGTAGTTGGGATTGACCAGGCCGGCACAAGGGGGGCAGTTGGGGGTGACCAGCCCAGCAGGCAGAGGCAGTTAAGGGTGATCAGGCTGGTGTGTGTGTGGGGCGGGGGGGGGCAGTTAGGAGCTATCAGGCAGGCAGGCAGGTGAGCAGTTAGGAGCCAGTGGTCCCAGATTGTGAGAGGGATGTCCAACTGCCAGTTTAAGCCTGATCCCAGGGACATCCACCAAGGGGTCCTGGATTGGAAAGGGTGCAGTCTAGGCTGAGGGGACCCCTCCTACGCATGCACGAATTTTGTGCACCGGGCCTCTAGTTGTTTAATAATATGCTATGTAGCATCCATGTGTTTTAATGTTTTTACTGTAGTTGATTTCTAATTTTGTTCCTTTGTGATCTGAGAAGATGCTTGATAAGACTTCAAGCTCCTTCAACTTGTAGAGCCTTGTGTTGTGTCCTAACATGTGTGGCCTTTTTTTGAGAATGACTCCTGTGTACTTGAGAAGAATGTACATTCTGCAGCTTTGGGGTGAAATGTTCTATATGTGTCAATTAAATTCACCTAATCTAGTGTGTCATTTGGTGTCTGTTTCCTTGTTAAGTTTTTGTCTTGATGATATCCAGTGACATCAGCAGGGTGTTAAAAGTCCCCTATGAATGTATTGCTGTATGTCTCTCACTTAAAATCTACAAGTGTGTGTGTGTGTGTGTGTGTGTGTGTGTGTGTGTGTGTATTTCCTGTTAATCCTCACCCAAGGATATTTTTCCATTGATTTTTTTTTTTTTTTTTTTGAGAGAATGGAAGGGAGAGGGAGAATCAGAGAGAAACATCAATGTTAGAGGGACACATCAATTGATTGCTTCCTGCACACACCCCAACCCCAGGCCTGGGAGCCTACAACCAAGGTATGTGCCCATGACTGGAATCAAACCTGGGACCCTTCAGTCTGCAGGCTGAGGCTTTGTCCACTGAACCAAACTGGTTAGGCTAGAAGTTTTTTTTTTTTGTATTTTTGTTTTAATATATTTAGGTGCTCCTGTATTTAGTGCATATATATTCACCAAGGTTATTAGATGGATCCCTTTAGTATGATGTAGTGACCTTTATTATCTCTTGTGATGGCCCTCATTTTGAAGTCTATTTTGTCACATATGAGTATTGCTACCCCAGCTTTTTCTTTTTCCATTTTCCTGGAAAATTTTTTTCCATCCCTGCTCTCATCCTGTGTGAGTCTTTTGTTCTGAGATGGGTCTCTTGTAGATAGCATATATTCGGTCATGTTTTTGTATCCATGTAGCTACCCTATATCTTTTGATTAGAGCATTTAATCCATTTAAATTTAAGGTTATTATTGATAGGTACTTATTTGTTGCCACTTTAATTCTGTATGCCTATGTCTCTCTCTCATTCTCTCTCTCTCTCTCTTTCAATCTCCCCCCCCCCCCTTCCCTCCCTACCTCCTCATTACAACAGTCCCTTTAGCATTTCTCGTGGTGCCGATTTGGTGGCGATAAACTCCTTTGACCTTTCTTTTGCCTAGGAAACTCTTTATTCCACCATCTGTTTAGAATGATAGCCTTTCTGGATATAGTAATCTTGGTTTCTGATCCCTGCTTTTTGTTGCCTTGAGTACTTCATTCCATTTCCTTTTGGCCTATGGAGTTTCTGATGAAAGATCAACTGACAGCCTTAGGGGAGCTCCTTTGTAGGTAACAAATTAATTTTTTTTTTTTCCTGCTTTTAAGATTGTCTGTTTTTTTTCTATTTTGTTTTTTTAATTTTGGAATTTTAATTATGATGTGTCTAGTAGTGGGCCTATTTGGGTTCTTCTTGCTTGTGACTTTCTGTGACTCCTGTACTTGTGTGACTTTTTCCTTCACCAGGTTGGGAAACAATCAAACATGCTTCCTCAGGGAAGTTTTCTGCCATTATTTCCTCAGACATGTTCTCTATCCCTTGCTCACTTTCTTCACCTTCTGGCACACCTATTATGCAAATATTGTTACATTTCATATTGTCCCACAACTCCCTTAGTGTCCTTCCATTTTTTTCTTTTTGGTTTTCTCATTGTTTTTTTTTTTTTGTTTTTTTTTTTTTGCCCTGTCTTCTAATTCACTGATGCGATCCTCAGCTTCTCCTAATCTGCTGTGTGTTTCTCCCACTGTGTTCTTTATTAGTGCTATATCATTTTTCTTAATTACTGTATCTTCTCATGCTGTTGAGCATCTTTACCATCTTTATTCTTCACTCTGTGTCTAATACATTTCTTTCTCCATTTCATTTAGCTCTTCTTCTGGAGAATTCTCTTGTTCTTTCATTTTGGGTTTTTTGTTGTTGTTGTTTTGTGTGTGTGGGGGGGGTTTGTCTTTCCATTTTGGCTACATGTTTGGGTTTGTGTCTTTGTATTAGGCAAATCTGCTAGGAGTCCCAATGTCTAGTGCAGGACAATGTCAGACACTGTGACTGGCCCTGAGTGTCCTGTTTGGAGCTTTCTGCAATCCATAGCTTATAGTTCCCTCTGCTGGGGCTAGATGCCTTTGGAAAGACCCAGGCTGGCCACCAGGGACTGCTTTTTGTAGCCTCTCGCCCCAGATTAGATCAGGCAAAGAATCCAAGCCTCCAGACACCAGCCTCTGCCTGCAGTTCCATTGATAATCAAACTTGATTAGCCTCAGGCTATCTACCACAAGGTGGGCAAGAGGTCTTCCAACAGGGTGGGGTAATTTCCTTCCCCCCAAGCAAAAACCACTTGGTTGTCAAAAGTCTTTAGGAGAAAAAGTCCTCTACTGCCAGAAGGAATGACTCAGCATAGGAAATCGGGGTTGCTGCCCTCCCAGCTCCAACCCCAGAGCCTCCAATCCTGGCTTCTGCTCACACAGCTGCAATCCACTCTGCCCTCCTTCTGCTGGATCCCACAATGAGCGGCTGCATGTGAAATGCTATGTGTTGGCCCTTTAAGATGGTTTCTATATTTCCAGTTGCCTCACTATAGCTTACAGCAACTCTGTTGCTTTTCACAGCCAAATGTTATGTAAGCACCTTTCTCAGTTCTTGTGTTCGGTGCTGGGGAGCCCAACTTTGGTTTAGACCCCAGAGTTCTCAGTTGGAACCCTCCACAGCTGAAATATCCCTCCAGTCTTCACCTGCTGTCTGTGGGAGCCTGGCCAGCCCTTTTGCATCTTCACACTTCCTATCAGTCTCCATGCGGTCTCCACTTTCCATCCTTGGTTATCAGGATTCTCTCCAGCTAGTCTTCAGTTAATTTCAGAGTGGTTGTTCTCTGTTTTAGTTATTATTTTCAGTTTTATTTTGGGATAGTGTCTATGTAACTTCCACATAGTTTTCCGCCATTTTGAGAATCCTGTAGTCAACTTTAGTAATTCTCTTTCTTTGTGTGTATTTGAGTTACTGTATAGTATACTTTTATTTCAGTCTGAAGAACTCCTTATAGTTTTTCTTATAGGTCAGGTGTTTTAGGGATGATATCTCTGTTTTTGTTTTTCTTGCAATGTTTTAAATTATCATTTAGTTTTAAAATATAGCTTTTTGGCTGGACATTCAATTTTGGGCTGTTATTTTTTTCTTTCAGCATATCAAATATGTCATTTCACTGCCTTTTAATCCTTGTAGTTTCTGATGAGAAGTTAGCTGTTAATCTTAGGATTCCTTGCCCATGATGAATTTTGTATCTCTTTCTGCTTTCAAGATTTGTTCTTCATCTGTCTCTTTTGATAATTTGGCTACATGTCTAAGTGTTTCTTTGGACAGATTTAAAGTAAATCTCTTTCAGTTTATCTTACTTGAAGTCTGTAGAGATTGTATGATGTGTAAATTTTTTCCATCAATTTGGGGAAGCTTTCAGTCATTAATTCTTTAAATCTTCTTTTGCTCCCTTCCTCTCCTTCTTCTGAGGTTTTCCTTATGTATCATATGCTTGTATGCTCAATGGTCTCCCATAGGTTTCTGAGTCCCTGTTGTTTTTTCATCATTATTTTTCCCCCACTACTCAGATCAAGTAGTCTTTCTTAGATGAGGTTATCAACCTATCTCAAAGTTTGCTGATTCTTCGGTCAGCTCAGATCTTCTGTTGAGACTATCCAGTGTTTTTTGTGGTTTTTTTGTTTGTTTGTTTGTTTTATTTTAGTTTCTGTACTTTTCAACGCCAGAATATCTATTTGGTTCTTTATTACAATTTCTTTCTTTTTATTTTTATTCCTTATTTGGCAAGCCATTTTGAAACATTCTTTTAGTTCTTTATACATGATTTCCTTTGATTGTTTGAAGAACTTATAATAACTGATTTAAAGTTTTGCCTGAAAAGTCAAATGTGCTTCCTCAGGATACTTTTGATCAATTTCCTATGTCTGGGGCCATACTTTCCTCCCCCCCCCCCCCCCCCCCCCCAATGTCTACATTTTAGCTCAGGCTGTTTTAGCAAAGTACCATAGAGTGACTTATTTAAAACAGAGACTTATTTCTCACAGTTCTAGAGGCTAAAAGTATACGGTTCCAGCATAATCAGGTTCTGGTGAGAGCCCTCTTCCAGGTTGCACACTGCCGACTTGTTATTGGATCCTAACATGGCAGAGAGCAGAGAGCAGAGAGCAGAGAGCAGAGAGCAGAGAGCAGAAAGCAGCAAGCTCTCTCTAATGACTCTTATCAGGATAGTAATCCCATTTCTGGAGGGATCCACCCTCATGACCTCATCTAATCCTAATTACCTCTAAAATGACCCACCCCCTGTTACCATCATTTGACGGAAGAATTTCAACAAATGAATTTTGAGGAAGAGGGACACAAATACTAGTTTGTAACGGTCTTATAATTTTTGTTTTAAATTAGACATCTGACTATCCAACCATCTGACCAGTAGCTATGATGGGCAATGATCACTAGGGGACAGACGCTCCGACCAAGGTGGCAGACGCTCAATGCAGGAGCTGCTGAGCTGCGGTAACTTGGCAGCTGTGGTTCTCAGGTGACGCACCCAGAACCAGAGAAGAGAGAGACCAATTCCAGGGTGCATCACCCAAGAACTGCCCTCTCGCAATCTGGGATCCCTTAGGGGATGTTGTTTTGGCCCAATCCCCGCAGTCCAGGCCTAGGGACCCCACCTGCCATAGGGACACCACTTACTCTACAGATGCCCTTGAAGCCCTTGCGCTTCCCCAGGTGCTGCCAGCTGGCCAGGTGAGGGGGGGGGGGGGAGCAGTAGGTTGGCTCCAGGGCATGTCTAGCCCATCTCGCGCAGTCTCACCCCACTGGCCACCTTCTAATTAATTTTATTTCAATGTGCATGAATCCGTGCACCAGGGCACTAGTTTAAAATAATATAATGTGACAACTTTGAGAATCCACCAATTACCCCCATCCAGGGTTTGTTGTTGCTGTTTGTTTAATGACTTTACTGGGCCAATTTTGTAAATTTTGTATTTTTTCTCATGTGCAGCCACCAAAGTCTCTGTTCAGTTAGCATACTGGTCTGCTTGGAGAGAGTTTTCCTTAAATGCCTTGAACCAAAAACCTACCAGCCTTGGTCATGGGTGTGTGTGTGTGTGTGGTCACTCTTTCAGTGCAGATAGTTTGCAGCTGTTCCTTAGACTTTACTTTCTGCTTGTTTAGAGCCTCAAGCTCATCCAGAAATTAGAAATTAGTGACTTCTCGGGCCCTAACTTTCCTGGGCATACACATAGCCATGCACATATTAATTACCTTCTAGAGTTTCAGAAATATATGTTTAAACTTTTCAAAGATTGCTATGGACATCTCATTTTCTATTATTCTTTCTTTTATAAAATTGTGGTAAGAACTTAACATGAGATTTACCTGTTAACAACTTTTAAGTGTACAATACAGCATTTTAAACTATAAATACAATGTTGTACAGCAGATCTCTAGAACTTATATAACTGAAAATTTATAACCATTGGATAGTAATTCTCTATTTTACCTTTCCCGCAGCCCCTGGTAACCAGCATTATACTTTCTGCTTCTTTGTGTGGGATTATTTTTCTACCTCATATAAGTGATATTATATATTGTAATATCTTTCTCTTTCTGACTGGGTTATTTCACTTAAGGTTCATCTATATTGTCACATAGCAGGATTAACTTATTTTTAAGGTTGAATAATATCTAATACATGTATATACCAATTTTTTTTTTTTGTTCATCCATCTATGGACATTAGGTTATTTCCACATCTTGACTATTGTGAACAGTGCTGCAATGAATATGTGAATGAGATTTCTTAAGTGTCTTTTGGATAAATGCTTAGGAATAAAATGGCTTTATCACATGGTATTTTTGTTTTTAATCTTCTATGGAACTTTCAGACTGTTTTCTGTAGCAGTCTCGCCATTATACATTCCCCAAAATGTGTACAAGTGTTCCAGTTTTTCCAGATCCTTGCTTACACTTCTTTTGTTAATAGTCACACCATAATCTCATTGTGGTTTTTATTTCATTTCCCTGATGATTAGTGAAGCTGAACATCTTTTCATATACCTGTTGGATATTTATATATCTTCTATGGAGATACATCTATTCACATACTTTGCCCATTTTTTTTTTTTTATCAGATTTTGTATTTATGCCATTGAACTGTAAGAGTTTCCTTGATGTTTTGGATGTTAACTCCTTATCAGATAAATTGTTTCCAAATACTTTATCCCATTCTATAGGTTGCCTTTTTACACTCTTTTGCTATGCAGAAACTTTAATGTAATGTAATCCTACTTATCTGTTTTTGCTTTTGATGCCTATGCTTTTGGAGTTGTTTCCAAGAAATCGTTGCCAATACCAGTGTCAAGAGTCCTTTCCTCTATGTTTTCTTCCAGGAGCTTTAGAGTTTCAGGGCTTATTTTTAAGTCTTTAATCAATATTTTTAATTGTCTAAAGTTTTACATATGTCTCCTTTTTCCCTAATTGAACTCCCCACCAGCCATTCCCACCCCAGGAAAGCCCCCATTGCCCCAGTGTCTGTATCCATTGGTTATGCTAATATGCATGCATACAAGTCTTTTGGTTGCTCTCTAATCCCCCCCTCTCCTACCATTTGTCTCTAGATCAATCTAGTCTTGTTCATCAAATTATGTTGATCATTATATCCCACATATGAGTAAGATATATTTATCTTTCTCTAACTGACTTACTTCACTTAGCATAATGTTCTCCAGTTCCATCCATGTTGATGCAAATGTTAAAAGTTCCTTCTTTTTTTATAACAGCATAGTATTCCATTGTGTGTACCACAGTTTATTAATCCACTCATCTGCTGATGGGCACTTACAGTGTTTCCAAATCTTAGCTATTGTAAATTGTGCTGCTATGAACATAGGGCTGCATATATCCTTTCTGATTGGTGTTTCTGGTTTCTTGAGATATAGTTCTAGGAGTGGGATTACTGGTTCAAATGGAAGTTCCATTTTTAGTTTTTTGAAGAAACTTCATACTGTTTTTCACAGTGGATGCACCAGTCTGCATTTCCATCGGTAGTGCAGGAGGGTTCCTTTTTCTCCACATCCTTACCAGCACTTGTTATTTTTTGATTTGTTGAATATAGCCATTCTGACAGGTGTTAGATGGTACATTATTATTGTTTTGATTTGCATCTTTCTGCTGATTAGTGACTTTGGGCATGTTTTCAGATGTCTCTCGGCCTTTTGTATGACCTCTTTCAAAAAGTGTCTATTTACATCCTTTGACCATGTTTTGATTGGATCATTTATCTTCCTTTTGTTAAGTTGTATGAGTTCTCTGTAAATGGTGGAGATTAAGCCCTTATTGGAAATATCATTGGCAAATATTTCTTCCATGCAGTGGGCTTTCTTGTTGTTTTGTTCATGAAATATTTTGCTGTGCAGAAGCTTTTTATTTTGATGTAGTCCCATTTGTTTATTTTCTCCTTAGTTTCCATTGCCCTAGGAGTTGTCTGTAAAGATATTTTGCTGCCTATGGATTCTTGTAGGATTTTTATGGTTTCCCACCTTACATTCAAGTCCTTTATCCATTTTGAGGTGGTGTTTTTTTTTTGTTTGTTTTTTGTTTTTGTTTTTTTTTGTGTTTTTTTTTTTTTTTTTGTGTGTGTGTGTGTATGGTGTAAGTTGGTGATCTGGTTTCATTTTTTTTGCATGTATCTATCAAAATTTCCCAGCACCATTTATTAAAGAGACTGTTTGACTTCATTGTATGCTCTTGCCTCCTTTGTCAAATATTACTTGAGCATAATGGATTCAGTTGATTTCTGGGTTCTCGGTTCTCTTCCATTGGTCTTTATGTCTGTTCTTGTGCCAGTACCAGGCAGTTTTGAGAACCGTGGCTTGGTAGTACAGCTTGATATTGGGTATTTTGATCCCTCCATCTTCGTTCTTCTTTCTCAGGAATGTTGCAGCTATTCGGGTCTTTTTAAATTCCAGATGAATTTTTACAGAGTTTGTTTTAGATCTTTGAAATATGCCATTGGTATTTTAATGGGGATTGCATTGAATCTGTAGATTACTTTGGGTAGTATGGACATTTTAATGATGTTGATTCTACCAATCCATAAATATGATGTGTTCTTCCATTTATTTATGTCTTCCTCTATCTCTTTTTTCAATGTCCTAAAGTTTTGCGAGTACAGGTCTTTTACGTCCTTAGTTAAATTTATTCCTAGGTATCTTAATTTTTCTGGTGCAATGGTAAATGTGATTTTTTTGTTTTGTTTCTCTTTCTGTAAGTTCATTATTGGTGTATAAAAAGGCCATAGATTTCTAGGTATTAATTTTGTATCCTATTACATTGCCAAATTTATTTATTAGGTCTAGTAGTTTTTTGATGGAGTCTTTGGGATTTTCTATATATAGTACCATGTCATCTCCGAATAAGGACAGTTTTACTTACTTTCCAATTTGGATGCCTCATTTCTTCTTCTTGTCTGATCGCTATGGCTAGCACTTGCAGTACTATATTGAACAGGAGTGGTGAAAGTTTTTTTTTTTTTAAATGTATTTAGGTGTTCCTGTATTGGGTGCATATATGTTTACCAGAGATATATCTTCTTCTTGAATTGCTCCCTTTAGTATTATGAAGTAGCCTTCTTTATCTCTTGTTATGGCCTTCACTTCGAGGTCTAATTTGTCAGATATAAGTATTGCTACCCCAGCTTTTTTTTTTTTTTTTTTTTTTTCATTTTTTTTTTTTTCATTTCCATTCGCCTGAAAAACCTTTCTTCATCCCTTCACCATCTGTCTGTGTGGGTCCTTTGTTCTGAGGTCAGTTTCCTGTAGACAGCAGATATATGGGTCATGTTTTCTTATCCACTCTGCTATTCCATGTCTTTTGATTGGAGCTTTTAATCCATTTGCAATCAAAGTTATTATTGATAAGTACTTGTTTGTCACCTTTTTTATTTTTTATGCCTATGCTCCTCCTTTCCTTCATATTTTTCCTTTTTACAGCAGACCCTTTAGCAATTCTTGCTTTGCTGGTTTGGTGGTAATAAACTCCCTTAATCCTTTCTTGTCTGTGAAGTTCCTGATTTCACCCTCAATTTTGATTGATAGACTTGCTGTGTACAGTAAGGGTCTTGGATTCAGACCTTTGCTTTGCATGACTTTGTTTATTTCATTCCATTCCCTTCTGGCCTGATGTGTTTCTGTTGAGAAATCAGTTGCTAGTCTAATGGGGGATCCTTTGTAGGTAACTCTCTCTCTCTCTCTCTCTTTTTCAAAGCCTTTAATATTCTTACTTTGTCATTGGTGTGTGTCAATTTAATTATAATGTGTCTTGGTTATTGTCTTTTGGGGTTCATCTTGTTTGGGACTCTAGAGCTTCTTGGATTTGTGTGAGTTTTTTCTTCCCTATATCAGGGAAGTTTTGTGTCATTATTTCTTCAAACAGGTTTTCTATTCATTGTTCAGTTTCCCATCCTTCTGGCACTCATATTATGTGGCTGTTGTTGCATTTTGTGTTGTCCTAAAGTTCTCTTAGTATCTCCTCTTGGTTTTTAAGTTTTCTTTTTTCTAGATGCTGCTCTGCTTGGATATTTTTTCCTACCTTGTCTTCTAGCTCACTGATGCAGTCCTCCACTTCTAGTCTACTGTTGATGCTTTCTATTGAATTCTTTTTCATTTTTCATTTCTTCTTGGTTCTTCTTCATTTCCTCTTGGTTCTTACACATGTGGTTGAATTTGTCTTCCATCATTTCCAGCAACCTTATGACCATTGCTCTGAATTCTTTCTCTGACATATTGCTTGTCTCCATTTCATTTACTTCCTTTTCTGTGATTTCTCCTTTTCTTTCATATGTGGACTGTTTCCTTGTCTCCCCATGATCGCTCCTGCTCCTCTCTGGATGTGTGGTTATGTAGCTCTCTCTCCTGTGTTGACTTTCCCTAGGTGATACCTGACCTGTGTTTGATTTGCCAGTTCCAGGTGCATGTTCCAGCTGTTCCTTCTACCTGCTCTGTGAGAAGGTGCAGGGTTTGTCTACATATTTGCGTCACTTTGTCTCCTTCTGGACAGACTTTCTAGGCACCTGTGATCGGAGAGGCTGGAATCTTGGTGTTCCTGGGTTCGCAGCTAAGGCAGCTCATCCCTGGGGGTTATGGTTGTAGGGTCTCAGGAGGTATCCAAGGTCCCTGGTTGAAGGTAAGGCTGGGATTCAGATCACTGCTACTCTGCCCTTCAAGATGGCACGGTCTCTGCGGCAGAGCTGGCCACTCCGGGAGAGGTTTCTGCAGCAGTAGAGGCTCTCCGGTCAGGGGAGCCTGGTCCAGCAGTCCCCAACAATTCCTTGGAATATAAGTGTCCCTCACTCACAAATACAGACACTCCCTCATATCCACGCACTCTCCTTATGCTCTTTCACTCACACACTATCTTACAGCATGCCATTCCATCAGCAGCCATCTTGGATCTCCAGTCTTTAATCAGTTTTGAATTTATTTTTGTGAATAGTGTCAGTTTGGGTTCCAATTTCATTCTTTCACATGTGGATATCCAGTTTTCCCAGCACCATTTGTTGTCCTTTCCCTATTGTGTATTCCTCGCCCCCTTGTCAAAGATCAGTTGACCATAAATATGTGGTTTATTTCTGGACTCTCTGTTCTGTTCCATTGATCTGTATGTCTATCTTTAAGCCAGTACCATACTATTTTAATTGTTATATCTTTATAGTGTTTTGTGAAATGAGAAATTATGATGCTCAATTCCTATGTTTCCTTTTAAAAGTTTATATATATATATACATACATATATATATATCACACTCTTCTTACCCCAACTAGTAATGCCATCTCAAGCAGCTGCAATATTAAACAATATCCATTGACTAGTTTTTGACAAATGCCTTAGGGATGAGATGTTATCACAGACTGAGATGTGAACCTAGTCAAAATAATATAGCTTTTCAAGTCCTCATAATATAGGTTTTCATTAAAGTGCTAGACTGATCAAACAGTGACACTTATTCTAGGATGGGATTTTGGGAAGCTCCAGAATTGCTTTTCTTTCTCTAGCATTGATTAGTCTGCTGCGTTTGTTTGTTTGTGTGTGTGTGTGTGTGTTTTGTTTTGTTTTTTATAACTACCATAGTTGTGGATTATTGGTTTATAAGGCTACTGCAAAGCTGGAGAGAGAGAATGGGATTATGGAAAGTTGGCAAACAACAAATATTTCTATTCTTACTGAGACTCAGCTGTTTTTCTTGAATAACTTCCTCATCTTGTTGCAAAAGTAAGTTTTTTAATAGAATGTTATTGGATCATTTTTTTCACTTCTTTATATAGTTATTTACATACCATAAAGCTCACTCATTTTAAAGGTACAACTCAGGGACTTGTAGTAAATTTATAGAGTTGATCAACCATCGCCACAATCCAGTTTTAGAACATTTTCATCACTCCAGAGATTGTTCTCAGTTCCTGTTTCCGCTCCCAACCTAGGTAACCATTAATCTACTATCTGTTTTATGTATTTGCCTATTTTGGACATTACATATAAATGGAATCATATAATATGTGGCCTTTATTAACTTAGCACAATGTTTTTATTATGTCTAGAACTTTTCCCATTATTGAAGGCGTTCCTAGTACTGAGGGATTTTGTGTGCAAGCTGAGGATATCTTCAACCCTCAGCCAGACAGTTTATAATTTCATTTTAGCCTTCACTTCCTATTTGCTCAGAGACTCAAGATTAGTCAGAGCTAAGAGCTGAGGGCTTTTTCAGATCTTTCCTGAATATTCACAAAAGCTCTGGCCATGTGGACAGCCTATTATTCACGTGTGTGGTCTTCTGGTTTCCTAGAAATAACTTTAGAGCTTTTCAGAGGTCCTTAAGGACATTTAATTCCTCAGGATTTCTTTTTCAGCTTTTTAGCTAGCCTGTTATTTGTCCCAACTTCACCACTTCAGATAGCTGTAAAATTCAACAAGTGCCTCTGATTGTTTTTCAGAAAAGTTGTGGGAGAAAAGGCTATTGGCACTGAGTTAGCTTTGAGTCAGGTTAAATAAAAACAGCATTGCCTGTGGGATCTTACAGAGAATCAGTAGACATGTCAAGTAATGAAAACTCTGAGAATGGCTCATTTAGGGAGCTTCAACCCTGTTCTTCCTTCTCCAGTGGCTTCCAGGCTACTGGTTTTCATTGTGATTTGCTGTTGTTGGTTTTCAAGGTTATCACAGACCTTGTATAAAAGGATGAGAAACGCCATGTTAAAATGTCACAAAACGTATTATTCTTACTGAGATTCAGCTCAGCAATAAATGTTCTTAAATTTTTCTTGAATAAATTTTCCCCGGATTGCTGTAAGCCTTTGGTTGATTTTGAGTTCTGAAAAAGTTGGTTCTGCCAGTTTCTGCCAGTGTTATTATTACTTTTATGGAGGAGAGAGTTTTATGGGGTCCTTATTCTGCTGTTTTCACTGATGTCACCTCTCTGGAGGTGAAGTTTAAAAGTTTGTGATTTTGCTGAAGTCTAACTTTCTAATTTTTGATTTCTGCTTTTGACCCTGTAACTAAGATTTATTTCTAACCCAAGGTCAGAAAGATTTTTCCATATGTGTTTGTCTAGCAAATTCATACTTTTAACTCACACATTTAAGTCAATGAACCATTTTTAATTAATTTCTGAATTATATGTTTGGTATAGGGTTTGGGTTTTGTTAATTTCTTTTCATATGGATGTCCAATTGTCCTGGCACCTTTAGTTAAAGAGACTATCCTTTCCCAAATAATTTGTCTCTTTTTACTCTTTCTGTTTAATTTTCAGCAATTTGATTATACTGTGTCTGTGCATGGGTTCTTTCTTATTTCAAATTCTGGGCTTCTTACCTATTCCACCTGCTACTATATACTTTTCACAGTCTTCAAATACTCCATGTATTCTCTCTAGGTTTTATAACTGTATTCAGTGAGAGAGACAGGGTGAAGTGTACTTACATCATCTTATCCAAAAACAGAAGTCTTAATAGCTAATAAATTTTTAGGGCTTATTTGTACCAGTCCTTGTGCTAAGCATTTTGCACATTAACTTATTTGAGCCACATGAGGTAGTGGCAGTATTATAACTATTTTACAGATAATAAAAATTAAGTTTGTGAGAGAATAAGTGACTTCCTCAAAGTCAATTATTACGTGGCCATGCTAGGACTTAAATCTGGATCTGTTCTTACATGTTAGTTTGTAATACTGATCATGACACTTGTATATGTTATTCAAAAAGATTTTTGTGGTTTATTAAATGTGATCTTACTATATCTTGGTAGTAAAAAAAAAAATACAAAATTTTTAGAGGGCTAACATATTTCCTATTTTCTAACCATCTATGGGAAAACAATATACATTATCTCTAGAAATGTACTTGCTTTAAAATTTTAAACTCCAGTATATTACTCTGTGACCATAACCTTTTCTTAATCTTTCTGGCTCTCACAATTCTCTCTCTCTCTCTCTCTCTCTCTCTCTCTCTCTCTCTCTCTCTCTTTAATATATTTTATTGATTTTTACAGAGTGGAAGGGAAAGGGATAGAGAGTTTGAAACATCAATGAGAGAGAATCATTGATCAGCTGCCTCTTGCACACTCCCTACTGGCAACCAAGGTGCATGCCCTTGACCAGGGATCCTTCAGTCCGCAGGCCGATGCTCTATCCAGTGAGCCAAACTGGTTAGGGCTATCACAATTCTCTTACCTATTATACCATCTTTTTAACCCTGTCAAAAACTCTAATTCCTTGACTTTTTTCTTTTCTCCCAATATGTCGTTTCCTTCTTGTCTCCTTTTCTTACTTAGATTCTAACATCCATTATTTTCCCATGCTCTTGCCAGTGAATCATTCCCCTTGCTTTCTTGTCTTTGAATCATACCCACCCAGCAAAACCTCAACTCTCAATCAATCCAAATAATTGCCTTCTTTATTTCTGCATGATGGCTTTTGAACACTACTAGAGAAAAATCATAAAACTTTGTTGATTAGGGCCTCCACTAGTTTCTCATCTCTTGTATAGAGCCTTCTTCCTTATTCAGCAGTCTTTCTCCTAGTCCCTAGTAAGTAGTCTGTTTTATCCCTTTCAAGTACTGTTTTAGATCTTCATTACTCATTTCCATTCTACTTTTTCTTTTCTTTTTTAACAGATAATCTTCCTTTCTGCTTCAAAGGAAGCATTGCCATCTGCAAGAACCTTCATCCACTTCTTTCTGACACTGTGCTAACTTCTGCATCCTAACTTTTTTTTTTTTTAATCTCAGCTCAGTGCTAGGGACAACTTTTCTGCCTAAAGTTAATCTTTATACCTTTGTGCTAGATCCTATTCCTCTTCTTGCCTGTGGGGATCTCAGTCAGTTATCCCCAGTATTGCTTTTTTTCTTTTAGGATTTTAACATGATTTTCACTATTTGCCAGTTTCCATGGTGTACATACTCCTACTATGAACTGTCTTTAGAATTTTTTTAAATGCCCTTCAGTTGTTTAGCTACTTGAATAAATAATACATTTAAATTATCTCCCTTCACTAGATACCATAAATAGCAATTGGTTTAAAAAAATGCAACGTAAAAATTGAAGCCCTAAAAAGATAGAATTAGTGCATATGTTAATATTTTGATAACCAAATGGGAAATTTTTTTCTAATCTTTAGTGAAAATTTTCAAAGACAGAGAAGCTGAAAGAATTTTATCACACACATCCATTGGATAATTGACTAGATTCAGATTCAACTATTAATATTTTACTTTATCATATATCTATCTATCCCTCTATTATAATCTATCTTACTTTATTGATGCATTTAAAATAATCAACTCTAATATGTGCTCTCCCTAAATACTTCAGTATGCATATTGTTAGTTAAAATTAAATATTTACTTTTTCTTTTATGTAAATTTGCATGCAATGAAATGCATAAATCTTATGTTCATTTGTTGACTTTTGACCAATGTGTGCATCTTTGTAGTGATGTATTGGTAAATGTTTAATACCCAGATCTTCAGAAAGAAAAAGGCTTGTGATTTGTATCATTTGCCAGTTTCTATGGTTTGCATACTCTCCCATGGCTAATTTCAAGCTACCAATGTGTTATCACTGAACATGAAGTTGGCAGGAGATGTATAAATTGTTGACCCATCTCCAGCACACCACTGCATCTGTTTAACGTAACCTCTGTCAACATAAAGATGCCTATCATTCCAGAAAGTTCCATAATACTTCTCAATAATTCCCTCTCTGATGAATTTTTTTTACTATAGGTTAGTTTTGCCTGTTTTAGAATTTAGATAACTGAAACCATACATACACTCTATATTCTTTTGTAAGGCTTCTTTAACTCACCATATTTTTAAAATTCATTTATACTATGTGTATGAAAAAGTTTTCCTTCTCTCTACAACAAAATTTCTTGGAAGAGTTTTCTATATTATTTTTCTAGGGTTGCCAGAACAAATTACTAGAAATCTAGTGGCTTAGAACAATAGAAGTTTATTGTCTCATGGTGGCTAAAAGTTTAAAATCAAGGTGTTGGCAGAGCCATGCTTTTTCTGAAGGCTGTAGAAGATCACTCCTTGTCTCTTGGCTTCTGGTGGTTGCCACCATTCCTTGGCATTATAGATGTATCATTCCTATCTTTGCTTTTGTCATCTTGTGGCAGTCTCCTTGTGGATCTGTGTCTTTGTCTTTTAATGTCCTTCTTATAATGACACTAGAGACCTGGTACACAAAATCTGTGCACTTGGGGAAAGTCCCTCAGCCTGGCCTATGCCCTCTTGGAGTACGGGAGCTCTCGGGAGATATCCTGATGACAGCTTAAGTCTGACTGCCGGCAGTCGGACATCCTCAGCACTGCCACAGAGGCAGGAAAGGCTTCTGCCACCTCTGCTGTGCTCACCAGCTGTGAGCCTGGCTTCTGGCTAAGTGGCACTCCTCCTGTGAGAGTGCACTGACCACCAGGGGGAAGCTCCTGCATTGAGCGTCTGCCCCTGGTTGTCAGTGCATGTCATAGCGACCGGTTGTTCCACCGTTCTGTCAATTTGAATATTAGCCTTTTATTATATAGAATTAGTCTTGGCTTTAGGACCAGCTTAATCCAGTATGACCTCATCTTAACTAACTACATCTACAAAGACCCTATAAAGTCATATCATGAGGCTTTGGATGTGTATTAATTTTGAGAGTATGCTATTCTATCCAGTACAATCTCATATCCATCTCACATGCAAAATACATTGACCCCATCAAAACGTCCCCAAAAGTTTTAAACTATTCTAGCATCAAATCCAAGTCCCAAGTCTCATCTAAATATCAACTCAAAAAGTCCCAACTCTCTTTATTTAAATCATCTAAATCAGGTGTTTGTGAGGCTCTGAGTATGTTCCATCCTAAGTTAAAATTTCTCTGTGTCCTATGTAACTAGACAAGATATCTGTTTCCAAAATACAATGGTGAGATTGGCATGGGATAGGTATCCCCATTTTGAAAAGGTTAAAAAAAAAAAAAAAAAGAAAGAAAAAGAAAAGAATAAAGAGGTTACTGGTCTAAAGCATCCCAGGATGGCAAATTCTATAAGGTTTCAAGGCCTAAGAAAAATGCTCTGGCCAAAATCGGTTTGGTTCAGTGGATAGAGCATCAGCCAGCGGACTGAGAGCATCAGCCAGCGGACTGAAAGGTCCCAGGTTCGGTTCCGGTCAAGGGCATGTACCTTGGTTTCGGGCACATTCCCAGTAGCGGGTGTGTAAGAGGCAACTGATCGATGATTCTCTGTCATCGATGTTTCTAACTATCCCTCTCTATTCCTCTCTGTTAAAAATCAATAAAATATATTAAAAAAAAAAAAAAAGAAAAATGCTCTGGGCTCAGTATTCTGTCCTCTGGCCCCAAGGGTATTCTCACTATCTGTGCCCTCTGGTACAACCCCACCTTTTTAGCCTCCCATCCTATCTAGTTTTTGCATATGTAACTTTGCCCTTAGAGTCACCATTCCTCCCCTTTGTTCTGTCTCTTTCACTTTCTTACCAGGCTGGCACTCTTTCTGGTGCTAGAAAATTGTTCTTTTTTAAAATATACTTTTATTGATTTCAGAGAGAAAGAGAGAGGAGGTGAGAGATAGATCACTGATTGGCTGCCTCCTGCATGCCCCACCCTGGGGATCAAGCCCACAATCCGGGCATGTGCCTTGACCTGGAATTAAACTGTGGTCTCCTGGTTCATAGGTCAATGTTCAACTACTGAGCCTCTCCGGCTGAGTTGCTATACAATTCTTAAAAAACCTTGTCAGTCTCATGTATGTCAAGATTTCAAAACATTAGATATGAGTGTTTTTTACAGATCCTTTCTGGATAACCCTTTCTCTCTCTATTCCTGGCTTCTACTGATATGGTTAAATGGGTCCATGAGTCATATATCTAATCTCTTAAGTATAAGTTTTGTCCAGCCATACCAACTGGCTATTTCCAGAGCACATTAGCTGAGAACTCTCCAGATCAAAGTGCTTGTTCCTGTGTGTGTGTGTGTGTGTGTGTGTGTGTGTGTGTCTGTGTGTGTCTGTGTCTGCGTCTGCTTGTCTGTCTTTCAGGACATTAATACTTTTCATGAGTCTATATTATTTGTTTCATTGTGTTTTTAATTTCATTTTCTTGATATCTGAGTTTGGATACATTATCACATATTTACTGACAATTTGGATAGCCTCCTTTATGAAATGGTTACTTAATTCTTTTGCCCATTTAGCAAATGTGGAAATGTCTGTTTCCTGCCTTAATATCTTTTCATCTGTTTGTATCTGTGTCCAGATGCAGTCTTGGTCCAAGGTCACTTAGGCATATATCAAAGCAGTAGCTCAGCCCCAAAGCTGTTGGATATGACAGATTTCAGTAATTGTTACAAAGAAGAGGGAGCTAGGAAAGTATTCTGGTTTTATGTCTTCACATTTTTTCTCTAATCTTACATGTATTTCTTATAAATTTGTACAAGTTCTTTATTATTATGGAAATTTTCTCTTTGTTGGTTATATGTGTTGAAAATATCTTTCATCCTATGTGTGGTTAATCATTTCAACTGCCTTTATGGTGTCTTTTGATGAATAAAATTTCTTTATTTTTATGTAATAAAATTTATTAATTTTTCTTTCTACTTAGTGCTTTTTGTACTTTGATTAATAAATCCTTCCCTAATAAGTTTAGGAAGATACTGTTCTTTTTCTAAAAACTGTTTTTTTCCTTCACATGTAAATCTTTAATCCACTTGGAGTTGATTTATGTGCATGATATGAAGTGGCATTTTAGATTATTTTTTATGTAAATAATCCTTTATTCCAACACCATATATTAAAATTGTTTTCCATGCACTGTTATTATATTGCCAGCTCTATCATATATCAGATGTTCATATATGCATGGATGTTTTCCTTGGTTCTCTCTTTTGTTCCTTGGGTCTTTTTTGGCTATTGCAAAATCAATATCACACAGTTTAACTTCTTAAATGTTTTGCTGTCTGGTACAGCACAAGAACAATTTCCTCTACCTTGCTTTGCAAAGGTGTTTTGTCTATTTTGAACATTTTGCTTTTTATGAAAATTTTAGAATCAGCTTGTCAAATTTCTATCTCTATAGATAGAAATAGAGATTGCATCAAGTACCTAAATCAATGACATATTTGCAATATGAGTCTTCAAATCTTTAGCTGTGAGTACAGTATATATTTTTATTCATTTAATTATTTCTTTAATGTCTTTTACTGTATTTTCTCTATTTTCTGTTCTAACGTTTTGTGAGACTAAATCGTTTTTTCTTAATTTTTAAACAGCTTTATTGAGGCATGTAATTTACATATGATGAACTTCACCTGTTGTAAGTTCTCAATTAGGTGATATTTATTTTATTGAATAATTCAATTTTAGGACATCTCCATCACTCTACAATATATCCTTTAGTTTATTTGAGTAAATCACTCTCACATCTACCCCAAGCCTTCTGTCTCTATAAATTTGTTGTTTCTAGGTATTTCATATAAATGAAATCTTCCACTGGAATCTGCATTCTTTCAGGTAACATACTGTGTTTGACGTTTGTTCATATTTTAGTATGTATCAGCAATTCAGTGCTTTTTATTACTAAATAGTTTCCATTGTATAGATATACCACATTTTGTTTATCCCTTCAGCACTTTGATGACATTTGTGTTGTTTCTAATTTTTTACTATAATGAATAGTACTATGATCATTTCTCTTGAGTGAATGGAAATTCTGGGCCATCTGATAACTCTCTGTATAATCTTTTGAGTAACTGCCAAACTATTCTCCAATGTGGTTACACCATTTTACTTTCTCAAGGGCAATGTAATAGCATTCCTACTTCTTGGCATCTTTGGCAATACTTGTTATTGCCTTTTTAAAATTGCAGCCTTTCTAGTGAGTATGTGCTGATATCTCATTGTGGTTGTAATTTGAATTCTATAATAACAAATAATCTTGAATGCTTTTTTTATTTTTTCATTAGTCATTCCCATGTCTTCTTTGATTAAATGTTCTAGTCAAGTATTTTGCCAATTTTTATTGGGTTGTTTGTTTTCTTATAATTGAGTGGTAAGAGTTCTTTATATATTCTGAATATAAGACCTTTATAAGATAGAATATGATTTGTAGATATTTTGTTTCACTCTGTAGTTTGTCTTTTTATTTCAATTAAAAATTATTGATTTGAGGGGGGGGGGCAGAGATTTGTTATTCCAATTATTTATGCATTCATTGGTTGATTCTTGTATATGTCCTGACCAGGGATCAAACCGCAGCCTTGGGGTATCAAGATGAAGTTCTAACCAACAGAGCTACCTGGCCAGGGCCTTATTTTCTTACTGGTATCTTTTAATAAACGTTTCTAATTTAAATGAAGTTAAATTTATCAATTTGTGTTTTTTTATGACTTGGGCTTTTGGTATCATAGCTAAGAAATCTGGGGCTGAATTCAAGGTCAGAATAAAATCCTTTATTTTCTTCTAGAATGTTTCTAGTTTTAGATCTTAAAATCAGATATAATATCCATTTTGGGTTAATTTTTGTGTGTGAGATAAAGGATCCAAGTTCATATTTTTGTAAATGGATGTCCAGTTGTTCAAGCACAATTTATTGTAAAGACTATTACAATTGTCTTGGCACCTTTGTGAAAAATCAATTGACCATAAAGGTAAGCGTTTATTTTAGGACATTATTTTGGCTTCATTGATCTATATACCTATCCTTATGTTCTGAATCTCTTTATCTTTATAGTAAGCTTTGAAATTCAGTAGTGTAACTTCTCCAACTTTGTTCCTTTTCTTCAAAATTGCTTTGATTATTCTAGGTCCTTTGTATTTCCATGTAAATTTTAGAAGAAGCAGCTTGTTAATTTTTCTACAAAGGAGACTGCTAGAATTTGATAAAAATTATGTTACAGTAACTTTGTAATTCAATTTGGGAAAAATTGACATTTTAATAATATTGAATATTCTAATCCAAACATGTCAAAGGTCGCATGCCTTGTTTATTTAAAGTTTGACATGCTTGTCCTAATCCATGAGTATTTAGATCTATAATTTGTTTCAGTAATGTTTTACATAGTTTTAAGTTTATAAATAATACACTTTTATTAAATTTCTAAATGTCTAAATATTTTTTCATTTTATGCTCTTGTGAACAGTACTGTTTT
This sequence comes from Pipistrellus hanaki, assembly GCF_964339955.1. Taxonomy (NCBI): domain Eukaryota; kingdom Metazoa; phylum Chordata; class Mammalia; order Chiroptera; family Vespertilionidae; genus Pipistrellus; species Pipistrellus hanaki. Next base: position 48,276,799 of record NC_140524.1, read on the forward strand.
CTTATTTTATTTTCTGATTGGTGCATAAAAGTAATATTGAAATGAAGTTGATTATTTTATATCGATCTTATATTCTGTAACTAAACTCTGATTAATTTTAGTAGTTTTGTTGTAGATATCTTAGGATTTTCTATACAGACTAGATGCCCGTTGCACGATATTCGTGCAAGAATAGGCCCCTGGCTTCACTCCCAGCCACCTAGGAGCCAGCAAGTCCCCGCTCCCCAGCCTCCTGGGAGCCGGCATGTTTCCGCTCCCCTCCTTGGCCACCTGAGAGCAGGCACATCCCCGCTCCCTGGTCTCCTGGGAGCTGGCAAGCCCCCACTTCTGTCTGGAGCACCACTCCAGTAGCTCCCTCCACTGTTTCCCTTCCCCTCATAGCAGGCTTCATTCCGCTCTGCACCTGCATATGCAAATTAACACCCATCTTTGTTGGGTTAATTTGCATACTTACTCTGATTGGCTGTGGGTATAGTGGAATGATGGTTAATTTGCATGTTTCTCTTTTATTAGTTAAGACTAGGGACCCAGTGCATGAAATTTGTGCACTGGGGAGTGGTCTCTCAGCCCAGCCTGCCCCCTCTCACATACTGGTAGCCCTCAGGAGATGGCCTACTAATAGCTTAGGTAGGCCTGCTCCCCTTTGGAGCAATCTGGCCTCCCTTTGTGGGAGGTGACCAGGCTGATCATTTGAAGGTGCTAGCCCCATCACCCTGCTGCTGCAGCCACTGCCAGTCACCACAGCTGCCAAGGTATTTTCATCAACATGGACTCCAGTCCCTTCACCATGAAAAAATGAAAACTTTCTTTAGAGATTTTCAAGGTGTGTCTTTCATAAGATATGCATTTCTTTCTTTCTTTTTCTTTTTATCCTCCCCTGAGGATATGTTTCCATTGATTTTTTTTCCCTTCCCTCTGATCCCAGGCTCATTCCCTGCCCAAGCCTAAAGCCTCAAGCACCATCCCCCATTCACCTTGCCCCTCTGATCACCATCTCGGGCCACCCAAGGCTTTAGGCTTAGGAAGGGGGCTCCCCAGCCCCTCCGATGGCCAAATGGGAGTGACCTGGGTGCTGAGGAAGTTCCCAGGACCCAGGTATGTATGCAAATTAACCACCATCTTTATTGGGTTAATTTGCATGCTCACTCTTATTGGCTGTGGGCGTAGTGGAGGTACGGTCAATTTACATGTTTCTCTGTTATTAGGTAAGATAATCATGTTGCCTCTGAATAAAGACAGTTTTATCTTTCCTTTGCAATCTGGAGGTCTTTGTCTATTTGCACTGTCTAGAACTTTCAGTACAATGTTGAATGAAAGTGGTGAGAGCAAACATCCTTGTCTTATTCCCAGTCTTAGGGGGAAAACATTAGTTTTTGTTTTTTTTACATTTGCTTGTTTTTAAATAAATTTTTAAATTATTATTTCAGAGAGGAAGGGAAAGGAAAAGAGAGATAGAAACATCAATGATGAGAGAGAATCATTGATCTGCTGCCTTCTGCACGCCTCACACTGGGGGTCAAGCCCACAACCCTGGGCATATGTCCTGATCAGGAATCAAACCATGAGCTCCTTGTTCATAGGTCAATACTTAACTATTGAGCCACACCAGCATTATATTACTTTCCTGTGGGTGCTATAACTTGTTACCATAAGCTTTGTGGCTTAAAACACCACATTTATTTTCTTACTGTTCTAGAGGCCAAAAGTCCTAACATCAAGTTGTGCATTTGTTCTGGAGTTCTCTAAGACAATCTCTGGATTTTGCTTATTGCTTTTTTTGCACCTATTGTGTTTATCACATGGTTTAAGGTTTTAATATATTAATATAATATGTTATATTATATTCATTGATTTTTTTTTAATCTTAATAAATCTTTATTGTTCAGATTATTACAATTGTTTCTCCTTCTCCCCTCATCTAAGACAACGGTTGCCAACCTTTCGGACCTCACGGACCAGTGGTCTGCGGACCACCAGTTGGCAACCACTGCTCCAGAGGAACCTTTGCCTGCTTCTAGAATCTACCAGTGTTCATTAGCTCATGGCCCCTTTTTCACATTATTTCTACTTCTACTTTCATCACTACATCTCTTATACTCTGTCCCTAACTCTCCTGCCACCTTTTTATAAGGACCATTATAATTACACTAGTGGCCTGGTGCATGGATTTGCACACATTGAAAGGAAATTAATTAGAAGAAATATTTTAACATCACTATTCATTCTTTCTCTATAATAGAAGTGTCAGAGATGAAAGAAAATTAGTAAAATGTACATGAAAATAATATGTAAATTGATTAATAAACAATAACAACATGATATAAAAACAACAAAAAGATGATATAAAAACATTGATAAAAAGAATGACTGATAAATTGATTAAACTTATTCTAATATCTCTCTATATACCACATGAAGAGTTAAAAACACTTTCAGAGTGCTTGAATAATTTCCGTTGTGATGAAGTATTTACAACTTTAACATCACATGCTCTTTGATTGGTGCAAGCAGGAGCTTTGTCTGTATCATGCATATGCTAGTCAACCCTTATTTTTTTTATTTATTTTTTATTTTTTTAATATATTTTATTGATTTTGTACAGAGAGGAAGGGAGAGAGATAGAAACATCTATGAGAGAGAGTCATCGATCAGCTGCCTCTTGCACACCCCCTACTGGGGATATGCCCGCAACCAAGGTACATGCCCTTGACCGGAATCGAACTCGGGACCTTTCAGTCCCCAAGCCGACGCTCTATCCATTGAGCCAAACCGGTTTCGGCATCAACCCTTATTTTTAATTGCCAGTGCATGTCATATGTACTGGGTTGTTGGTTGGATGGACAGATGGTCAGTCACTTAGCCTTGTAGTAAGGATTTGGCCTATCTACATAATGCATGATAATTCCCCTATCACAAGAGCTGTATTTTAATCACATGTGCAGAGTCCTTTTTGCCATTAATATTTTTTACTGATCCCAGGGATTAGGAAGTAGGCATCTTTAGGGACAGGGATGGGAGGGAAGGAAGAAGCCATTATATTCAGCCTACCATATGCAGATTGAGGATGTTCCCCTCTATATCTATCATAGTTACTTGAGGGTTATTGTTATTTTTATGTGTGTGTTTTTAACCATCAGTGAGTGTTGGATTTTGCTTATTGCTTTTTTTGCACCTATTGTGTTTATCACATGGTTTAAGGTTTTAATATATTAATATAATATGTTATATTATATTCATTGATTTTTTTTATCTTAATAAATCTTTATTGTTCAGATTATTACAATTGTTTCTCCTTCTCCCCCCACCTATAGCTCCCCTTCACCTGGTCCCCACCCAACCCTTTGCCCTTACCTCCTCCCCCCCACTCCCACCCTCCTCTGTCCTCATCCATAGGTGTATGATTTTTGTCCAGTCTCTTCCCGTATCCCCCACACAGACACCCCTTTCCCCCTGAGAATTATCAATCCCCTCCCGTACTATGCTCCTGATTCTATTATATTCACCAGTTTATTTTGTTCTTCAGATTTTTAATTCACTTGACTTTTAGATTCACTTGTTGATAGATATGTATTTGTTGTTCATAATTTTTGTCTTTACTTTTTTCTTCTTTTTCCTCTTTTTAAAGAACACCTTTTAGCATTTCATGTACATGGTTTGATGGTGACGTACTCCTTTAGCTTTTTCTGATCTGTGAAGCTTTTTATCTGCCCTTCAATTCTGAATGATAATTTTGTGGGGTAGATATAGGACTCTCTTTCACGGCCCACGTAGAAAGAGTTCCAATTTAGGGTTCAGCTTTTGGAGAAGGGCCGCACACAAATGAATAGAGACTTGAAGAAATTCAACTTGGCGATATGGGGGGCCAGGCGGTAGTCCAACTCTAGTGGGAGAACTACTCCCTGCTCTGGCCCTGCCATCCCCTTTTATTGAGGCTTTGGGGAAAACATCTTAGGCAACATAAACAGAAATTTACATGTAGCCCTTAGGCAGGAAATAACAGAAACTTACACGGGACAAACAAGGTGGAGGCTGCTTCAGCTAACAATATCTCAACTAAAGGTTAGAGCAATTAAGGTTGTTGACCAGCCTTCCTGGCTTCCTGTCAACATCTCTTTTTTAGTGAAACTGATTTGGTTTCCAGCAGGTAGAGTAATCTTGGTTGTAGGTTCTCGCTATTCATCACTTTGAATATTTCTTGCCACTCCCTACTGGCCTGCATGGTTTCTATTGAGAAATCAGCTGATAGTCATATGGGTGCTCCCATGTAGGTAACTGTTTTTCTCTTGCTGCTTGTAAGATTCTCTCTTTGTCTTTTGCTCTTGGCATTTTAATTATGATGTGTCTTGGTGTGGTCCTCTTTAGATTCCTTTTGTTTAGGGTTCTGTATGCTTCTTGGACTTGTAAGTCTATTTCTTTCACCAGGTGGGGGAAGTTTTCTGTCATTATTTCCTCAAATAGGTTTTCAGTGTCTTGCTTTCTCTCTTCTTCTGGCACCCCCATAATTCTGATGTTGGTATGCTTAAAGTTGTCCCAGTGGCTTCTTACACTGTCTTCAACTTTCTGGATTCTCTTCTCTTCTTGCTTCTGCAGAGGAGTGCCCCTTTCCTCTTTGTATTCCAGATCTTTGACTTGTTTCTTGCATTCTTCTAGTCTGATATTAGGTCTCTGTATAATATTTTTTATTTCAGTCAATGTATGTTTAATTTCTAGTTGGTCCTTTTTCATATCCTCGAAGGTCTCATTAAATTTATCGGCTTTTTCTAGGAAATTCTTGAAAAACCTTATAACTGGTTTTGAACTCTATATTCAGTCTTTCGTTTCCCTCCATTTCTTTGGTTTGAGATCTGTTTCCTTTTCTTGGCATTTTCACTGTTTCCCTGAGTTGGTAGGGTTGATTTCTGGGCCTGGGTGTTCTATATGGTTCAATGGGTCAGCCTCACAGTTGCCTGATATGGACACTCTTGTTGCACCCCTTTGTGGACTGTGTGTACAGCCTTGTTGTAGTTAAGTCTTATTTGTTGTTGGTGTCACTGAGAGGAATTGACCTCCAGGCCAGTTGGCTCTGGGGACCCGCTGTGTCTATAACAGAAGAATTGCTGTGCTGGAGACACGTTTATGGGGGAGGACTTGCTCTTGTAGGGCTTTGGTGCTCACTGAGCCTATCTCTTGAACGTGTCCCTTATGAGAGTAGTTGAAATCTGGTGTCGTCTCACACTGACCACTAGATACACTAGTTTCCGGATCTCCAATGGGGTGCAGTTCAGCTACTGTCTGAGGCCACCCAGCAGAAGCTACCACAAAAACTACAGTTTTGTCCTCTTTGCTTGGGACTTGGCGGTTTTGTTGCTGGAGCTGCAATTTCTTTCCTTACGCTGCTACAAAACAGGCCATTTATATGCAAAAGCGGCTGTGTGGTGCTTGGGTGGGTTTGTAGAATGTGTGGTGCAGGACCTTGGGGCGGGGCCTCAGGGCGGGGTGGGGTCTTAGGACTCATTAGGCTGGGGCGTGGCAAACAGCAATGGCTGCCTTCATCTGCAAGAGAGTCACCCTCACTTTCGGACCCGATTGCCAACAGACCAGCTTCTCCCTGTAGGCGTCTGGGTTCCCAGCGTGACCCCAGAAACTGGATTTCAAAGTGATCAGGAGCTTGTTTCCCTTTGGGTTGAAAAAAAGCCTCACGCCCAGTCGCCCACCACCAGCCCAATTCGCTGCCTCCATACCTAGGCTCCTCAGCTTTTCAGCACGTGAGCTCCTTTCATTTTCAGACAGCCTTCCCGTGTTTTGGGGTAATAGAGGTCCTGTATATTAGTTGTAGTTTTGAAATTGTTGTGCGAGGCAGCAGACCAGTTGTTTACCTATGCTGCCATCTTGGTTTCTCCTCTATATTCATTGATTTTTAGATGGTAAGCCAATATTTCACTCCTGGGATAAATCCTACTTATATGTATATAATTTTTATATGTTGATGGATTAGGTTTGCAAATATTTTATTAGAGATTCTTGTGCCTATGTTCATGATGAATTTTGATTTGTGGTCTCCTTTGCTTCTGATGTCTCTTTATTCAGCTTGGGCTTCTGTCTAATACTGACCTCATATAATAAGTTGGAAAATATTCTCTTCTCCTCTGTTCTTTTCAATGTGTGTGTAGGATTGATATTATTTTTTTTAAATATTTGGTAGAATTTGTTAATAAAGACACTTGGACCTGGACTATTCTTTGTGGGCAGTTTGTTGATTACTAATTCAACCTCTCTACTACTTATTATAAGTTTCTTCAGTTATTCTCTTTCTTCTTGAGTTTGCTTTGGTAATTGGAATCTTTCTTTGAATTTGTTCATTCATCTAAGCTAATTGGTTGGCCTAAAGTTATTTATAATATTACTAGAGGTCTGATGCATGAAGATTCATGCAAGAATGGGCCTTCCTTTCCATGACTGCCGGCGCCACCTTTTCACTCCATCCTGGAGCCACCTTTCTGCCTTTTCATACTGCCCAGAGGCCCAAAGCAGCTGGGAGTGGTGTGGAACACCTGCGTCCTGCCCCACCCCAGGCCATTTGGCCCTGCATATGCAAATTAGACCACCATCTTTGGTTAATTTACATACTCCTGATTGGCTGGTGGGTGTCATAAAGGTATGGTCAATTTGCATCTTACTCTTTTATTAGTATAGATCTTAAATTTTTTTTTTCCATGTCTATACATTCAGTAGTGATGTTTCCTCTTTAGTTTTTTGCTTTGGTCATTTTTGTCTTCTGTCTTATTTTCTTGGTTGGTCTAGCTAAGGCACATGTGTCAAACACAAGGCCCGCGGGCCAAATCCAGCCCGCCAGGCCTTGCAATGTGGCCCGCACCGCGCTGTCATCACTGCACTCCGCTGTCAGTTTATGACATTGTCAGTTTATGACTGTTCAGTAAACCATTTGGCCTGCGATTTAGGCTGGATTTTAGATTTTGGCCCCTTCTCTGATTGAGTTCGACACCCCTAAGCTAAGGGGTTGCCATTTTGATAACCTTTTCAAAGAACCAACTTTTGGTTTCATTGATTTTTCAGTCTTCTATTGTGCTAGTTTATTCCCTAATCTTTATTATTTTCTTCCTTCTGCTTGTATTGTGTTTAGTTTGCTTTTTCTACTTTTATAAGTTGAAAGCTCCTATTATAAGTTTAAAGCCATTATTATCAGTTTTTTTTTAAATTAAATCTTTATTGTTGAAAGTATTACATATGTCCCCATTTTTCCCCCATTGACCCCTTCAATCCCACCCCTGTTCCCCACCCCAGACCATCACCACCCTGTTGTCGGTGTTCATGGCTTATGCATATATGCATGCAAGTTTTTGGTTAATCTCTGCCCACCCACCCACCCACCTCCACCTTTCCTCCCATATTCCACAGTCTGTTCCATGCTTCTATGCCTCTGGGTCTCTTTTGTCCCAATTTATTTTGTTCATTATATTCCACATATGAGTGAGATCATATGCTACTTGTATTTCTTTGACTGGCTTTTTTGCTTAGCAAAATACTTTTCAGGTCCCTCCATGTTGGCTCAAAGGCTAAGGCATCCTTTCTTTTTCACTGCTGCATAGTATTCCATGGTGTAAATATATCACAGGGTTTTTTTATGGGCATTTGGGCTGTTTCCAGATCTTAGGTATCATAAGTTGCACTGCTGTAAACATAGGGCTGCATAAATTCTTTCTGATTAGTGTTTCAGGTCTCTTAGAATATATTCCTAGAAGTGGGAACACTTGAGTCAAATGGCAGGTCCATATTTAATATTCCCAGGTAGCTCCATACTGTTCTCCTCAGTGGCTGCACCAGTCTGCATTCCCACCAGCAGTTCATGAGGGTTCCTTTTTCTCCACATCCTCCCAGCACTTGTCATTTGTTGATTTGTTGATGGTAGCAATTCTGACAGTTGTGAGGTGATACCTCATTGTCATTTTGATTTATATCTCTCGGATGATTAGTGACTTGTTTTCATATGTCTCTCCACCTTCTGTATGTCCTCTTTTGGAAACTGTCTATTTAGGTCCTTTTCCTATTTTTTATTGGATTGTTTATCTTCCTTTTGTTAAATTGTATGAGTTCTTTGTAAATGTTGGAGATTAAACCTTTACCGGAGCTAACATTGGCAAATATGTTCTCCCATGCAGTGGGCTTTCTTGTTGTTTTGTTGATAGTTTGTTTGCTGTGCAGAAGCTTTTTATTTTGATATAATCCCATTTGTTTATATATCCTTTGTTTCACTTGCTCTAGGATATATATCGGACAACACGTTGCTATGAGATTTTGCTAACTATGGTTTCTTGTTTCACCCCTTATATTTAAGTCTTTTATCTACTTTGAGTTTATTCTTGAATATGGTGTAAGTTGGTGGTGTAGTTTTATTTTTTTTAATTATTATTATTATTATTTTGCATGTATCTGTCCAATTTTCCCAACACCATTTTTGGAGGGAGTATCTTGACTTCATTGTATGTCCTTGCCTCCTTTGTCAAATATTAATAGAGCATAATGGCTTTGGTAGATTTTTGTGGTCTCTGTTCTGTTCCATTCATCTATTTGGCTATTCTTATGCGGGTTTGATTACAGTGACTTTGCAGTATGCCTTGATATCTGGTATTGTGACTTCTTCAACTTTGTTCTCTTTTCTCAAGATTGCTGCAGCTATTTGGTGTCCTTTTTGGTTCAATATCAATTTTTGGATTATTTGTTGTAGATTTGTGAAATATTGCTTTGATAATTTAATGGAGATTGCATTGAATCTGTAGATTGCTTTGGATAGTATGGATATTTTAATGATGTTATTTCAACCAATCTATGAGCATGGTATATTCTTCCATTTGTTTATATCTTTCTCTATCTCCTTTTTCAGTGCCCTATAGATTTCCAAGTACAAGGCTTTTACACCCTTGGTTAAGTTTATTCCTATGTATTATTAATTTTTTTGTTGCAATGGTAAATGGGTTTTTTGTTTAGTTTCTCTTTCTGAGAATTCATTATTGGTGTATAAAAATGCCATTGATTTCTGGATATTAATTTGGTATTCTGCTACATTGCCAAATTATTTATTAAATCTAGTGGTTTTTTGGTGGAGTTTTGAGGGTTTTCTATATACAATATCATGTCATCTGTGAATAATGACAGTTTTACTTCCTCCTTTCCAATTTGGATGCCTTTTATCTCTTCTTGTCCAATCATTGTGGGTAGGACTTCCAGTACTGTGTTGTATAAGAGTGATAAAATCAGACATCCCTGTCTTGTTCCTTTTCTTAGGGGAAATGGTTTTAGTTTTTGCCCATTGAGTATGATGTTGGCTGAAGGTTTGTTATGTATGGCCTTTATTATGTTGAAAAATGATTTCTCAAAAATGGGTATTCGATTTTGTCACATGCTTTTTCTGCATCTACTGATATGATCATGTAATTTTTGTCTTTCAATTTGTTTATATGATGTATCACATTTATTGATTTGTGAATATTGTATCAACCTTGCATCCCTGGAATAAATCCCATTTGTTCATAGTGTATGATCTTTTTAGTGTATTGCTAATATACTAATATTTTGTTGATGATTTTAGCATCTATATTCATCATGGATAATAGCCTGCAGTTCTCTTTCTTGTCTGGATTTGGAATTAGGATAATGCTGGCTTCATAAAAAGAGGTTGGAGGAGTTCCTTCCTCTTGGATTTTTTGGAATAGTTTGAGAATGATAGGTGTTAGTTGTTCTTTGAATGTTTGATAAAACTCTTCTGTGAATCCTCTGGACTAGAGCTTTTGTCAACTGGGAGTTTTTTGATTATTGCTTCTGTTTCATCAGTTGTAATTTGCCTATTCAGGTTTTCTGATTCTTCCTGATTAGTTTAAGAAGATTGTAGGTGTGTTGTTGGTTTTTTAGGAATTTGTCCATTTCATCCCCATTTTCCAGCTTGTTGGCATATAGTAAGTCATAGTATTTTCTTTCATTCCTTTGTATTTCTGTGGGGTCAGTTGTTACTTCACTGATTTTGTTTCTGATTTTGCTTATTTGGGTCCTCTCTCTTTGTTTCTTGACAAGTCTGGCTACCGGTTCATCAATCTTGTTTATCTTTTCAAAGAATCAGCTCTTGGTTTCATTGATTTTTTTTTTTTTTTAATCTCTATGTCATTTGTTTATGCTCTAATTTTTATTATTTCTTCCCTCCTACTTACTCTGGGCTTTTCTTGTTATTCTCTTCTAATTCTTTAAGTTGTGGAGTTAAATCATTTAGTATTAATTTTTCTTGTTTCTTGGGGTAGGCCTATAGTGCTACAAACTTCCCTCTCAGGAATGCTTTTGATGTGTGTACTATAGATTTTGGGTTGTTGTGTGTTCACATTCATTTGTTTCCAGGAAGTATTTGATTTCTTTCTTTATCTCATTAGTAACTCATTCATTGTTTAATAACATGCTATTTAGTCTCCATGTGTTTAAATATTTTTTAGTATTTTTACTGTAGTTGATTTCTAATTTCATTGCTTTGTGATCTGAGAAGATGTTTGATAATTATTTAAATCTTCTTCAACTTGTAATGACTAGTTTTGTATCCTAACATGTGGCCTATCTTTGAGTATGACCCATGAGCACTTGAGAAGAATATATATTCTGCAGCTTTGGGGTGAAGTGTTCTATAAATGTCAATTAAATCCACCTGATCCAGTCTGTCATTTAGAGTCTCTGTTTCCTCGTTAGTGGTTTTTGTTTGTTTGTTTGTTTGTTTTGTTTTGTTTTTTAAATATATTTTATTGTGTTTTTTTGGTTTTTTTTACAGAGAGGAAGAGAGAGGGATAGGGAGTTAGAAACATCAATGAGAGAGTATCATCGATTAGCTGCCTCTTGCACACCCCCTACTGGGGATGTGTCTGCAACCAAAGTACATGCCCTTGACCAGAATCAAACCTGGGACCTTTCAGTTCACAGGCTGATGCTCTAACCATTGAGCCAAACAGGTTTCTGCTCCTCGTTAGTTTTTTGTCTCCAAGTTCTATCCAGTGAAGTGTTAAAGTCCCCTACTGTTACTGTATTGCTGTAGGTCTCTCCCTTAAAATCTTCTAGAAGTTTTTTTCATATATTTAAGTGTTCCTGTATTGTTTGCATATATGTTTACCAGGGTTATTTGCTCTTTTTGGATCAATCCCTTTAGTATTATGTAGTGATCTTCATTGTCTGTTGTAATGGCCTTCATTTTTAAGTCTTGCTACTCCAGCTTTCCCCCCCCCCCCCCCCCCCCGATCCTTTCATTCTCATCCAGTATGAGTCTTTTGTTCTGAGGTGGGTCTTTTGTAGATAGCATATAATTGGGTCATGTTTTTGTATCCATTTAGCTACCCTATATCTTTTGATTGGAGCATTTAATCTATTTACATTCAAGTTTATATTGATAGGATCTTATCTATTACCATTTTAATTCCTGATTCCTATGTTTCTCTCTATGTATTTCTTCTTCTCATTACAGCAGTCCCTTTAGCATTTCTTGCAGTGCTGCTTTTGTGGTTATAAACTCCCTTAGCCTCCCCCACCCCGGGGAAGCTCTTTATTTCACCATCTATTTTGAATGATGGTGAAATAAAGGATATAGAAATCTTTATTTCAGATCCTTGCTTTTCATCTCCTTGGATACTTTATGCTATTCCCTCTGGCCTGTAGAGTTTTTTATGAGAACACTGATGATAGCCTAATGCCATGGTCGGCAAACTGTAGCTTGCGAGCCACATGCTGCTCTTTGGCCCCTTGAGTGTGGCTCTTCCACACAATACCATGGTCTGGGCGAGTTTATTTTGAAGAGGTGGCATTAGAAGAAGTTTAAGTTTAAAAATTTGGCTCTCTAAAGAAATTTCAATCATTGTACTGTTGATATTTGGCTCTGTTGACTAATGAGTTTGCCAACCACTGGCCTAATGGGATCTCCTTTTTAGGAAACAAATTGCTTTTCTCTTGCTGCCTTTAAGATTCTGTCTTTGTCTTTAATTTTTGGCATTGTAATTATGATGTGTCTGGATGTGAGCCTGTTTGGGTTTTCTTGTCTGGGACTCTCTGTGCCTCCTGAACTTGTGTGACCTATCCCTTCATCAGTTTAGGGAAGTTTTCTGCCATTATTTCTTCAAACATGTTCTCCATCCTTTGCTCACTTCTGACATACATATTATGCAAATATTGTTACTTTCATATTGTCCCACAGCTCCCTTAATTGTCCTCCTGTTTTGTTTTTCTTTTTGGTTCTCTGGTTGAATAGTTTTCCCTACCCTGTCTTCTAATTCACTGATTCGATCCTCTGCTTCCCCTAATCTGCTGTGTTCTTTATTAATGCTATGTCATTCTTCATAATTACTATATCTTTTCTCATGCTGTTGAGCATTTTTGCCATCCTTATTCTGAACTCTGAATCTAATAAATTTATTTCTCCATTTCATTTAGCTCTTCTTCTGGAGAATACTCTTGTTCTTTCATTTGGGGCTTGATTTTTTTGTCTCTCTTTTTTAGCTACCTGTTTGGGTTTCTGTCTGTGTATTAAGTAGATCTGCTAGGAATCCCAAATCCTAGTGCAGGATAGTGTCAGACACTGTTTGTGAGTGGCCCTGAGTGCCCTGTTGGGAGCTATCTGCAATCCATAGCTTGTGGCTCCCTCTGCTGGGGCTGGGTGCCTTTGGAAAATAACAAGATGTGCACCAAGCTTTGCTTTTCCTAGCCCCTAGCCCAAAAGGAGACCAGGCAAAGACTCCTGGCCTCTAGACACCTGCCTCTGTCTGCAGTCCTATTGACACCCAGACTTAATTATCCTCAGGTGATAGACCAAAGGGTGGAACTAGAGGTCTTCCAACAGGGTGGGGCAACTTCCATCCTCCCAGGCAAAAGCCACCTGGCTGCCCTCTTCACTGGAACCCAAGGTGAGTGGCTGCACATAACATTTTGTGCATTGGCTCTTTAACAGGGTTCCTGCATTTCCAGCCCTCTCTCACTGGCGGACATCAACCCTGCTGCTTTTCACAGCCAGTTGTTCTGTGGGCACTGTTTTGGGGAGCCCAGCTTGGGGCTTAGACCCCAGAGTTCTCATTGAGAACCCTCCACTACTGAGATATGCCTCAAGATCTTCATCTGTTATCTGTGGGATCCTGGCCGCCTTTCACACCTTCACACTTCTACCTGTCTCTATGTGGTCTCCATTTTCCATCCTTGGTTATCAGGGTTCTCTCCAGCTAGTCTTCAATTGATATTTCAGGGTGGTATTTTAGTTGTATTTCCAGTTTGCTCCTGGGAGAGTGTCACTTATGCTGCTGTCAGCTTATAAACTGCCCATATACATATATGTGTGTGTGTGTGTGTGTGTGTGTGTGTGTGTGTGTGTGTGTTTAGAGCTACAAATTTCTCTCTGTGTACTCTTTTAGCTACATCCATAAATTTGGGTATGTGTGTTTTCATTTTCATTTAATACAAAATATTTTTAAATTTCCTTTGTGAATTATTTGACCTATGGGTTATTTTGAAGTGTGTTGTCTAATTTTCAAATATTTGTGTTTTCCCAGATTTCTTCCAGTAGTGGATCTCTAAATGTGATTTGTTTGTGGTTAGAGAAACCCATTGTATGATTTCAGACTTTTTAAAATTTTTGAGACATACTTGGGACCCTCACTCTAATATCAGCATGTAGCTTCTCTCACTTTCATTGTCTTCTCTGTTTTTTTCTTCTTTTTTTTTTTATTAAGGTATTATATGTGTACATATCTTACCATTGCCCCCCCCACTCCCATTTATGCCCTCCCTCCCCAGAGTTTTTCGACCATTAGTTATGCTTATATGCATGCATACAAGTTCTTCGATTGATCTCTTATCTCCCCCGTATCTCCCTACCCTCCTCGCTGTAATTTGACAATCTGTATGGTGCTTTACTGTCTCTGTATCTATATTTTTGTTCATCAGTTTATAATGTTCTTTTATTATCTGTTTGGTGCTTTACTGTCTCTGTATCTATCTTTTTGTTCATCAGTTTATAATGTTCTTTATTATCCATAAATGAGTGAGATCATGTGGTGTTTCTCTTTCATTGACTGGCTTACTTCACTCAGCATAATGTTCTCCAATTCCATCCAGGTTGCTGCAAATGATAAAAATTCCTTCTTTTTGATGGCAGCATTGGTATAGATATACCATAGTTTTTTGATCAAATCATCTGCTGACAGGCACCTAGGCTGTTTCCAAATCTTAGCTATTGTAAATTGTGCTGCTATGAACATAGAGGTGCATATATCTTTTTTGATCGGTGTTTCTAGTTTATTAGGATATATTTCTAGGAGTGGGATTAATGGGTCAAATGGGAGTTCCATTCATTGTCTTCTCTTAAATGTACCCTCTCAATGAGACCAACCTAGTTCAATATTAAAATTGCAACCACTAATACTACCATCTCTTAGCACTTCTATCCTTTATACTGCTGTATTTTTTTTTTTTTTCAAAGCACTCATAATCTTCTCACATAGCCTTCTAATATAATTTACTTAGCTCTTTGAAGGCAGAAATCTTTGTTTTATTTATGGATGTATCTCAAAAAAGCTAGAATAATTGCTGGATCATAATAGTCACTAAATAAAGATATATATTTGAGTGTATACATTAGGGTATTTCATCTACTTAGTCATATGTAGCTGAAATTTGTTCACTTTTTTAAAGTATATTTTTTATTGTTTATAGTATTACAGATATCTCCCATTTTTATTGGAATATAGTATTTCATTATATAATCTTACTACAATTTAATAATTGATTCTTCTTAAATGGACACTTGTATTTTTGCTAGTTTCAGGCTATTGTATATATACCAGTGATTATTCATTGTTATTGTTGTATCCTGGTACCCATATACCCAAACTTTTCTGCTGTAAATATGTATGAGTGGAATTGATGGATCATGTTATGAACATATATTGCACATTAGTAAATAATGTTATAGTGGTTTACAATATGGTTGCACATTCCTATCAGCAATGTCTGAGGGTTTCATATGCTTTACAATCTCACTGATATATGATATTGACATTCTTTTTAATTTTTTGCCAATATGGCAGTTTTCTTTTAGTATTTTCTTCTTAATTAGCATTTCCCTGAATTCTGTTATGGTTGACTAATTTTCTGTATATTTATTAGCCATATGTATTTTTATCTTTTGTGAGCTGCCTCTTCAATCTTTGGCCCATTGTTCTTTATCAGCTTTTTGTATGCAAATATCTTTTCCCATTCTGAGACTTTCCTATGTCTTTATGATATTTTTGATGAACAGAAGTTTTTATTTTAATGTAGTTGAATTTGTCAATATTTTTCTTTAATAGTTAGTGCCTTGGGGAACTTAAGAAGCCTTCCATATGTGTATTCTTATACCTTGCTGGTGTAAATGCAGAATAGCACAACTTCTACAATGTGGAATTTAGCAATATAGAGAAAAATTACATACACATTTGATCCTTTGTCTCATCAAAGCCACCTCTTTTAATCTACTTCAACATTGTACTGGAAAAATATAAAATCCTATATGTACAAGGTTGTCTTTCATGGCATTATTCATGACAGCAAATAAGACTAAGATATAATACCAGTCAGTGTTGTATCAGTAGGGAATAAACTATGGTACATCCACACAGTGGAGTATTATACATCTATCAGAAGGAAGGGAAAGAGCTTTACATATTAATAGGGAGTTACCTAAAGTATATATTGTTAAGTGCAAAAAAAGTAAGTTGTTCACTGGCCAGTGTGGCTCAAGTTGTTGGAGCGTCATCCTATATACCAAAAATGGCCGGTTCAATTTCCGGTCAGAGTACATACCCAGGTTGGGGGTTTGATCCCATCAGGGCACATGCTGTAGGCAACAAATCCAAGTTTCTCTCTCTCTCTCTCTCTCTCTCTCTCTCTCTCTCTCTCTCTCTCTCTCTCTCTCTCTCTTTCTCTAATAAATTTTAGAAATTTTAGAAATGTAACTTGTCAATAGTGTATAGTAAGTTACTTTTTATGTACAATAGGAGAGAGGTACAACTAATGAATTATAGTATGTGTCCCCAAAATGTATACATACTTTAACAACTGATAGCTCAGTTTTGAAAATGAAATGTATTTTAATAAATACTGCCTTTATAATTATTCAAAATGAGTATATACATTTTGGGGAGTGTGTGTGTGTATACACACACACACACACACACACACACACACACACACACACGTGTGTGTGTTGTGTATGCTTATTTACTTATATTTTCAAAAAAGAATCAATGGAACCATAAAACCTAATAAAATTATTATTTATGGGGAAGGAAAGAAATAGGATAAAGGAGACAGATGGAATTGAAACTTCTGTGAAGGTACTGTATAACAGTTTTTACTCTAGACCTATTTAAATGTGTTTGCACAATTTAAAATAAAAAAGGGAAACATCCATCCCTAAAATTAATGAACAACCTGAAACAAATGAATCTAAACTATTTAAAAAAGTTAGTAGCATAAAAGTACAGAAAAAAAAAAATTACTTAAAATAACTTTAAAACAGTATTTTTACATTCCTAATGGGAAATATTATAAAGATAACTGCATAGAGATGTAAATCTCTATTCAGTAGTTTCATTCTTGATAGTCATATTAGCATTGTTATTGACATTTACAAATTCTATAAATACATATAAAAAAGCAAATAAATAATCTTAATATTAAAAGACAATATTTTAAGCACATGTGAAAAGAGATATACAAGTCTAAAATAAAAAAGTTTGAGTAAAAACCTTATAATCTTACATTTGAAGTGGAAATACCAGTATGATTTCTTTTTCTCTTTAAAAAATTTTTTCTGATTTTGTCCACTGAAAATGTCTAGAAGCAATAACAACTTAACAGCAATGAACACACCTAGCAACAAATTATACTTTTTAAATACTATTTCCCATTAAAAGGAGCCAGGGGTCCTTGGAAAAATAGTCTAGGTTTGAGTCAGAAAATGTGCAATATGAGCTTGGGATATCTTGCTGTGCCAGAAAACTGAAAAGCACTATAGTAGTCAATTTGAAAGGACTCCTACTGGTTCTAAGTGGGATAATTTGACCACTAAAAAGAATAATGACTATATTTAATTGAAACACATAAAATATAATAAGAATACACAATCTCACAATTATACTAAAAATAATCATTGGTCACCACTGGACATTTGTAAGGTACCAACTCATTACTCTCATAGTGGGAAATAATGGGGGAAATAGTGCATTTATCCTGCCTTTCCTGTATGTATATAGGGTAACTAGTTGATGACGGTAAGTTTATTAGAGAATTCTAAATAATAAACACAAAGAAATAGTGGAATTAGGGGAGCTCCATTTCAGAACTCTTAATAAATTAATAGATCTGGTAGAAGTAGTCATCACTGGATTTAAAACCCATTAGGTGAAAGATGAAAGAGAAACTTCATAATGGAGGGATCTGACTAATACCACCTGAACACACTGATCAATTTTAGCATCACTAAAAATAGGACTACCAAATATTATGTGCCTTGTGATGTAATAGGAAGTATACAGCCATCTATGGAGGATTCTTGCCTAAAAATATGAAACCTGAATCTAATCAAACCTCTAGATCAGCACTACCCAGTGTAACTTGTATAATATTGTAAATGGTCTCTATCTTTTTTTCCTCAATATAGTATCCACTAGCTACAGGTGGCTGTTGAGCCTTCAAAATATGACTAGTTTAACTGAGGAACTAACACTTAAAATATTAATTTGAATAGGTTTGTGTGGCCAGTGGATACTGTATTAGATAGAATAGCTCTATATTTAGCTGCCAGTTTGTAAGAAATTGAGGGAATTAAAGAAGAAATTAAACAGTACCACGAAAAACAATCAAATTTATTTGTTCTGTGAACAAATGTGGTTCTTCTAATAAATCAATGGGATGGAGTAAAAAAATGGATTGAAGGGGTGGGAAGGAAGGAGTACTATTTTAAAATAAAAAGCCTTGAGAGATAGAATAGCCAAAAGCTGGTTTAAAAAACCAAGTGTAAAAAGATGTCTTTGTGATAACCAGGACCACTTCAATATGAACTTGGTATTAGATTATATTAAGGAATTATTACTTTTGTGAAGTGTGATAATGCTATTCTGGTTACATTTTTAAATGTCCTTATCAGTTAAGTGCATGTACTTGTATGACCCTGAGAGTGAGCACCTCCTTAAATTTTGTATCTTAGGGACCTCACTTGCTTCACAATAGTTCCAGCCTTGCTTGGGATGCACTGTGGTTAAATAGCTATATACTATTATCTCTTGTTGCAGGTTGTAAACACCTGCCCCAGCAGAGTTTCTAAATCTGAGATCAAAGATTTAATTTTAATTAATTTGTCAAAGGTTGTATTGGTAGGCTTTGTAGAACTTCCCTATCTCTTTGTCTTAATCCAGATGAACCCCAAAAGAAGAACAAAGGTGATCCCATGAACAACCTGGAAAATTTTTACCAAGAGATGATAATGAAAAAACGTCTTGAAGAGTTCCAACTTATGAGAGGTGAACCCTTTGCTTCCCACTCACTGGTCTCAGCTACATCAGTGGGAGATAGTGACCCAACTGAGAACCCGCCATTACTCCAGGACAAGGGAGAACAGGCAGCACAGGGTAAAGGTCCCAGTCTCCATGTGGCAAAAGTTATTGATAATTCACCTGAGCAGTGTTGGACTGGGCCTAAGAAGCTGACGCAGCCAATAGAATTTGTCCCAGAAGATGAGATCCAGAGAAATCGTTTGTCAGAGGAAGAGATCCGAAAAATTCCTATGTTTTCTTCATATAATCCAGGGGAGCCAAACAAGGTATAGGCTAACCCAAGACAAAAAACATGGGTTGTTTTCATTTTAATTTACCTCTAACTAAAGTAATACTTTTAAATTCACTTTAATTACTAGTATACCAAAGAATTATGACATAGACATAGTGACTGTGTTTTTCCTTGTCCTTCCTATTCTTTCTCTGCATACTATATAAGTAGCATATTTCTTGTGATGTTCCTTGTGCATTTCTAAGGTCCAAAGGTACCCATAGCATTTTAAAGAAATCTTGAAGAGACTGTAGTCCAAACCTACTAAAAGACCTGAATTGAAGAGAAAGTAACCTCCAATTTCTTAGGCTAGTAATAAATCAGGTAGTATTCATAGAACCTCCATATCTGGTAGCCATGGTGCCTTTGGAACTAGTCAGTAAACAGTTGACCTCCTGGTTGTGAGTAGGGCTTGCTATTCTCACGTGTGTTTTCTCTTCAGAATGCTCCACCTGGCTTTCATATTACATATTACTTAAGGTGCTGGTAGTTAAGAGCAAAGTAAAAGCACAGGCCCTCTAAGTCTTGAGAAATTGGCAAATATCTAAGTAAACTTGTAAATAATCTTTTTATATTCTTACTACATAGCTATATAGTAATAAACAACATATAGTTTTACACATTTTTAAACTATAGATAAAATCATGCTCTACATACCTTTCTATAACTTGCTTTTTAAACTCAATATACATAATGTTTTGAAATTTGTTTCTAATGCTATAAGGGACTATGTATTACTTTGTAGAAATATAGTATAATTCATTTGTCCATTCTCCTGAAGATTTTTTCTTTTCAATTCTGCAACAAACATTATTGTACAATTAGTAGGTCACAATCAGCAACTTTTTAAGGAGATGAAACAGAATATAATAGAAAATATCAATGGGTGTTTTATAGAGTAAGAGTAATTACTGTTTATTGAAGGTTTTGTTTTACGTATGTATTATATGTACACACACATTAGAGAAGGATGGGATAGACATCGTGTGGGACAAGAATGTATGTCTTCTTATAGATTTTAGTCCAAAACGTTGGGAAATATTACTTTGTTGTAGTAATTATCAAATGTTAGATTATCACCTGGCAGGCTTGTTAAAATAAAGATTGCTGGGCTTTTCCCCAGAATTTTTTATTCAGTAAGTTTGAAGTAGGGCCTGAGAATTTGCATGTCCAACAAGTTCCCAGGAGATGCTATTGCTGCTGAGAGACATTTTAAGAATCACTATCGTAGATTACATACCTAGGAGTGGAATTACTGTGCTATATAGGATGTGTATATCTTCAACTCTGTGAGCAGTATTTCAGAGATCTCTTCCACATTCTTGCCAAGACTTTGTAGTATTAGACTTTAGTTTTGCCATCTAATACATTTGAAAGGTATCTCATTGTTTTAATTTGCATGTTCCTGATTTCCAGTGAAATTATGTATTTATTCATGCGTTTATTCTTTTAGGAACCTTCTGTGAGTTGCCTGTTCCTTTTTACCCATTATTTGGTTGTTTAGTTTTTCATATTATTTATAGAGATTATTTTAAAATTCTGAATACAAATTTTTTCTTTATCAAATATATTATTTCAGTGATTGGTTTATCATTTTAACATTGCTTCTGATGTCTTGTGTTAAGCAGAAGCCTTTCATTTTAATGTAATCATATCATCAGTATTTTACTTGGTGGTTTCATTTTTGGAGTCACTTCAAGGAAATTCCTTCCTATAAATCAATAAGAAAAATACAAACAACCTAATAAAAATTATCAGAAGATATGAATAGGCAATTCACAGAGGAGAGAACAGGAATGGCCAATTAACTTAAGTCTCATTAGTAATCAAAGAAATGCAAAATAAAACTATAATGAGATAACATTTAACACTAAGGATGTTGGCATGAAGACATGGCAATGCCAAGTGTTGGTGAACATATGGAGCACTAAAACGCTAATATATTTCTGGCTGAATATAAATAAGTACAACCAGTTTCAAGAACATTTGGGCAATATCTAGTAAAATGGAAGATGCACATACAGTATAAAGCAGCAGTCCCACTCCTAAGTGTCTATCCTAGAAGAATTCTTACATATGCACATTAGGAGATGTTATAAGGATGCTCATTATAACATTATTTGTAAACAGCCTACATTTTCATGAGCAGGAGAATGGATAAAGCGTGGTATAATCATAAAGTAGCATTCTGTACCGTAGAGAAAATGAATAAAATATAACAACAGGTATCAATGTGAATGCAGCTCACAAACATAATGTGAGTGAAAAAGCCAGTTGCAGACTTCTGGTTTCAGCTTCAACATACAAAGTGCTTGGAAGTTGCCATCCTGTCTTACTAGAAAAACAACGGAACAAATTAAATAATGACTTTTTCTTGGACCCATCAGAGAATTGAATTCACAGAGCAAACTGCAACCTGAAATTTGGAGAGCAGGCAATTAAAGAGAATCACAGCCCAGATCTACTTATTAGAAGCAGAAAGCCACAGGAGCCATAAATTAGTAGGAATACTTAAGTGGTAACTTTGACAAATTGCTTGAGTCAGAGTGTAGATTAGTGTTTGAATCTGTTCCTGGCTAGTAATAAATCAGATAGTATTCATAGAAGCACCATATATAGTAGCCATGGTCCTCTGAAATTAGTCAATAAATACCTCCAGGAACCCCACTAGGTTCTCAAGTTGAAGAGATAAGGAAAAAAATCTGTTCCTGCCATGTGGAGCAGAAAAGTTATCATTTTGAAATACACCCGGAGCTTCTACCTAACAAAGGACTATCCAAATTTGAAACAATTTTACCAAAGCCTTCTCCACTGTGGGAGAAGGGAAATCATCTTACTTCACTCCCCTCTAGTCTTCCTGTCCCACCTAAGCATATCATGTTCAAATACAAAAGACAGAGATAATCTTGAAAACAGCCAAAAGAAAACCATTTTGTCAATAGAGAAGCAGATAACAATTGCATTTGGATTTCTCATCAGAAGAGAGAAAGAGAAAAAGAAAGCTGTGAAACACTTTTGAAGATTACAGTCTAGGGACACAAGCACATTGCAAGACTGAGGCTTAATTATAGGATTTCAGAATATTTCCTTTACCCTACACCTTACCACCACATCAATAGGGCTTTAGGATAATAACTATGGTATAGCTGAAAAACCAACAAGGCTCAGACTCTATTTAAGAAGTTTTCAGGGATACTCAGAGAGAAAAAACAAGGACATTACAAGAAATTGAAACCTGTGACACCTACAGCTAGAATAAACATTAAACACAGCCTAATGCCTGGCAAGATTAACAACAACAAAATCACACTAACAGCCTGTTAACTGTTATACATCATGTTTGATTTTCACATAGAAGAAATTGAAAGGCATAGTAAAAGAAAAAAACAGGCCCTAGCCGGTTTGGCTCAGTGGATTGAGCGCCGGCCTGTGGACTCAAGGGTCCCAGGTTCAATTCCAGTCAAGGGCATGTACCTTGGTTGCGGGCACATTCCCAGGAAGGGGTGTGCAGGAGGCAGCTGATGAATGTTTCTCTCTCATGGATGTTTCTGTCTATCCCTCTCCCTTCATCTCTGTAAAAAAAATCAATAAAGTTTATTTAAAAAAAAGAAAAAAAAACAGTTTCAAGAGACAAAATAAGCATCAGAACCGAAGTCAGGTATGGCTCTAGTTTTGGAATGAATACATTTTTGGAATTTAACATAATTATAATTAAATGCTAAAGAGTCTATTAGAAATAGTACACAATATGCAAAAATAGATAGGTCAAGTAAACAGAAATAAAAATTCAAATAAATAATTAAAAGGAAATGGTAGAAATAAAAAACACTATAATAGGAATAACAGTTTGATAGGCTCATTAGTATACTTGGTATGGCCAACGAAAGAATCAGTAAGCTTGAAGACATGTCAGTACAGACAACCCAGACTAAAATGCAAAGAGAAAAAAGACATAAAAAATGGAACAGAATGTCCAAGAACTATGGGACAGTTTTAAAAGGTGTAACATACACATCATTGGAATACCAGAAGGATAAGAGATAAAGGAACAGAAGAAACTTGAAGTAATGATGGCTGAGAATTTTCCAAAATTAATAACTGATACCAGACCACTGATACAGGATTTGAGCAGAGAACACCAAGCAAGATAACTACCAAAACAAAAAACACCTAAGCATATCATGTTCAAATATAGAAGACAGAGAAAATCTTGAAAACAGCCAGAAGAAAACCACTTTGTCTTTAGAGATACAAAGATAACAGTTGCATTGAATTTCTCATCAGAAACCATACAAACAAGAAGACACTGGTGTGAAATATTTAATATTAAAGTATTTGGGGGAGAAGGAACCCCACCTACATAGTGTTCTGTATCCAGCAAAAGTATCCTTCAAAAGTGAAAGAAAAATAAAGATTTTATCAGACAAACAAAAACAGGGAATTTGTTGCCAGTAAACCTGTCTTGAAAGAAAAAAATTTTAAGTTCTTCAGGAGAAGGAAAATGATACAGGTTAGAAAATCAGATCCCTATAAAGAAAGGAAGAGCATAAAAATGGGATATCTGAAGGTAAAATGTTTTTATTTTTTATTTTAAGTGATCTAAAAGAAACTGTTCAAAATAATAATAGCGTGGTGTTAGGTAATTATAGCTTAAAGATAAGTGAAATGAATGGCAGGAATGTTATAAGGTATAGGAGGGAGGAATTAGTATTTAGTATACTGTTATAAGATATCTGCACTACCTATGAACTGGTATAGTATTGAGAGTTGACTTAGATTAGTTGTAAATGTATATTGCAAACTCTAGGGAAACCACTAAAAATTATAAATAGAAGTCTAATTGATATGCTACTAGATGGATAAAAATGGAATCATATAAAATGATACTCATTCCCTACAATCTTTCCCCGAAAATAGAAGCAAAGAGAACATTTTCTGATTCATTTTATGAGGACCAGCATTATCTTAATACCAAAACCAGATGAAGATATTACAATTAAAAAAAAAAATTACAGACCAGTCTCTCTCATGAGCATAGATGTAAAAATCATAAGTATTAGGAAAGTCATAATAATTGATTGAGATACTTTTATTTAAAAATCAAAATATTAGGAAATGAAATCCAACATTATATCAAAAGAATTCTATATTATGAACAAGTGGGATTTATTCCAGGTATCCAAAGCTGGTTCAACAGTTGAAACTCAATTAGTATAATATACCACATCAACAGACTAAAGAAAAATAATTATGTCATTATTTCAATTGCTGTAGAAAAAAGTACTTGGCAAAATTCAATACCCATTAATGAAAAAAATCTCTCAGAAACTAGGAATAGAGAGGAACATCCTCAACTTGGAAAATATCTACAAAACCTACAGCTAACATCATACTTAATGGTAAGAAACTGGATGTGTTCCCCTTTGATCAGAAACATGGAATAGATATCTCCTCTTCCTACTTTTTAAAATATTGTATGAAAATGCTAGCTAGTAAAATAAAATAAGAAAAGGAAATAAAAAGCACACATATTGGAAAGGAAAATATAAAACTGTCTTTGTTCATAGATGACATGTATGTCTAAATTGAAAATCCCAAACAATAGCCGAAACCTGTTTGGCTCAGTGGTAGAGCGTTGGTCTGCAGACTGAAAGGTTCCAGGTTCGATTCCGGTCAAGGGCATGTACAGTGGTTGCGGGCACATCCCCGGTAGGGGGTATGCAAGAGGCAGCTGGTCAGTGTTTCTCTCTCATTGACATTTCTAGCTCTCTGTCTCTCTCCCTTCCTCCTCTCTGTAGAATATCAATAAAATATATTTTAAAAAAAGAAAAAAGAAAATCCCAAACAATAAACCTAAAATAACTTCTGTAACTAATAAGTAAGTATAGTATACTTGGAGGATACAAGGTTTATATGTAAAAGTCTGTTGTTTTCCTGTAAACCAAAAAATGAACCATTGATATGGAAATACAAACAATACTACTTACAATAGCACCAAATATAGTGAAATAATTAGGTATAAATCTAACAAAATTTGTACAGGATCTATATGCAGAAAATTACAAAACCCTACTGAAAAATTAAAGATCTAAATAGGTCCAGCCTGTGTGGCTCAATGGATTGGGTGTCATCCCATGGACCAAGAGGTTCCCTGTTTGATTCCCAATCAGGGCACATGCCCAGTTCACTGCCTTGATCCCAAGGAGGGAGTGTGCAGAAGGCAGCCTATTGATGTTTCTCTCTCACTGATGTTTCTGTCTCCCTCTCTCTCCCTCTATCTAAAAGCTAATTAAAAAAATAGATTTTTAAAAAGATCTACTGTAAATAAATGCAGAGATGTCCTGTGTTTATGGATTGGGAAACTTAATATTGTTAAGATGTCAATTTTCCCAAATTGATATGTAGATTTTGCAATCTCACCAAAATCCCAGCAAGCTATTTTGTGGATGTAGGCACATTGATTCTAAGTTTCTAGGAAATGGAAAGGTCCAGAATATCTAATACAGTACTTAGATATTCAGAGTTGAAGAACTGACACTACTCAACTTTAAGACTTACTGTAATCAAGTAATCCAGAATAGGTGAAAAAAAGATACATAGATCAGTTGGGTAGAATAAAGACTACAGACATATCAGACTTACATAGTATGAACTGATCTCTGACAAGGGAACAAAGGCAATTAAATAGAGGAAAGATAATCCTCTATTTAATCAAATTGTGCGACAACAACTGGATGTCAGCATTTTAAAAAATGAATTTAGACACAGATTATGCAGTCTTCAAAAAATTAACTCTATAAAATAGATTGTAGGTATAAATGTAAAACAATACCATAAAACTTCTAGAATAAACAAGAGAAAAGCCTCCTTGTGTTTGGTGATGTATTTATAGATACAACCAAAAAACATGATTTATGAGAGAAAAGGTTTTATAAATCAGACTTAATTAAAAATATAAACTTCTATTATGTGAAAGATACTTTTAAGAGGGAAAAAAAAAAAGTGCCACATATTGGAAGAAAATATTCTTAAAACATATATTTTGAGGATGTGTATCCAAAATATAAAAAGAACTGCTAAAACTCAACAGTAATAGGATGAACTACCCAATTAAAAATGGGCAAAAGAACAGACACCTCCCAAAAGAAGGTATTTACATGTCAAATAAGCATATACAAAGGAGCTCACCATCATTTGTCATCAGGAAACTGCAAAATAAAACAATAATGAGATGTCATTATACACTTATTAGAGTGGCTAAAAATTGACAGTACCAAATGCTATTGAGGATGCTAAGCAACAGGCACTCTTATTCATTACTGGTGAGAGTACAAAATAACACAATCTCTTTGTAAGTTAGTTTGACAGGCTCTGACAAAGTGAAACATTGTTTTACCATATGATCCAGTAATTGCACTTCTAGTTATTTACTGCAATTGATTTTAAAACCTGTATTTACATAAAACCCAGCATGTGAATGTTCATAGCAGTTTTATTCATAATTACCAAAAACTTGCAATCAAGATGTTCTTCTGTTTCCATTCACCTGTGCTACATCTATACAATGTAATATACTCAGCAATAAAAAATGAGCTGTCAAACTATAATAAGACATAGAGGAACTGTAAATGCATTTTAATATATGAAATAAGCCAATATGAAAAGACTGCATATTGTATGATTCCATTTATATGACATTTCAGTAAACACAAAACTATAGCAACAGTAAATGATTGATGATTGCCACGAGTTTGGGGGACATGGGAATGAGAGGAATAGATGAAGTACAGAGACATAGGATTTTTAGGGCAGTAAAATTATTCTGTATGATAACGTAATAGTGGATACAAAACATTCATTTGTCAAAACCCATAATACTGCACAGCACAAAGAATGACTTTTAATGTATACCAATATTTTAAAAATCATTTAGGAGGTTAGAGAACCTCAGGAAAAAATGCAGATTATGACAAGAGAATCTGTTATAAATATATGAAGCTATGGGGGAAATGGTGCTGGCCTAAGTATCTTTAGAAATGTGTGGAATGTGGAAGCAACAGAGGTAAACAGAACTGTATATAATCACTGTACCCTAGATCCATGGTCAACAAACTGTGGCTCGCAAGCCACATGTGGCTCTTTGGCCCCTTGAGTGTGGCTCTTCCACAAAATACCACGGCCTGGGCAAGTCTATTTTGAAGAAGTGGCGTTAGAAAAAGTTTAAGTTTAAAAGATTTGGCTCTCAAAAGAAATTTCAATCGTACTGTTGATATTTGGCTCTGTTGACTAATGAGTTTGCCGACCACTGCCCTCGATGATAAGATTTTTTAACTTGAGGGTACAGGTTAATAATTCTGGTATTGATATACATGTATAATTAAATGGAGCAATTAAGTAAATGAATGATGGATGGTGGGAGCCAGGTTTCTCACCCTTGGAATTTATAGATAAGCAAAGGGAGAAAACTAAAATGATCCATGTTGCCCTAACTGGTTTGGCTCAGTTGACAGAGCATCAGCCTGTGGACTGAAGGGTCCCAGGTTCGATTCCAATCAAGGGCATATACCTTGGTTGAGGGCACATCCCCAGTAGGGAGTGTGCAAGAGGCAGCTGATCAATGTTTTTCTCTCATCAATGTTTCTAACTCTCTATCCCTCTCCCTTCCTCTCTGTAAAAAAATCAATAAAATATATTTTAAAATAAATTAATTAATTAAAAAATAAAATGATCCATGTGGTAATGGTTTATAGTTGGAAAAATCATTATGAACTCATGTTTAACTTAATATATGGATGATTACTTATAGAATTATTTATAGATGCGTGTATATTCACAGGTTAGCAATAAGCGTAATTTTTTCTGTCAGCTAAGAGGATCTAAATGAAGTGATAGTCCGTAGTAACAAGCATGTTCAGCACCCAGATCTTTGTTTTTAAATACCATTCTCTAATAAAAGTAACCAGGGCTCCTTAGAAAAATGGCTGATTCTAGTACTAGGGGTAGGAAATACATAAGATGAGCCGTGGGCATTTTGAAGTGTCAGAAAATAAGGAAGTGCTAAAAACAGCAACATCAAAACATTGTCAAAGGAGAACAGGAGCCCACTGAAAGAGTTTCCAATGACCAAAGTTGGAACAATTTCTGTAATAAACTAAGTAAATTAGTATTGATCTATATCCCAAAGTATAGAATAAATATCTATAAGTCCATAATAATAATAAATAGAACTGTTAAGTTGATAAATTGGAGAAAGGAGATAAAAATCCCATGCAGAAAAATTCTTAAAATTTTTGTAGATGCTCCACCTCAAGGAGTGGAGAGCATAACTCCCCACTAATTCATTTTGAGCTACTTACAGTGATTTCTTTCCAAAGAGTACAGTATGGGAAGGCAGAGGGGAAAAAAGCATTACAGAATAGAAACCTAAAACTGCCTCAGCCAGGTTATCAAAGCCAACATCAACAGTCATAAATCATGTTGATAGTGTATAGGTATGCTTGTAAGATAATTCAAATTGTACTTTTTGTCTGTGATCTTTTTCCTAATAATCCATAACCCCAATCTAGCCATGAAAAAAAGACCAGAAAAATTATAGTAGTGGGCCATCCTATGAAGTACCTCATCAATTTTCCTTAAAGCTATAAAGATCATTAAAAACAAAGTCTGACTAACTGCCACAGCCAAAATGAACCTGAAGACACATGAAAACAAAATGTACTGCAGTATCCTGGATGGGATCCTAGAACCGAAAAAGAACATTAAGGAAAAACTAAGGAAATCTAAATAAATATGGACTTCAAATGATAATGTATCAATATTTGGTTGTTTTAACATGTACCATAGTAATGTACAATGATAACAGGGGAAACTGGGTGTGGGATATATGGGAACTCTTTGTACTAGTTTCTCAGTTTTTTTGTAAATGTGTTTTTACTGTCCTAAAAAATAAACTATTTTTTTATTTAAACAGGTAGCTGAAAAAAATGTATATAGTATAATACCATTTATATAAAGTTTTAAAAATACAAAACAATACCATGTATTACAGAGGAATACCAGAGACTCATTCTCTATTACCACTTGGAGTTTGTTTTTCTGTTTTCCAGAAATGTTTATCTTGTCTTCAAACCTATGATAGCTATATCTTTGTGTTTATCTTTTTGTATATACATATATATACATACATACATATATATGTATATATATGTATTTTGTAGATATGTACATATGTATTGTACATACCTCTGTGTGTGTATGTATGTACGTATGTATGTATGTTTTTGGAGCAGAGAAGATGCAGCCAAGCAAGAAGTGACCGAGCCACCTCGACCAGAAGTCATCTTAATTTTTTAAAAATGTTCATATTAAAGGGAACAATCTTAGTGTGGATCTTTTCTACTTGGTGAGAAACTTGCCATATATTTCACATACCCCTTTCTATGGTCACTTAATTTTTTTAAAGCTTGTTTTAAAATATATTTTTATTGATTTCAGAGAGGAAGGGAGAGAGAGAGAAACATCAATGTGATAGAATCATTGTTTGGCTGCCTCCTGCACGTGCTACACTGAGGATCAAGCTCGCAACTCGGGTATGTGCCCTGATCAGGAATTGAACTGTGACCTCCTGGTTTATAGATCGACGTTCAAATACTCAGCCATGATGGCTGGGCTAGTCAATTAATTTTGTGATGTTTTCATGATAAGTATTTCAAAACCAAAACGCTAGATCACCTAAAATTACTTAAGTAAACCACAAATCAATTGTTCTATGTCCTTGTCTAAGATAAAAGTATAATTAAATGCTAAATATGTGGATATTCAGCTTCTAAGACTTTTAGAAAAGTTAAAAAATATGCTTGTTACAATGTTTAATATATTTATTCTTACGTTTCAGTGGTTAAGTAATTTAAGTGGGCTCTATTTTCTAGTTCTTCGCTTTTGCTGCTCCTGTCTGAATTATTCTCAAGTTCCTTCAAAATACTGTAGGATATAACTTATGCTAGTAAATACATAGGTCTCTTTTTTTCTCCCTACCTTTTTTTATTTTAGTAAAATACACATAACCTGAGATCTACCATCTTAACAAGATTTTTAGTGTACATTACAGTATTTTTTTTAATATATTTTATTGATTTTCTATAGAGAGTAAGGGAGAGGGCTTGAGATAGAGCTAGAAACATGCATGAGAGAGAAACATCCATCAGCTGCTTCCTGAACACCCCTGACTGGGGATGTGCCCACAACCAAGATACATGCCCTTGACCGGAATCGAACCTGGGACCTTTCAGTCTGCAAGCCAATGCTCTATCCACTGAGCCAAACTGGTTTCGGCTACAGTATTCTTAACTGTAGGCACAATGCTGTACAACAGATCTCTAGAATTTAGTCATCTTGAATGACTGAACTTTATATCCCATGAACAACAACTCCTTTTCCTCTTCCCATAGCCACTGGCAACCACCATTCTAGTTTCTGCTTTGATGAGTTTGACTACTGCAGATGCCACAAGTGATATCATACAGTATTATCCTTGTTGTGACTGGCTTATTGCACTTAGCATAATGTCCTCAAAATTCATGTTGTGTATGGCAAGATTTCCTTTTTCTGACTGAATAATATTCCACATTTTCTTCATCCATCCATGATGGGCATTTCGGTTATTTCCATCTCTTGGCTGTTGTGAACAGTGCTGCAATGAGCATGTGAATTCAGATATCTCTTAGGGATCCTGATTTTAATTCTTTTGAATAAGTACCTAGAAGTAGCATTGCTGGATCATATGATAGTTCCAGTTTTAATTTTTTGAGGAACCTCCATACTGTTCTCCATAGAGGTTGCACTATTTTATATTTCTACCAACAATGCACAAGCGTTCCAATTTCTTTACATCCTCATCAACACATACTTTCTGCATGTGCTCTTGAGGAAATGTATATTTTGCCCATTTTTAAAAATCGAGTTGTCTGCTATTGAGCTGTAGGAGTTTCTTATATATTTTAGATATTAACCTCTAATCAGATAGATGGTTTCCATATATTTTCTCCCATTCTGTAGGTTGCCTTTTCACTTTGCTATTTCCTTTGCTGTACAGAAGCATTTTGATTAATGTAGTCTCACTTTATTTTTGCTTTTGTTGCCTATGCTTCTCATGTACTATCCAAGAAATCAAGGTCATGGATCTTTCCCTCTAGGTTTTCTTGGGAGTTTTATTTTTTTTATTAAGGTATTATATGTGTACATATCTTACCATTGCCCACCCCCTACCCCATTCCCATACATGCCCTCACTCCCCCAGAGTTTTACGTCCATTGGTTATGCTTATATGCGTGCATGCAAGTCCTTCGGCTGATCTCTTATCGCCCCCACCTCTCCCTAACCTTCCCGCTGTAATTTGACAGTCTGTTTGATGCTTTACTGCCACTGTATCTATCTTTTTGTTCATCAGTTTATAATGTTCTTTATTATCCATAAATGAGTGAGATCATGTGGTATTTTTCTTTCGGTTCTTAAGTTTAATCCTTTGAGTTGATTTTTCTGTATGAGAGTCCAATCTTATTCTTTTATATATGGATGTCAGTGTTTCCCAACACCATTTGTTGAAGGGACTGTCCTTTCTCTATTGTGTTTCTTGCCCTCCCCCTTTGTCAACCAGTTGACTTTACTAGTATACTTGTGGAGTTATTTCTGGGCTCTCTGTTCTATTGCATTGGTCAATATGTCTGCCTTTATGACAGTATCATACTGTTTTGGTAGATTTGTATATGTTTTGGAATGAAAAAGTGTGAGGCGTCCAGTTTTCATTTCTCAGGATTGCTTTGGCTATTTGGGTTTTCTTATAGCTCCATATGACTTTTAGGATATTTTTCCTATTTCTATAAAAATACTACTGTTGGGGTTTTGATAAGAATTGCATTAATCTATAGATCATTTTGGGTAGTGTGGACATTTTACCAATATTGTCGTTCAGTCCATGGAAGCATTTATTTCAGTCTTTAATTTCTTTGAGCAATGTTTCGTGGTTTTTTAATGTACAAGTCCTTCATCTCCTTGGTTATTTTCTTTTTTAAATTGATATATGATTGACATACAAAAAAAGCTGTACATAGTTAATGTATGTATCTTGATGAGTTTAAAGATAAATATATACTGTGAAACTCATCATATACAGTGCCCTAAACTTAACCATCACCTCCATGATTTTTTCCCTTCCTCCTTTTTCTTTTGATAACATTACTAGTAAACATAAAATCTAGTCTCTTACTAAATTTTTAAGTATCCAATACAATATTGTTAACTATATGCATTATGCTGTACTCTAGTTCTGTAGGACTTACTCATCTTACATAAGTGAAACTACCCATTGATGAATACCTTTCTAATGATCCCAACCCCTGGTAAATATAATTCTACTCTCTACATCTATGACCTGGACTATTTTAGATCCTGATATAAGTGGGATCATATAATATTAGTTTTTCTGTGTCTGGTTTATTTCATTTAGCATGTCTTCCAAGTTAATATATGTTGTAGCGAATGACAAGATTTATTTTTTAAGGCTGAATAATATTCTGTTGTATTTATACACCATATTTGCTTTATTCATCTGTCAGTGGATATTTAGGTTGTTTCATGTCTTTGTTATTGTGAATAATGCTGCAGTGAACGAACAAGGGAATGCAGATATTTCTTCCTGATTCTGATTGCAGTTCTTTTGGGTATAAAAACTCAGAAGTGGGATTGCTGGATTATATGGTAGTTATATTTTTATTTTTTAGGAACCTCCATACTGTTTTCCATAGTGGTTGTACCAATTTACATTCCTATCAACAGTTTACAAGGGTTAAAATTTCTTCACATCCTCACCAACACTTTTGTTTTTACGATAATAGCCATTGTTGCTGGCATGAGATGATATTCCATTGAAGTTTTGATTTGTATTTCTCTGATGATTAGTGATGCTGAGCATCCTTTCATATACCTATTGGCAATTTGTATGTCTTTTTTGAAGAAACTCCTATTTAGGACTTTTGCCCATTTTTAAAATTGGGAGATTTAAGTACTAGGATACCCTTATATAGAGATATTAACCTTTTGTCAGATATATTATTTGCAAATATATTTACTCATTTCCATAGGTTGCCTTTTCACTTTGCTGATTGTTTCCTTTGCTGTAAAGGTTTTTTTGTTGATATAATCCTATTTATCTTTTTTTGCTTTTGTTCCTTGTGATTTTAATGTCATATTCAAGAAATCATTGCCAAGTCCAATAAGTTTTTTCCATGTGTTTTCTCCTGGGAGTTTTAGAGTTTCAGGTCTTATTTTCAAGTCTTTAATCCATTTGAATTACTATTTTTCATCTATTGTATATAAACATCTGATTTCATTCTTTTACACTGGATATACAGTTTTCCCAACACCATTTATTGAAGAGACTATTATTTCCCTATTGTGTATTATTGTCCCCTTGTTGAAGATCAATTTACCATAAATGTGTGGTTTATTTATGGACTCTCTATTCCAGGGGTCCTCAAACTTTTTAAAGTGGGGGCCAGATCACGGTCCCTCAGAGAGCTGGAGGGCCGGACTATATGAACTACTAATTCCTACTGTAACACCTCGGCTGCGCTCACTGCCCAAAAAACCTGGCGGGCCGGATCAGACTCCTCTGCGGGCCGCATGTGACCCGCGGGCCGTAGTTTGAAGACCCCTGCTCTATTCTGTTATACTGATCAGTATGTATTTTTTTAAATATATTTTTATTGATGTCAGAGAGGAAGGGAAAGGGAGAGAGATAGAAGCATCAGTGATGAGAAATAATCATGGATCAGCTGCCTCCTGCATGCTCCCCTCTCCCCCTCCCTCCCCCCCCCCCCCACCCCCGAGGATTGAGCCCACAACCCTGGGCATGTGCCCTGACCAGGAATCTAACTAGACCTCCTGGTTCATAGGTCGACACTCAACCACTGAGCCATGCCGGCTGGGCAATATGTATTTTTTTAAATATATTTTTATTGATTTCAGAGAGGAAGGGAGAGGAAGATAGAGATAGAAACATCAATGATGAGAGAGAATCATTGATCAACTGCCTTCTGCACACCCCCTACTGGGGATCAAACCTGCAACCCAGTCATGTGCCCTTGATGGGAATTGAACCCAGAACCCTTCTGTCGGCAGGCCAACGCTCTATCCACTGATCCAAACCAGCTAGGGCTCAATATGTCTTTTTTATGCCACTACAATACTACCCTGTTTCTCCGAAAATGAGACACTGTCTTATATTAATTTTTTCTCCCAAAGTTGCGCTAGGTCTTATTTTCAGGGGATGTCTTATCTTTCCATGCACTAGGTCTTATTTTCGGAGGATGTCTTATTTTCGGGGAAACACGGTATTTTGATAACAATCATTTGTAATCAGGAAATGTAATGGCTCCTGATTTGTTCTTTTATATATATATATATATATATATATATATATATATATATATATATATATATGATTTGTTCTTTTTAATAGTACTTTATCTAATTAGGGTTTCTTGTGGTTCCATATGAATTTTAGGATTTTTTTTACATAAATTGCCATTAGGAATTTTATAAGAATTGGATAGTTTAGACATTTTGACATTGTTAATATTTCCAATCCATGAGTATGGAATATCTTTTCATCTACTTGTGTTTGTTTCTGTATTCTATTTTTGTTTTGTTTTTTCAATTTTTTCCTCAGTGTTAATTAGTTTTCTGTTTATTAGCCTTTCAGCTCCCTGGTTAACTTTATTTCTAAGTATATTATTCTTTTTGATGCTTATATAAATGGAATTATTTTCTTGATTTTCTTTTCAGACCATTTATTGTTTTAAAAAATGCATCAAGCCCTGACCGGTTTGGCTCAGTGGATAGAGTGTTGGCCTGCAGACTGAAGGGTCCCAGGTTTGATTCCGGTCAAAGGCATGTACCTTGGTTGTGGGCACATCCCCAGTAGGGAGTGTGCATGAGGCAGCTGATCTATGTTTCTTTCTCATTGATGTTTCTGACTCTCTATCCCTCGCCCTTCCTCTCTGTGAAAAATGAATAAAACATATTTTTTAAAATAAATAAAATTTTAAGAAATTAAAAATGCATCAAAATTTTGTATGTTGATTTTGTATCCTGCAACTTGACTGAATTTATTACTTTTAAGTTTTATGAAGTCTTTAGGGTTTTCCACATATAGGATCATATCATACAGATATGATTTTACTTCTTCACTTCTAATTTGGTTGCCTTTTATTTTATTCTTGTCTAATTGCTCTCACTATGACTTTTAGTAATACTATGTTGAATAGAAGTGAGAAGAGTGGGCATCCTTGCCTTGTTTCTAATCTTCGAGGATTAGATTTAAGTTTTTCACTGCTGAGTAAGAGGTTTGCTGTGGCCTTTGCATATATGGCCTTTATTATGTTAAGGTAAATTCCTTCTATTCCTAATTAATTGAGCATTTTTAATCATGGAATTTGTAAATGCTTTTTCTGCATCAATTGATATGATCACGTGATTTTATTCCTCATTCTGTTAATGTGGTGTGTCACAATTATTGATTTTCACGTGTTGAACCATCCTTATGTTCCACAGATAAATAACCCTTGGTCATGGTGTAAAACCCTTTTAATGTGCTTTTGAATCCAGTTTACTAATTTTATGCTGAGTAGTTTTGCATCTGTATTGATCAGGGATATTGTCCTGTAGGTTTCTTTTCTTGTAATATCTTTTTCTGCTTTCGGTATCAGAATAATGCTGGCCTCATAAAAATTAGTTTGGAATTGTTCCCTCCTCTTTGATATTTTGGAAGAGTTGGAAAAGGATTGGCATTAATTCTTTAAGTGTTTGATAGAGTTCACCCATGAAGCTATCTAGTTCTGGTGCTTCCTTTGTTGGGAGGTTTTTGATTACTGATTCAATCTCATTACTAGTTATAAATCTGTTCACATTTTCTATTTCTATATAATTTAGTCTTAGTGTAGGTTGTATGTTTCTAGAAACTTACTAGTATTATCTTCCAGTTTAACCAATGTGTTGTCAAAGAATTGTTCATAGTAATCTTTTATAATCCTTTTTATTTATACGGCATTAGTTGTGTCCTCTTTCATTTCTGATTTTAAGTCTTTTTTATTCTTAGTACTGTTAAAGGTAGTCAATTTTGTTGATTAAAAAAAAAAAAAAAAAAACTAGCTCTTGTCCTGATCAGTTTGGCTCAGTGGATAGAGCATCAGGCCATGAACCGAAGGGTCCCAAGTTCGATTCTGATCTAAGAGCATGTACCTTGGTTGCAGGCTCGATCCCCAGTAGCGGTGTGCAGGAGGCAACTGATCAATGTTTCTCTCTTTCCGTCTCCCTTCCTCTCTGTAAAATCAATAAAATATATTTTTAAATAAATAATTTCTTAAAAAAAACAAAACAAAACAAAAAAAAAACTAGCTCTTGCCCGGCCAGTGTTGCTCAGTGCTTGAACGTTAACAAAGGAACCAAGAGGTCACCAGTTTTATTCCTGGTCAGGGCATATGCCTGGGTTGCAGGCTTAATTCCCAGTAGGAAGTGTATAGGAGAAAGCCAATGGATAACATTTCTCATTGTTTCTGTCTCTATCCCTCTTCCTTCTTCTCTCTCTAAAAATCAGTAAAACATTTTTAAAAGAATATTCTCTTTTTAAAAAAACTAACTTAATTTAGTTGATTTTTAAAAATTGTTCTTGTAATCTATGTTTTATTTATTTCTGCTCTAAAGTTTATTATTTTTTTCTGCTAACTTTGGGCTTAGTTCTTTTTCTAACTTCTTGAGGTATAAAGTTGTTCATTTGAGGCTTTGCTTCTTTTTTAATATAGGCATTTACCACTATAAACTTACCTCTTAGTACTGCTCTTGCTACATATCACATTTTATATTATGGTTTCATTTTTTAATCTCAAGGTCTTTTTGTGTGTGTGTGTGTGTGTGTGTGTGTGTGATGATGATGATTTCAGAGAGGAAAGAGAAGGAGAGATAGAAACATCAATGATGAGAAACATTGATTGGTTGCCTCCTGCACACCCCACACTGAGGATAGAACCCACAACCTGGGCATGTGTCCTGCCCGGAATCGAACCATGACCTCCTGGTTCATAGGTTGATGCTCAACCACTGAGCCATACAGGCTGGGCTTTCTCAAGATATTTTTTAATTTTACTTTTACATTTTTCTTTTACATATTAGTTAATCAAGAGTAATTTATTGAGCCCTCGTTGGTTTGGCTCAGTGGATAGAGCATCGGCCTGTGGACTGTAGGGTCCCAGGTTCAATTCCAGTCAAGGGCACATGCCCAGGTTGCTGGCTCTATCGCCAGTAGGGGCATATAGGAGGCAGCCAATCAATGATTCTGTCTCCCACTCCCTTCTTCTCTGAGGTCAATGAAAATATATTTTTTATAAAGTAATTTGTTGAATTTGCACATATTTGTGAATTTTCTAGTTTTCCTCCTGCTATTGAAAGCAAGATATTGAAAACTAACAGTATTGTGTTGCTGTTTTCTGTCTTCAGTTCTCTCAGTGTTTGCTTCATATATTTAAGTGTTCTGAATGTTGGGTGCATATATATTTATAATGGTTATATCTTCCTGATGCATTGACCCTGTTACCATATAATGTCCTTTTTTGTCTCTTATGACAGTTTTTACTTAAAGTCTATTATTTTTATATATCCCTGCTCTTTTGGTTACCATTTGCATGAATATTTTTTTCTATCCTTCCAATTTTCAGCCTATATGTGACCTTAAATCAAAAGTGAGTTTCTTTTAGATAGCATACATTGATCTTGTTTTTTATTCATTTGGCCACTTTATGTGTTTGACAAAGGAGTTAAACCCTTTTACATGTAATTATTGATAGGGAAGGACTCCCTATTGCCATTTATTAGTTGTCTTGTAACTCTTTTATCTTTTTTTTTTTTTCTTATTGTCTACCTTAGTGATTCATTGATGTTGTTGTTGTTCTATGCTTTTTCCTCATTTTCTTTTGTGTATCTTCTATAGGTATTTTCTTTATGCTTACAGTCCGGGCTTACTTAAACTTTTAACAAGTTTCTTAAAGTTATAACAATCTATTTTAAGTCAATAAGAGTTTAACTTGGATCACGTTAATGAGCTTTTTAAATTTTTCTTGAATAGATAGAATAGTGTCTCTTATTTCTCTGAGGGCATTTGTGATAATTTTTGAAGATTTTTTTTTCTTTGCATGGTCTCTGTTTTCTCCTATTTGCTTTCCTTTTTGTTTGTTTGTTCTGTTCTCTGTCTTTCACGTTAGAGTCTTTCCTCAGCTGCCTGATAATCCATACTCATATTTATGAGTAGGAGCCAAAAACAGGTTAGAAGCTTTGAGTACATGAGTGGTTCTTGTTGACTTTGAGCTTCACTTTAAAGTCATCTGGCTGGTCCATTTGTTAGAGAAATTCCCCATCCCAAATTAGTACTTTTTAGATCTTTCCTCTTGGGGCTAGTCAAATTCTTCAGAGAGGACACTACTGCTTGGGAAGGTACTACCAGCAATATAGGAGCCAAATGGGGGAAACTGTCTGGGGTATCCTCAGTATTCAATGTGAAGTATTTATCTTAATTACCTTGCTTTCAGAAACAGAATTCACACCTTCAACTGTATCTAGCATCCCCCATATTCAGAGAATAAACCTCCAGTATTCACCAGGATTGGGAGTGGCCTTTACCCAGCAACATAATTATAAGGGGGGTGAGGGGATATTTTAAAGTCTAGTTGGTTTTTAAACAGCTTTCAACCAAACACCTTATTTTAACCCCGCTTTTAATCCATCTCTAGTGATACCTAAAACTACCAATATCTGAACTGTTTGAGAATTCTTAGGTGTAGATGGGGTTGGTTTCTGGCTTTCCCTATTGCTGATTGAAGATTCAGTTTTCTTGAGGATACTTATCCAAGCTTCCAGCTTCCAGAATATTGTTACTATTGCTTCTTTTCCTTGTTTTTCCTAACCTTGTAGAGTTGTGTTGTGTTTTTTTAATCCTACAGTTTTTGAGATTTTTCTGGAGAGAGTGAAATTAGATGCATGTGTTCAATCCACCATCTTTATCTAAAACTAATGAATTCTAACCACAATGAAATAGTTGCCTTATTTCCCTTATGTGATATTTTTGTTGATCTTCAATTTATATTAGGTGTTATACCTGAAGAACCTTAGCCCTCGGGTGACCGAAAGAGATCTTGTATCATTGTTCGCTCGGTTCCAGGAGAAAAAAAGACCTCCAATTCAATTCCGAATGATGACTGGACGAATGAGGGGGCAAGCTTTTATCACCTTTCCCAGTAAGTAGCTTTATCTGGATAATTACTCAGTTGTAGCATCAGCATTAGAGACTAAGTATACCCTTTCTAATTTGGATACAATCCTTTGATTTACATATAACGCATGAGAAGCATGTGCTTAAACAAGCACATGAAAAGAATAGAGAATTAAGCAAAATGTTTTCAATATTCCTCTGTACTGCCTTCTGTGCTTCCTCTCGTCCATTGACTGTGCATGACCACCTTACGCCGTTGTCTTCAATTTTCCCCAGTCTTGAAACTTTCTTCTCACTTTATCAAAATTAATTTTACCTTTTAAAAAAAATATTTTTATTGATTTCACAGAGAAAAGGAGAGGGAGAGAGAGAGATAGAAATATCAATGATGACAGAGAATCATTGATCGGCTGCCTCCTGCACGCCCTAACTGGGATTCGAGCCTGCAACCTGGGCATGTGCCCTTGACTGGAATCAAACCTGGGACTCTTCAGTCCATAGTCCAGTGCTCTATCCATTGAGCCAAACCGGCCAGGGCAAAATTAACTTTACCTTTAAAAAATTTATTTTACCCTTGATAACAATAATGTTTGTAGTCTGTTATAATTCTACTAGAGGCCCGGTCATGAAATTCATGCACTTGGGGAGGTGGGAGTGTTCCTTAACCCAGCCTGCACCCTCTCGCAGTCTGGGAGCCCTTGCTTAGTGCTGCCCTGGAAGCAGGAAAGGCTCCCACCACTGCCGCTGCGCTCACCAGCTGTGAGCTTGACTTCTGGCTGAGCAGGGCTCCCCCTGTGGGAGCACACTGACCGCCAGGGGGCAGTTCCTGCATTGAGCGTCTGCTCCCTGGGGGTCAGTGCACATCATAGTAACCTGTCATTCTGATTGTTCCACCGTAATGGTTGCTTAGGCTTTTATTATATAGATTACTTTTTGGATTCTGATCAGAACTCTTACACTTGCTTAATGCCCTATTCCTTTAAGATTAAGAAACTATAAAGTAATATGCTAATTCACTGGTAATTCATAATTAGAGGAATTGATAATTATGAATTCATAATTCATAATTTCAGTATCCTAATCTAAAGGGAACAAATAATACAGGAATTTCAGTTTCTCCGACAGACCAGACTATCTTTTTTTTTCCCCTTTGGTGCAGGCTGGTTATTAGCTCTTCCTTTCATTATTTCTGAACTATCATCATTTATAAACAGCCTAGGAATCTCTGTACAGGCGAGTAATTTACACTTGAGCAGTTCCAAAGTCTACTAGTCTTGTACCATCTTTGCTATCTTGTAGAAGGTTTGTGGATGTTCTTCAGTAGTGGTTTTTAGACTTTTTAAGTGTGAGGACCCTTTTTAAACTTTATATGCTATATTAATTAAGAAAATATGT
The DNA here is from genome assembly GCF_964339955.1 of Pipistrellus hanaki. Lineage (NCBI taxonomy): Eukaryota > Metazoa > Chordata > Mammalia > Chiroptera > Vespertilionidae > Pipistrellus > Pipistrellus hanaki. The sequence continues at coordinate 48,317,363 of NC_140524.1, forward strand.
AATAAAAAGGCTTTATAAACTAAGTACTTTCAAATGGATAGCTGTTTTACTAATCATAATAGCAGCTATCCACATTTTAAAATTTGTAGCATATACATAAATTGGTTCAGTCTAAAGATATTGCTTGTCTACTTTTGATTTCACAGACTCTGGTCAATAATTGCACTGCTTCCTGATTTCCCACTTCAAGGGTCTGAGACACATACTATTGTACACTATGTACTGTTACTCTGCAAATCTCCATATACTTACAAGGTTTATTATACTTATCTCCATGAGGGCTCTCACAGTTACTCTCCCATCAAAAGATAAAAGTAGCAAAATGACCTTGATACCATGATAACCTCTTTTATTTGTGTTGCCCATTTTGAAAATTACTTAATTCTCACAATACCTATAATCTTTTATCTAAGATAGAGGCTTGTGTATTAATAGTTATAGTTTAGCCTTCTTTTGCACACTAACTATATTTTTCTTTTTTAAAATAATGAGGCACTCTCATATAGCCACTTTAAGTTTTTCTAGTCATTATTTTTAGCCATTAATATTGCTGAATTATAAAAATATGAAATTATGGAAAAGATAATAAAATCAAATAGCTATATGGCCTAGTAGCCTACATTTAACTCCAAGGCAAACAAACAAACAAAAAATAAACTGGAAATAGAATTGTAATATTAAACCCTGTGTAAATTGATTTTTTTTTTCTTTCTTTTAGATAAGGAGATAGCATGGCAAGCATTTCATCTAATAAATGGATATAAACTACATGGAAAAATTTTGGTGATAGAATTTGGAAAGAACAAAAAACAACATTCTGATCTCCATGCTGCTTCTCTCAGATCATCTGCTACAGAAAACACTACAAAAACCAGTGGCAGCTAGAAGATATATAGATTGTGAGTCCCAGGAAGTCTTTCTTGCATCAGAATCTTGGATCTAGGATTTCTATATAGATAGCAGTGTGTTTGGAATTGAAGAGAAACTGAGGAAGAAAAACCTAATTAAGATAATCCTTTTAGCTTTTGGAAAGAATTGGTAGAAAATATTTTCTATAATCAAAGACTATGCATGACAAATAAGATACCAAGTATGAAGTATAGGGTACAAAGAGTATCATTTTCTCAGGATAAATTACAAAGGATTATTTCTAAGCATATTTTAAATCTTTATACTTTATCTGTAGTCTTAAATACTTACCCCTAGAGATAGCATTATTTCCAAGACTGCCATTTATATACAGAACTAAAAAACTAAAGGTTAAAATATTCATTTATTAGAGCCCATTTGTCCCTAATTGTATTCACATAGTAAATGAATGACTAGGCCCTAAACCTAAACATCAACAAATGCTGTTAAATGAGAAATATCAGCAATAACAGTAGGATCTGATACACATGTCAATACACATATTTAATGAATTCTTTCTATTAAGTTATCAGTGTCTTCAAAAAGCCATATATTTTTCTAATGAAACCATCTAGATCTCTATAGTGATGTTTCCCTGGTCATTAAATTAGCTACGATTGAGTAATCATTGAATCTCAAGCAATAAACATTGAATAAGAATCTAATATATGTTAGGTATTAGGTATATGCATTCTAGAAGAGGAACATACTAGAAAAAATACTAAAGGGGATATGGGAAAAAAGAGTTACCTAGAAGAGAGGAGGCCACTCCCAAATTCCCCACTTATTTGTTGGAGAAATGAAAGACAGTATGGTATAGAGGAAGTGGTATAAACTTTGGACTCACACTTATGAACTTCATAGCCACACTTACCACTCCATGACCTTGACAAGTCACTTAGTCTGAGCCTCAGTTTTCTCATCTATAAAATGAAGATAATAATACTACTTACCTCATTGGGTTGTAAGAATTAAATGAGATGGTATTATCCACGCTGAAGAGCAGAAAAAAAAAGAACAGAGTATACAATCATTAAGTACTCCAACACACTTGGAATGGGAGTACCAGAAAAAAAGAAGAGAAAGAAACAGAAAAAATATTCTAATAAATAATGGCTGTAAACACCCAAAATCAATTAGAAGCATTATCTTCACATCCAAGAATCTCAGTGAACTCCAAGTAGGGTAACAAGAAGAAATCTACAGACACATTATAATAAAAATGCTAAAACACAAAGATAGTCTTGGAAGCAACATGAGAAGAATTAGACTCAATGGATTGCCAATAAGATTAACAGCTGACTTCTCATCAGAAACAATGGAGGTGGCAATGGGATAACATATTCAAAGTGCTCAAAGGAAAAAAAAATATGTCAATATAGAATCCTACATCCAGTAAAATGATTTTTCAAAAACGATGAAACAAAGATATTTCTATGTAATCAAAAATGAAGAATTTGTTTTTGGCACACCTGATTTACAGGAAATAGTAAAGAAAGTTCTTCAGGTAGATCACTCAGACAGTAATTTGAATCTAAACATACCCATGAAAAAACATGGGTAAATTTAATTATCCTATATAATAAAAGGCTAATATGCAAATAGACCAAACAGTGGAACGACCAGTCGCTATGATGCACACTGACCACTAGGGGCCAGACACTCAATGCAGGAACTACCCCCTGGTGGTCAGTGCGCTTCCACAGGGGAGCACTGCACAGCCAGAAGCTGGGCTAATGGCTGGCGAGTGCAATAGTGGTGGTGGGAGCCTCTGCCAGCTTAGGCCCAGGAATAAGCCTAAGCCATCAGTCTGACATCCCCCGAGGACTTCTGAACTGTGAGAGGGTGCAGGCCCAGCTGAGGGACCCCTCCGGAGCGCATGAATTTCGTGCACCAGTCCTCTACTATAATTGTAAAAAGCCAGTTTAAGTTAATTTTCCTTTTAATTGAAAAGTTTTATAGACCAGTATGTATGCAGTTGCATTTTGGGGCCTATAACATATGAAACTGTAGTGTATTTTCCAATTACAGAACAAAGGAAATGGGTGGAAGCAAAACTATTGAACTAAAGAAGTGACTCCAGCCAAAACCGGTTTAGCTCAGTGGTAGAGCGTCGGTCTGCGGACTGAAAGGTCCCGGGTTCGATTCCGGTCAGGGGCATGTACGTTGGTTGCGGGCACATCCCCAGTGAGGGGTGTGCAAGAGGCAGCTGGTCGATGTTTCTCTCTCATCGACGTTTCTGGTTCTCTATCTCTCTCCCTTCCTCTCTGTAAAAAAAAAAATCAATAAAATATAAAAAAATTTAAAAAAATTTAAAAAAAAATAAAGAAGTGACTCCAAACGGTAACTCAAATCCACTGGAACAAATGAAGAAAACAAAAAAAAAATGGGAAATAAGACTAATATAAAAAGCTATAAATATATACTACCCTGTTTCCCAGAAAATAAGACAGTGTCTTATATTAATTTTTTCTCCCAAAGTTGCGCTAGGTCTTATTTTCAGGGGATGTCTTATCTTTCCATGTGCTAGGTCTTATTTTCGGAGGATGTTTTATTTTCGGGGAAACACGGTAGTTCTGCTTTCTTCTCTCTCTGCTTCTTTAAAAGACATAAAATTATGTTAAGTAATATGACAATGTATTATGTTTATAACATGTAGAAATAATTATATATATGTGTGTGTATATATATGTGTGTGTGTGTGTGTGTGTGTGTGTGTGTGTATATATATATATATATATATATATATATATATATATATATATATAATACCATAAAGACGTAGGGAATAGAGTAGGTTTATATAGGAATAAGTTTTTTATATCTCATTGGAATTAGGACATATCTGAAGACAATTTAGTTAGAATATGCATGGTAATTCTTAGAGCAACCAAGGTAATAACTGAAAATACATAGTGAAAATATTTAAAATTTAAATGTTACATTAGAAAAATTTTAATGTGAAGTAATGCAAAAGGAGAAATGGAGAAACAAAAATACAAGACATATAGAAAACAGTAAAATTGCAATCCTAAATATACCTATATGAATGATAATTATTATGAATGGATTAAAAAACTCAATCAAAAGGCATAGAGTGTCAGCCTGGGGGTGGGGTAACTAGATTTACCTCTATGCAATTTATCAGAGTCATACAGATTCAGAGATACAAACAGATTAAAGGTAAAAAGATAGAAAGAAATATCAGGCAAATGGCAACCATAAGAAAGCTGGAGTGACCATACTAATATCAGACAAAATGCACTTTAAAATGATGACTGTTACTAGAGATAATGAGTGACATCTTATAATGATAAAAGAATCAATACATCAGAAAGATATAAAAATTATAAATATGTATGCACTAAACAACAGAGCTCCAAAATACATGAATCAAAAACTGAAATAAAGGGAGAAATACATAAATCTGAAATAAGAGTTGGGGGGTTTGCTACCCCATTTTCAATAATAGAATGACTATATAGAAGATAAACAAAAAAATTAGAAAACTTGAGAAATGCAATCCTGTGTATCTTTTTTTTTTTAATATATTTTATTGATTTTTTACAGAGAGGAAGAGAGAGGAATAGAGAGTTAGAAACATCGATCAGCTGCCTCTTGCACACCCCCCACTGGGGATGTGCCCGCAACCAAGGTACATGCTCTTGACCGGAATCGAACCCGGGACCTTTCAGTCCACAGACTGACGCTCTACCACTGAGCCAAACTGGTTTCGGCTCGTGTGTATCTTAAAGAGGTCTGTAGAATACTTTATCCAACAAGAGCAAAATGCATATTCTTTTCTAGTGTACATGAAACATCTACAGGATTTACCATAAAACAAACCTCAAATATAAGTGGACTGAAGTCATACAAAGTAATTCTCTGACCACATAAAAATGAAACTAGAAGTCAATAACAGAAAAAAAAACACTAAAAAATATGAATTAAATACACTTTAACATGACTACTGGGTTAAACAACAAATCATAAGAGAGATTAGGAAATCTTGAGGTGAATGAAAATGAATACAAAGCATACCAAGACTTTTGGGATGCACTTAAAGCAATACTTTAAAAATTGTAAGTACAAATGTCTATGTTTTTAAAAAATCACATATCACTGACCTCACTTTATACCTTAAGACACTGGAAAAGAGGAGCAAACTAAGAGTAAGCAGAAGGAAGAAAAAAATGTTTAAATAAATGGAGAATAGAAAAAACAGTAAAGTCAATGAAACCAAAATTGGTTTTATAAAATGCTTAAGTGACAAACCTTTTGATAGATTGACCAGAAAAAAAGAAAAAATGAAAGCCCAAATTACTAGACTCAGGAATTAAGGAGGGACATTAATACCAACCTTATAGAAATATAAAGCATTATGAAGGAACACTGAATAATCATTTGCCAATAAATATAATACCCATACTACTGAAGCCAATGAAAAAAAACCTGAAAAGACCTGTACCAAGTAAAGATGTTAATTAGTAATGTTTTTAAATACAAAGAAAAGGCCAAGATCAAATTGCTTCTCAAATGAATTCTAGTGAATATTAAAGAAGAATTAATACAGATTCTTCACAAACTCTTCCAAAAAATAAAGGAGGGAACACTTCTGATTAGTACTACAACATGAAAAAACGTGAAAACATGCTGAATGAATTAACAGTTACAAAGACTACATATTATATGATTCCATTTATTGGTATATGAAGTGTCCAGAATTGGCAAATATAAAGACAGAAAATGGACTAGTGATTGCTTAGGACTGGGAGTGATAACTGAAGTGTAAGCTTTCCAGTGTTTCCCAAACTTTTGACATATGTGTACCCCTTCTATAATTTTCATAACGCTGAGTACCCCTCGTACTCATGAGAACGTAGAATTAGGCGCAGCTACGCACGGTACAGTGCATATCCCCACCAAACTCCGGTGCAAAACGTACCCCCACCAAACTCTTTCTGTACCCCTGCGGGTATGCGTACCACACTTTGGGAAACACTGCTGGTTAGACGATGAAAAATGTTCTCAAATTGATTGTAGTGACAATTGTACAATACTGAATATACTACAGACCATGATTGTAAACTTTAAATGGTTAAATTTTGTGGTATGTGAATTATATCTCAGTCACACGAAAAATAAATTGAATGCAATCCAAATGTCTAGCAGTAAGAGAATGGATGAATAAATTATGGAATATCCATTTAGTGGAATGCTATATAGCCATCAAAATAATGGGGCATTTCTATGAATACGTTCTGAATTGTATAGTGTCCACGGTTTTATATCAGGTTAAAAAGCAAGAAATATGTACAGATGATCCTTAAACAACATGGCTTTTAACTCTGCAGGTTCATTTGTTCATGATTTTTCCCCCCAATAAATACCTGTGATGTTTCTATCTACGGTTGGGAGTCCATGGAAGCAGAGGGCTGACTATGCATTAATCTATACCATTTTATATACGGGACTTTAGCATCCACAGATTTTTTTTATTTTTTTATTTCTGAGCATCCATGGATTTTAGTATTTGCAGGGTATTCTGGAACCAATCACTCATGGATACCCAGAGACAACTAGATTTCTGAGGAGTCAAAAGTTACATACATGTGGATTTCTGACTGCGTGGGATATCGGTGCCCCTAATTCCCACGTTGTTCAAAGGTCAACTGTATAATATGAATACATTTTTATAAACAAAAGCATTTGTATATATAGTATATGTATATATAGCTATTTCTAAATAAATTTAGGAAAAATACTGGGAAATATACATACCAAATTTTACCAGGTGTACTGGTTAATAATGCGGGGTGTTTTTTTTTTTTTCAATAGTTACACATATGTTGATATGTATGCTATTTTGTTGTATTGATAGCAAGCTTCAAAACTTCATATGTCAAATTTGTTGAAGGTGTTAACATCAGAGATATTTTTACACTTAAAAATGTCCAATTTCATGCCTCAAAAAAAAGCATTTGCAGGAAGTTTTAGTTCATTACTTTATTTTGAAGAAAAGGCTGCTGAAAGTTACCATATACTTTGGGAAGCTTATGGTGAACATGTTTCGTCTCAAGATCCTTGTGAACGCTGGTTTAAATGCTTTAAAGGTGATTATTTCAATGTGAAAGACAAAGACCGTCCAGGTCAACCAATAAGTTTGAAGACAAACAATTACAAGTATTATTGGATGAATATGTGTGTCAAAAACAACTTGCAGAAAGATTACATGTTGCTCAGCAAACAATTTTGAGGGTTTACAAGCAATGGGAAAGATTTTAAAGGAAGGAAAATGGATGCCACATCAACTGAACGAAAGACAAATGGAAAACTGAAAAGTCATTAGTAAAATGTTGCTTCAACTGCATGAAAGAAAGTCTTTTTGCATCAAATTGTGACGGACAATTAAAGTGGATTTATTTTCAGAATCCCAAACACAAAATCATGGATTGATCCAGGTCAAACATCAACATCCACTGCAAGGCCAAATCGCTTAGGAAAGAAGACAATGATCTGTGTTTGGTGAAATCGAGAAGGTGTGGTGTATTATGCGCTTCTAAAACCAGGTGAAACTGTTAATACTAATAGCTACCTGACAGTAAATAATCAATTTGAATCATGCTTTGATCATGAAATGACCAGAATATTCCAGAAGACACGGCAAATTAATTTTGCTTCACGATGATGAACCATCACACACTTCAAAACCAGTTAAAGACATGTTAAAAGATCTTGCCTGGAAGTATTAACCCATCCACCGTATTCACCAGACCTTGCTCCTTCAGATTACCATTTGTTCTGTGGTAAGAAAAGTTCTATTGGGATGGTATTTACAGATTACCTGAAAGATGAGGAAATGTGTAGCTAGTAAGGGACATTACTTTGAATAAAGCAATTTTGATGTTTCTCTTGAAATTATTACTGTGTTTTCTTTGATTACAGAATCTGCATTATTAATTGGTACACCTGGTAAATCTTTTAGAGGTGGGATTAGATGGACGGAAAGGGGACTTTTGCTCTATGAAATTTTTTAAGTAGTATAGTTTCAGGTGAGTTTTTAACTATTTTCAGCATTTTTTTTTTTTATTTAAGAATGTTTGTCTTTTTTTTAATACTCTGCCAATGATGGCTTCCAGACTATTTGTCAGACCTGTTCTGAGGATATCATTTAGCTATACTCAGGGCAAACTTCTATTTCTGTGATATATTGCTCACTTAGGATTAAATCTACAATTTTAAATATAGTTTAAGGGACAAGAAGTAAGTTATCCTGTTATAACCTCTTGCACATGTTACACAGGGTCATACTTCTAACCTTGACTTTTCAGGAGGAATTTCTTCCTATTGAATGGAAAACCTCACCTATGCCCTTTACTAGATCTATGACCACTAACAATAGAGGAAAATAAAAGTGGAGGATGAACCTCAACTGGTGCATATATAAACTGTTATATCCATACAATGGTATTCTACTCAGCAATAAAAACTATGATACATGCAACAACTTGGACAAATCTCAAATGCATCTTCCTAAGTACAAGAACCAACTTAAAATGCTACTTACAGTTTGATTCGGTTTATATGATATGCTAGAAAAGAAAACTGTAGGGGGGAAAAAATCAATGGCTGCCAGGGGTTAATGGGAGACTGATTACAAAATGGTAGCACAAGGAATTTGTTTTAATAATGGATTTTCTTTATCTTGATTATATTTACCTGAGTGTATGCATTTGTCAAAACCTATATAATTGTATACCAAAAAGGATGAATTTTACTGTATGTAAACTTTAAAATAAATGTAGTTTTTAATGGAGAAAAGAAAACGTTTCTCAAAGTAATTTCCATAACATAATGTTCCTATTCTGTGATCTTTTGATTACAGTTGAATACTGAAAGCCACTTGACTATTTCTTATTTTCTGCCCACAGGTCAGCAGAAATCGTCAGTTAAAATCACCCTATAAACATACAAACACACACACACCTCTTTAAAAAATCAACAATAAAAGGAAAATAATTTGCTACACACAGGATTTATTTATATAATTTTCTTAATCTACAAAAATCAACTATCCAATTAAAATGTAGGCAAATGAAAACATGGAAACTGAAATATAAATTACTGATAAGCAAAAAAAAAAAAAAAAAAAACGTACACATTAGGACAATGAACTCTTAAAAGTCACAAAAAAATAAGAATTCCTATATATCCTTCACCCAATGTCCCTAATGTTAGCATCTCATATAGTAGTGCAATCATCAAAACTTGGAAATTAATATTGATATAATAGTGTACCATTTACTGTTGATTTTTCCATTTGTCCCACTAATGTCGTTTAACAATCCAAATCCAGGGACCTTTAATTGTTTTAATTTTTAATTACAGTTTATATTCAGTATTATTTTGTATTAGTTTCAGGTGTACAGTATAGTAGTTAGATCGTTTTAGGATCAAATTCAGGTTTACACATTGCATTTCATCATCATGTAGCCTTATTTCATTCCTATCTGTGACAGTTTGCTCTTGGTCTTGATGACCTTGACAGTTTTGAAGAGTACTGGTCTGTTATTTTGTAGAATGTCCCAAATAAGAGTTTGATGTTTTTCTTTGTGTTTTTTTTTAATTTAATAAATATTTATTGTTCAGATTATTACAATTGTTTCTCCTTTTCCCCCCATAGCTCCCATCCACCTAGTTCCCACCCCACCCTCTGCCCTTACCTACCCCACCACTGTCCTCATCCATAGATGTACAATTTTTGTCCAGTCTCTTCCTGCACCCCAACCCCTTTCCCCCTGAGAATTATCAGTCCACTCCCTTTCTATGCCTCTTATTCTATTATATTCACCAGTTTATTCTGTTCCTCAGATTTTTAATTCACTTGATTTTTAGGTTTACTTGTTGATAGATATGTATTTGTTGTTCATACTTTTTATCTTTACTTTTTTCTTCCTCTTCTTAAAGAATACCTTTCAGCATTTCATATAATACTGGTTTGTGGTGATTAACTCATTTAGCTTTTCCTTATCTATGAAGCTCTTTATCTGACCTTCCATTCTGAATGATAACTTTCTGGGTAGAGTAATCTTGGTTGTAGGTTCTTGCTATTCATCACTTTAAATATGTCTGGCCACTCCTGTCTGGCCTGCATAGTTTCTGTTGAGAAATCAGCTGACAATCGTATGGGTGCTCCCTTTTAGGTAATTAGCTGTTTTTCTCTTGCTGTTTTTAATATTCTCTCTTTGTCTTTTGCTCTTGGCATTTTAATTATGATATGTCTTGGTGTGGTCCTCTTTAGATTCCTTTTGTTTGGGGTTCTGTGTGCTTCTTGGCTTGTAAGTCTATTTCTTTCACCAGGTGGGGGAAGTTTTCAGTCATTTCTTCAAATAGGTTTTCAGTATCTTGCTCTCTCTCTTCCTCTGGGACCCCCATAATTCTGATGTTGGTACACCTAAAGTTGTCCCAGAGGCTTCTTACACTATCTTCAAATTTTTGGATTCTTTTTTCTTTTTGCTTTTCCAGTTGAGTGTTTTTTGGTTCTTTCTATTTAAAATCTTTGACTTGATTCTTGCATTCCTCTAGTCTGCTGTTGGGTCTCTGTATAATATTTTTTATTTCAGTCAGTGTATGTTTAATTTCTAGTTGGCCCTTTTTCATATCCTTGAGGGTCTCATTGAATTTACCGGCCTTTTCTAGGAAATTCTTGAAAAACCTTATAACCGTGGTTTTGAACTCTATATACAATTGTTTGTTTTCCTCCATTTCTTTCATTTGTGACCTGTTTCTTTGTCTCTGCATTTTTGCTGCTTCCCTGAGTTGCTAGGGTGGCTTTGTGTGCTCGGTGTCCTATATAGACCAGTGGGTTGGCCTCCCAGTTACCTGAGGTGGATACTCTTGGTGCACCCCTTTGTGGACTGTGTACACAGCCTTGTTGTAGTTAAGTCTTAATTGTTGTTGGTATCACTGGGAAGAATTGACCTCCAGGCCAATTGGCTGTGAAGACCCACTGTGTCTATAATGGAAGAACTGCTCTGGAGACACGCTTATGGGGCTTTGGTGCTCACTGAGTCTGCCTCTTGAATGTGTCACTTATGGATGTGAGTAGTTGAAATCTGGTGTCATCTCACACTGACCACTAGATACACTAGCTTCTGGATCTCCAATGCAGTGCTGGTCAGCTACTGTTTGAGCCACCCAACAAGAGCTACAGTGAGAACTGCAGTTTTCTCCTCTTTGCTTGGGGTTTGGAGGTTTAGGAGCTGTCTGACCAGAGCTGTAGTTTGTTAGGTTAAGCTGTGATATGGCAGGCCATTTCTATGCAAAAGCTACTGCATGGAACTTGGGTGGGTTTGTAGATTGTGTGGGGTGGGGTCTCAGGTAGTCACTAGGCTAGGGCGTGGCAAACAGTGATGGCTGCCAGTCAGCCTTCTCTGCATTTCTGCATTTCCAAGTCCCCATATCTTGTGCACCAGTGCAGTAAACAATGATTGTTGGGGGCACCTCTGCAAAAAAGCCTCCCTCACTTTCAACCCAATGGCAGTCCAGCTTCTCCCTATAGGAGTTTGGATCCCTAGCATCTCCCCGGAAACTGGAGTTCAAAATAATCAGGACCTTGTCTCCCTTCAGGTTGTAAGAAGCAGTGTACCCAGACACCCATTGCCACCCCAATTCACAGGCCTCCGTACCTCAGCTTTTCAGCACTTGTGCACGTCTTAGTGCTCTTTTCTCTTTCCTTCTAGTTGTAGAACTTCCACTCAGCCAGCTTTCCCATGATTCTGGGTGATAGACATTTTGTCTTTTAGTTATAGTTTTGAAATTGTGCGAGGCAGCAAGTTTAGGTGTTTACCTATGCTGCCATCTTGGTTTCTCCATATTTTTTTTTTCAGTCAGTGTATGTTTAATTTCTAGTTGGTCCTTTTTCATATCCTCGAGGGTTTCGCTAAATTTATCAGCCTTCTCTAGAAAATTCTTTTTTTAAAACCTTACAACTGTGGTTTTGAACTCTATATCCAGTCATTTGTTTTCCTCCATTTCTTTTGTTTTGTGATCTGTTTCTTTGTCTCCACATTTTTGCTGATTCCCTGAGTTGCTAGAGTAGCTTTGTGTGCTAGATTTCCTATATGGGCCAGTGGGTCAGCCTCACAGTTATCTAAGGTGGACACTCTTGGTGCACTTCTTTGTGGACCATATGTATAGCCTTGGTGTAGTTAAATCTTGATTGTTGTTGGTAGCACTAGAAGGAATTGACCTTTAGGCCAATTGGCTGTGAGTATGAGCTGTGTTTATGCTGGGAGATCTTCTGTCATGGAGATAGTCTTATGAGATAAGACTTGCAAAATTGAAAAAGCCTCTGTGCTCAGCGTGGCTGTGGCGGAGTCTCAGGGCTAAGCAGACATTCTTGGCTTCCCATTAGCCCTGTCCTGAGGCCCCTGGGTCTCAATGTCCCTCTATAATTGCTGCAAGCACCTCTGAGAGAAAGCCACCCTCGAGTTTTGCCTACTGCCAGACAGTCCTGTTTCTCCCCCAGTGAATCTGGATTCACAGATTCTTGCCTGGAACTGAAGTTTAGTGCAACCAAGAGCTTCCAGTTTCCTCCACCTAGAGAAAGCCATCAGCACACTCAGCAGTCAGTCCTCTCTGTGCACACTTGTGCGTGCACCTCCAGATCTCTGCCTTTTGAGGATCCCCTGAGTTTCCACCTGACAGTCCAGATTCCCCCCATAAGAGCCTTGGTCCCCAGGGGCTCAAGCAGAACCGGGGTTCAGTGCAGTTGGAACTGGGATTCAGTGCAGTCGGGAGCTTCTGACTCCCTCCTGCTAGGAAAAGCCAGTGGCAACCTCAGCAGTCAGTCCTCTCTGTGTGCACTCACGTACGCGCCTCCAAACCCCTGCCCTCCACGGATCCCCGAGTTTCTATGTGCCTTTCTCTTTACCTGACAGCCTGGGTCCACAGGATCTCTCCCAGAACTGGGGTTCAGTGTAGTTGGGAGCTTCCTTCTCCCTCCCGCCAAAGAAAGCCAGCCAGGTACTCAGCCACCCTTCATCGCTGTAGGCATGTCTCCGTACCTCAACCCTTTGCACCTCCTCTGATTCTCCATGAGCTTTTCTCTTTCCTTCTAGTTGTAGAATTTCCACTCAGCCAGCTTTCCTATGGTTCTAGATGATATCCGTTCTGTCCTTTAGTTGTTTTGAAATTGTGCGAGGCAGCAGTTTAGGTGCTTACCTATACCGCCATTTTGGTTTCTCCTCCTGGTGTTTTTCTATAATTAGATTGAGGTTGTGTATTTTTGGTAAGAATACCACAGAAGTGATGTGCCCTTTTTAGTGCATTATATAAGGAGGTTCTTGCTGATGTGTCTTAGTACCTCCTTGGTACCTTAGTACCTCAAGGTAATGTTAACCTTGCTTATCACATGCTTAAGATTGTGTCTACTGTATCTCTTCACTGTAAAGTTATTATCTATATATATATGGTAAAAGGCTAAGTGACTGTCCAACCAACCGGTACATATGATGGGCACTGACCAACATGGGGCAGACACTCAACACAGGAACTGCTAAACTGCAGTGACTTGGCAGCAGTGGTTCTTGGGTGAAGCACCCCGTAATGAGAGAGTAGGAGCCCAATTCCTTGCAGGGTCAGGGGATTCTACCTTCAGTTGTGCCGATTGGTAAAATGATAATACTTCCATCATTTTTTTAGGGTAGTCCCAGAAATATGCAGCAGCAATATCAGGATGCTACTGCAATTGTAATGATTATAGCAAGCCTGATTTAGTCATAACCATGACATGCAACCCCAAATGGGTAGATATACTATATAATAAAGAGGTAATATGCAAATTGACTGTCACTCCAACACACAAGATGGCCAGCAGGGGAGGGCAGTTGTGGGTGATCAGGCAAGCAGGGGAATGCAGTTGGAGGTGATCAGGCCTGCAGGGGAGGGCAGTTGGGGGGACCAGCCCTGCACAGGAAGGCAGTTGGGGGTATCTGCCCTGCACAGGAGGGCAGTTGGGGTAAACCAGGTCTGCAGGGGAGGGCATTTGGGGCAACCAGGCTGGCAGGGGAGGGAAGTTATGAGTGACTAGGCTTGCAGAGGAGGGCAGTTAGGGGCAATCAGGCCAGCAGGGGATCAGTTAGGTATTGATCAGACTGGCAGGGGATTGGTTAGAAGTTGATCAGACTGGCAGGCAGAAGCAGTTAGGGCAGTGGTCAGCAAACTCATTAGTCAAGAGAGCCAAATATCAACAGTACAACGGTTGAAATTTATTTTGAGAGCCAAAAACCGACTTCTGAACATGGGTTTCAATTGCACTGTATGTGCATGCCTGCACATGGTATTTTGTGGAAGAGCCACACTCAAGGGGCCAAAGAGCCACATGTGGCTCGCGAGCTGTGGTTTGTTGACCACTGGGTTAGGGGAAATCAGGCAGGCAGGCAGATGAACAGTTGAGAGCCAGCAGTCCTGAATTGTGCCCTCAAAGAGTCCCAGATTGGAGAGGGTGCAGTCTGGGCTGAAGGACAAACACACACACACCCTGCACGAATTTCATACACTGTGCCTCTAGTTATAAATAATTTAAAACGTTGGAAAAAAGTTGAAAACAGACCTGACTTCATAGCCAAGGTTTTTAATATTAAGCTGAATGCTTTTTTAAAATTATATATATAAATTTGATTTATTTGGCAAAGTAATAGCTAAAATTCATGTCATCAAATTTCAGAAATGTTACATCATGTTGGTATTTATTTATTAATCAATTTATATATTTTCATATACATTTTACTAATTTTCTTTCATCTCTGACACTTCTATTATAGAGAAAGGGCGAATAGTGATATTAAATTATTTCTTCTAATTAATTTCCTTTCAATGTGCATGAAGCCATGCAGTGGGCCACTCGTTTTCTTTATAATAAATATTTGTAGGAAGATATATTCTGTTTCTAATCATATTTTTCCTCACTAACTTTTGCATTCTTTTTTGTTGTTAATCCTTACCTGAGGATATTTTTCCATTAACTTTTTTAGATAGAGTTGAAGGGAGGGGGAGAGACACACAGAGAGAAATATCATGCTCTGACAGGGGCCTGGGATTGAGCCTGAAACCAAGGTACATGCCCATTATGGGAATCAAACTGTGACCCTTCAGTTCACAAGCCAGTGCTATATCCACTGAACCAAAGCAGCCAGAGCTTGTAGGTTTTTCTTCATTGTTTTGTTTGTTTGTTTTTCTTTTCATTTTTCACGTGAATGAGGGCAATAATAGTATCTACCTCACAGGGTTGTTATGAGGATTAAATGAATACATGTAAGGTGTCTTGAATATTACCTGGTACATAGTAAACTTAATAAATGTTAGGTTATTATAATGTGGAAAATATCCTTTCTCCTTTCAAAGGCCATCCCCTTCATTTGTACTTCGTATTCCAGTCCCTTGATTTCCCTCTGCATGACCAATCTGTAATTTCCACCAGCATAAAAATGTGTTCTAATATGTCCTATTTATTTTTTAAAAACTTTATGACCTCATATTTCCATCAAGCTATTGCTCTTCACAGCAAAATTTCTTGAAGTACTCTGTGATCATTGTCTCCACTTGTATTTTTTCTCCTAAATCTGCTTTAATATGGCATTGCTTTTGACGGGGTCTTTGGTAACCCCCATTATCCAAAGAAATGGTAATTTCTCTGTCCCTATACTCTATCTCAACTGCTCAGCTGCATTCAATGCAGTTTACCACTATTTCTTTTCTTTAAATACTCTATTCTCTTGAGTTTTGTACCACCATAATTTTTCTTCCTACTTCACTGATAGATTTTCAATCCCCTTTATGTCTCCTTCTCTGCTTCTTTAAATCTTATACCACCCCAGGGCTCCCTTCTTCCTAGTCTGTTTTTTTCTGACTTAAAGCTCTCATCGAGTTTCACAACTTTACTATCTATAGCACATGTGTCAAACACAAGGCCCGCGGGCCAAATCCAGCCCGCCAGGCCTTGCAATGTGGCCCGCACCGCGCTGTCATCACTGCACTCCGCTGTCAGTTTATGACATTGTCAGTTTATAACTGTTCAGTAAACCATTCGGCCCGCGATTTAGGCTGGATTTTAGATTTTGGCCCCTTTTCTGATTGAGTTCGACACCCCTAATCTATAGGCTTATGACTTCTAAATCTACTGTTTATTTTCAGCTCAGACCTTTCTATTGACCTCCAGATTCCTATATACAATGACTCCCTAACAAGGCCCTCAGAATGTCTAAATCCATCTCAAATGAAACATGTTCAAAATAGAAGACTTGGATATTTACCTCCCCCAACCCATCGTTTTTCTAGTCGTTCCCTCATCAGTAAATGGCACTACCATCCAATTTATTTTTAATTATGTTCTTCATTCCTAGCTTCCTCTCACTTTCTACATATATCCATAAGCAGTCCTGGAGATTACCTGGTGGTAATCTGCAAAAATATAGCAAGAATCACCCATTTTTCTCCAACTTTACTATTAATTCTATTTACCCTAGATTGTAGGGCCTAGAACAATCCATGATTGGATTGACTCTTCACTCTTGTCTCTTTAACAATTGAGTTTCACCCTACCTGGTTTGGCTCAGTAACAACTGTGGTGGCAGGAACTCTATCTCCTATTCCTCGAAAGTCCTGACATCTCCCTAACCCAGTCCCCAGCGATGAACCCAGCCACTCTCCTTCCTGCTACCTGTACCCAAACTGCAGCAAAGCACTCCTGCCCTGAGGTCGTCAGAGGCCCTCATTCAACCTCCAGTGGGACTCACAGGTTCCTCTCTCTAATCCTGATTTAACTCTGTTTGTGGATGGAAGCTTGTGTCTAGACCCCCAGGAACGTCGGAAAGCCTCCTATGCGATTGTAACACTTGAGCGGACCCTGGAGATGGCCTTCATCCCTCTTCACCTTGCCCACACTGCGAGAGGCAGTCACAAGTGCCTGCTCTTCCTGCTCCACGTGTGCAGCTGCCTCACTCCAGGGAGGAATGTACCCCAACTTTCCTACCCATCAAATGAAGGGGACACCTCCCAGGGCAGGACTGGCAGGTAGGCTTCACCCATGTGCCTCCCCACAAGAAGACCAAATATCTACTCACCATGGTAGACACCCTGACAGGGTGGACAGAGGCCTTCCCTACCTGCAAGGAAACTGCTGAGGTTGTGGCTGAGACCTTGATAACACACATAATCTCTGGCATCTCCTGGAAACTGCACATACCCTACCACCTACATACATCAGGTAAGATCCAGAAGAGCAACGGCTTTCTTAAAGACCATCTAACTAAACTCTCTCTCTAGAAATTTACAGCTCCTGGCTGGACCTTCTGCCCATGGTCCTGACTGGAATCCGAGCTACACTAAGGAGCCGCACCTTTTTACCTCCCCAGGAATCTTACCCCCCAGGTTGTCTTTCAGCTCCAGGCCCAGAGAAACAGCAAAACCAGACAAGTGATGCCGTGGCAGCCTTAGAACCAGCTTTTACCTCCCAAGTGACTCAACAGGATCGCTCTCAACAGGATCACTCTTGTCACCGACCACTCTCTTGGGGAAATCATGCTGCTGCACACCCCTTGACCCAGCACGGAAAAACACTACCTGCTTTTTGCTCACGTACCCCATGGCTCTTCCCATTATTAGGCCCACTGGTATTTATACTCTTAATTTGCTCTTTGGCCCATGTCTCATGCATTGTTTCACTAGTCTTTTGCAGAACAGAATGCAGGCGTTCACCAACCAGAAGGTGGGAAAGATCTTTCTGGCACTGAATTCAGAACCGAACACCAGAATCTTTGAGACCCCAGGTAGACACCCTAAAAGACGACGCCCCATCACAGCTGGAAGTAGCTACGGAAGACTGACCTTCGCCCCCTGACCTTGCCCGGACTCTCAATTTTTTAAAACATATTACCAGAAGCCTGGAATGATAGATCCTCCCTTCCCTCAGTTGATGGACAGACTTAAACCCTACCTGCGGCCAGACATTCCTGAGCTCTGAACCACCAATCAGCACCTGCCAAATACCCTAAGCCCCCATTCCTAAGTCCCTAGGTCCCTAATCAGTCAGCATGTGCTGAGTGCCCTAAGCCCCACCCTCTATCCTTTTTTTTTATTTTTTTATATATTTTATTGATTTTTTACAGAGAGGAAGGAGAGAGGGATAGAGAGTTAGAAACATCGATGAGAGAGACATTGATCAGCTGTGCCTTGCACACCTCCTACTGGGGATGTGCCCACAACCAAGGTACATGCCCTTGATCGGAATCGATCCTGGGACCCTTGAGTCCGCAGGCCGATGCTCTCTCCACTGAGCCAAACCGGTTTTGGCCCACCCTCTATCCTTAAAGGTGCTTGTAAGCCCCTCGCTCGCTTCTTCTGCTCCTCTCTGTGGAAGCAGCCGGCAGGGGTACCCTTCCCTCCAATAAAGCCTGTGTGTCCTGCCATCCCGGTCTCCGGTCTACCTCTATTTAATCTATCACTATCTACATCACCATATCCTGAAGTGAGACTCCATGTCAAAATGATGACCCTTCCGGAACTCCAGCCCATCCCTACTTTAGGAAAATCAACCAATGGCCTCTCTATTTCAGTCTCAAATCCCATTCTCTTGTCCCCATTAGATCAGGCAGGGAGAGAGAGATTTCCATACCCTAATTTAGGTCCCTAATTTAGGTAGGGAACACACCCATTATCAGCAGGAAGCAGTTACTAAAGACAGTTACCATCTGCCCTCATCAACCCCAAAAGATTTTATGGGTGGAAATCTCTGAGGAGGTTATGTTATAGAATAGTAAGAGGCTAGGAAAATTCCAGGACAAGCAAAATAGGGAAACTAAGGCATATATTGTAGTTAAACAGGGGTTTTCAGCCACCTAGTATTAATAAATCTTATCTTCCTTAAACCAGGGGCACTTAAGAGTAAATGTGAGGGGGTAAGAGATCAACCAAAGGATTTGTATGCATGCATATGAGCATAAACAATGGACACAGATTTTTTTTTTTTGGGGGGGGGAGGAACAGTGTGAGGGCATGTGCTGGGGGTTGGGGGAAGCTGGGGAGAGGTCAATGGGGAAAAAAGAAGACATGTAATACACTAAACAATAAAGAATTTAAATTTTTTAAAAAGTAAATGGTTTTCACTTCCTCCCCACCAGTGGGTAAATTGCTTCAATCACACTACTCAGGGAGACATAATAGAAATCCAATTAAGTGCCATTTGCCAACCACATCCAAAGACAGACAAATTAAGAGAATAAATTTCATTTCGGTATATCAGCATAAAGCTAATGAATATTATCTTGATCCATCCCAAATACCTTTCCTAAATGTCCAGACTTTAAAACCCATAAAAATGAAGGTCCCAGCATGCTCTCCAGGGAGCACACCCATGTCATTCCCTTTCCCCTCTACCTACTTCCTCCCCTGGCACATATCCCCTTACCTCTAAGGGGCCCTATGAGACTTGCAACCAGGGGAGCAATGGCTTTGCTAACCTGCATATTCATGGGGCCATATACAAGGAAAGGAGGCTCCTGACGGCCGGAGGAAAAGGAATAAAAAATAAGAATGAGATCTTGAAGTTACTAGACGCAGTCTGGGAGCCCAAGGAAGTAGCAGTAATCATTGTAGAGGACACCAAAAAGGAAAAGACTCAGTGTCAGAAGAAACCATTGTGCAGACACAGTGGCAAGGCTAGCTGCTAAGGAGCAGGCAGCCTTGTGGTGTATCATGCTGGTTCCTGAATTACCTGAACCTCCGAAATACACCCCTCAAGAAGAAGAATGGGCTCAATGAGAAGGAGGTAAAAGACCAAGGAAGGTTGGTGGATATTCCCAGATCATAGGGTCTACATTCCAGAACAGTTAGCTCATAGAGTAGTCCTCCAGCAGCATGAACTTACCCATTTAGAGAAGATGGCTCTAGAAGCCTTGTTAAGCAGATACCATCTAATTGCCCACTTCCCCTCCTTTATGCACCTCAGTCTTTGTGCTGCCTTCTCTGTGCACAAAACAATGCAAGACAGGGTCCTGTAGGGCCAATAGGAATTCAGCACTGCGGGAAGGCTCCCTTTGAAGATTTATAGGTAGACTTTACAGAAATAGGGCCTAGTAGAGGAAATAAATATCTTAGTTTTTTGGTTTTGTTTTTTTTTTAGGTGTTTTTTCCTTCTGAGATATTTTTATTTTTAAGATTTCCACATGAAATGCAAAGTCTCTGAAACTACATTTCAATGCTTCTTTGCCTCTATCTATTTTTGTTCATCAGTTTATAATGCTCTTTATATTCTAAAAAATGAGTGAGATCATGTGGTATTTTTCTTTCATTGACTGGCTTATTTCACTTATCATAATGCTCTCCATGTCCATTCATGGTGTTGCAAATAGTAAGAATTCTTTTTTAAATATATTTTATTGATTTTTTGCAGAGAGGAAGGGAGAGAGAGAGAGAGTTAGAAACATCTATGAGAGAGAAACATCAATCAGCTGCCTCCTGCACGCCCCTACTGGAGATGTGCCTGCAACAAAGGTATGTGCCCTTGACCAGAATCGAACCTGGGACCTTTCAGTTCGCAGGCCGATGCTCTATCCACTGAGCAAAACCAGTTTTGGCAAGAATTCCTTTTTTTTTTTTTAAAAGCAGCGTAGTATTCCATTTTGTAGATGTACCACAGTTTTCTAATCCACTCATTTGCTGATGGGCATTTAGGCTGTTTCCAAATCTTAGCTATTGTAAATTGTGCTGCTATGAACATAGGGCTGCATAAATTCTTTCTGATTGGTGTTTTGGGTCTCTTAAGATATATTCCCAGAAGTGGGAACACTCGAGTCAAATGGCAGTTCCATATTTAATTTTTCCAGGAAGCTCCATACTGTTTTCCATAGTGGATACACCAGTCTGCATTCCCACCAGCAGTGTTCTAAGGTTCCCTTTTCTCCACATCCTCCCAGCACTTTTCATTTGTTGATTTGTTGATGGTAGCCATTCTGACAGGTGTGAGATGATACCTCATTGTTTTGATTTGCATCTCTTGGATGATTAGTGACTTTAAACATGTTTTCATATGTTTCTCCACCTTCTGTATGCCTCTTTCAAAAGATTCTTTGCCTATTTTTTTATTGGATTGCTTATCTTCCTTTTGTTAAGTTGTATGATTTCCCTGTAAATATTGGAAATTAAACCTTTATCAGAGATAACATTGGCAAATACCTTTTCAGACTGGGTTGAATCATATCCTACCTGCATGGAGAAGGCGAGATAAGTCACTAAGGTGTTACTGAAGGGCATTTAACCATAGGGTCAGATAATGAATGGCCCAGCCTTTATAGCTGAAGTAGTACATCAGGTAGCTAAGACCTTAGGAATTAAGGGGAACTTACATACAGCCTACAGGCCCCAGAATTCAGGGAAAGTAGAATGCATTAATTGAACTCTCAAGCAGGCTATGGCTAAGCTATGCCAAGAGACAAACTTACCCTGGACAGATATCTTACCACTTGTGCTCCTGCAGATGTGCTATGCCCTGAGAGCCAAGGTAGAGTTCTCTCCACATAAAGTTCTACATATGGCAGACCCCCCTCCCTTAATTTGGCCAAAAGAGAGATTTCGGGGAAATAGGGAACTTAGAAATTCAGAAACAGCTACAAGGACTTGGGGAAACAATCCTTGAAGTCCACAGATGGGTTACTAATTGATTGCCCATCTCTCTAGGTACAACTGTGCACCCTCACAAGCCTGGGGACCAGGTATGAGTAAAAGATTGGAAAAAGGAACCTCTTCAGCCAAGCTGGAAGGGACCTTATCCAGTAGTACTAACCACCCTCTCAGCTCTCAAAGTTGCAGGACTGAACACCTGAATTCACCACTCCCATGTAAAATCAGCCCACGAGCTGGACAATCAGTATCCAGAGTGGAAGGTGACCTCTGACCTGAACCACCCCCTGCAGATCATCTTCAAGAAGATGATAGATATGGGTGACTGACCTGAATCTCCTTATCCCCTTCTATCTGGATAATTAATGTTTTTGTTTTTTTCTAAGTTTTATTCTGTCATCATACAAGTGTCACTGGAGCCCCAGACTGGTAGCAGGAGGAGAACTTGTGCCCTTGCTACTTTGATGACTCCTTTGGGGAAAACGGTGAAGACTCAGGATACTGAACTCCCTTTTTTGTCACATTCCCCCCTTCAGCAGGAAGTAGCTAGAGCTGTTCTCTACCTTATCGCCAATTCCTGAGTCTTTTGTAATCCCCAAGGCTAAGAATAGTTTGTGGAATAAGTGAGGGAAATGTAAAGGTAAATGGGGGGGGGGGGGGGGGGGGGGCTGGGCAGAGAGGGTCTTGCAGCCTAGTTCATAATCTGGTTAAAACTGTAGTCTTTCTTCCCCACTGGACTGACTTGGGTGGAGCTGCAGAGCCTAACCCCAGGGCCCGCCACAGCTGACTTGGGCGGAGCTGCAGAGCACGTCCCCAAGGCCCAGCCAAGATTGGCTTGGGTGGATAGAGCTGTGGGGACCCTCAGGGGCCCACCATGGGAGGAGATATATAGGTCAGAGCTTCCCCAGGAGTTCAGGCTTTGGTTCTCCCATGCATTCTGCCACAACAAAATGACTTAATATGTATATTAAGCTTAGATAACTTGACAAGGAACAAGCACTCAGTAATTGCTGGTTCTTACTATTGCTTAATTATGCTTTTGTATATAATTGTGTTATAATGGAGAGTGATGAAAATTTAAATTCACTTTCTCTATGATCACTGAACTTCTTTCTGTTTAAACTCTGTTTTCTGTTTATTTAAATTTTTATTTATGTTATATACAATTTTCTCATTAAGTGGGATTTAACTTATTCCCAGAATAACATTTTTTGAGGATTAAAACTGCCCTTCCTGAAAATGACAGGTTATCTCTGTGAAAAATATGAACATCAACTTTATTTCTTGGCTAGATGATCTGATATATGAAATTGTGAAACTTAAAATATTTTCTTGTCCTTTCTGCAAATGAGGGAAAATAGAAGTAAAGGAGTCGGCTATGTGGATGAAAGGGGCCACATACTAACCTGACAAGCTCAGGGAAGGCCTGCATGGCAGTCCTGTAAACTCAAAGACCTAAAGTAACCACAAAAAATGGTCTGAAATTAAACTAACTAAAAGCAGTTATGTTGGGTAATTACACCCCCTCTCCCAACCTTTACCTTAACTGAACCTGTCTTTTTGCAGTGTCAGGATAACTTTTAACTTCCTTTACCTTAATTGAGCCTATCTGTCTTTTTGAAATGTCAGGGTAACTTGTAACTTCCCTTTTTACCAGACCACTTGGGGCACAACCAACTGCACCTGGGCGCCAGGACAAATTCCCTCATTGTTACTGTTATCATGTTAATTGTTGACTGTTAACTATCCTGTACCCACCTAAGTAAAAGAAGTCTGTGTCTATCATTTTACTTTTTTTCCAATTCCACAGGTTTCTCCACCTTGCTTTCTCCTGTCTTTCTAATCTATCATCAATAGGTTTCATGTAACCCACCCATGTCTCCTGTTTTGATTGCAATAAATAAAAATAGATTAAAAAAAATTCTCCAGAGCATTATCCCAATCCGTTGAGATACTGCTTCCTGGCAATTGTCAACAGTTTGGCTCAAATAAGCTCACAAAAATTCTTTACAGGTTTGAATGTTTTTGTGTTAACAGCTAGTAGCAATAATAAAAATAATAATGCGTATTACTAGTAATTTTAATGATTCTTATGTTCCTTGCTACTCATTTCTGTTTGAAACATCTTTAAAGTAATTTTTCAATAACAAAAACATCCCTTTATTGTGTTTTTCTCCTATTATTGAGCTGTAAAATGTATCATGCATACAAACTTGTATAAAGAACATAATTTACTGATTAAAAAGGACAATGAAATGAGAAATAAAAAGAAACTTAGACGAAACCTGTTTGGCTCAGTGGATACAGGTCCCAGGTTCGATTTTGGTCAAGAGCATGTACCTTAGCTGCAGGCACATCCCCAGTGGTGGGTGTGCAGAAGGCAGCTGGTAGATGTTTCTCTCTCATCGATGTTTCTAACTCTCTATCTCTCTCCCTTCCTATCTGTAAAAAAAAAATTAATAAAATATATTTAAAATAAATAAACTTTAAGGCTGGAAAATATACCATGCAAAGGCTAACAATAGCAAAAGTGTCATAGTTATATTGTCAGAAAAGTACTTTTTTTAAATATATATTTTATCGATCTTTTACCGAGAGGAAGAGAGAGGGATAGAGAGTTAGAAACATCGATGAGAGAGAATCATTGATCAGCTGCCTCTTGCACATCCCCTACTGGGGATATGCCCGCAACCAAGGTACATGCCCTTGACTGGAATCGAACCCGGGACCCTTCAGTCTGCAGGCTGACGCTCTATCCACTGAGCCAAACTGGTTTCGGCAGAAAAGTATTTTTTAAGTAAAGAAGCATTAATGGAGATAAGGAGACACATTTCATAATGATAAAAGGGTCAATTCAAAAGGAAGATAATATTCCTCATTCTATAAAGTAGGTACTGTATTTTTTATTATTCTAATTTTAACAGACGAGGAATCTAAGTTACAGAAACGTTATGGGACTTATACATATGTAAATACTGTATCCAGAACAAGCTGTGCTAAATACAGTATTTAATATATTTTATTGATGTTTTACAGAGAAGGAGAGAGGGATAGAGAGCTAGAAACGTTGATGAGAGAGAAACATTGACCAGCTGCCTTCTGCACACCCCCCACCGGGGATGCCCCCTCAACCAATGTACATGCCTTTGACCGGAATCGAACCCGGGACCTTTCAGTCTGCAGACTGATGCTCTACCACTGAGCCAAACCAGTTTCGGCAAGCTTATGCTTTTAATAGTATACAGTATTTAGGGGAAGTGGAACACAGATCATTTCTCTTTGGGGTTGAGATTAAAGGATTGTAGTATTCAAAAACAATGCCACTCTTCTATATTCCTTTAGCGAAGCATGACAATTTTCCTACAAAGGCATTATTTAAATTTAAACTTCAATCAGAATGAGGCCTTGTTTTGTCATTTCAGTTGTGAAGGTAACAGAAAAACATTCTATGATAACATACCATAAGTGTAAAGGTGCATTTAGCACAGCTGTGGTCTACGATCCAAGAATCAAGTTAAAATCATCCCCTTTAAGATTGCTATAAAACAAAATAGAAACTTTCTTTTTCCATTACTACTCAAACTGCTTGAACAAAGCAAGTACTATATTCCTGAGGGGAAGTATAGGAACAATATGAGTGAAATTTAATTTTGTTGGAAAAATAAATAAAAAAGAAATTTCCAGTAAGTCATATTGCTTCGTTTTCTGGGAAATAATATTTCAGTGTCTGACACTCTTGGAAAGGGCTCTGGACAGGTTGGGAAACCACGAATCTGCAGGGATCCATTTGGTCCTTGGAATCATTTTCTCTACTTTGAAAAATATGTTATTAGTTATTTTATTACAAAATGAATACATACTGGAAAGGGGAAAAAACAGTAAACTGACATACCATTTAACTAAGTGATCAAGTTTAACATCAGCAAAAATAAGTCGTGTTGATATCATGTACTCCTGATATGATATGATGCAGAGGACACATCATTTCCATAGTATTTTCTTACAAAAACTCATACCTGTAATTGTTATCCAATCACAATAAAAATATAAGATAAACACAAACTAAAGGACATTCTACAAAATATCTGCTAAGTATTTCTCAAAACTATCAAGGTCATTAAAAATGAGGAACGAAATGGTCACAGAGCAGAGCAGACTAAGGAGCGATGATAACTAAATGTAACATGGTACCCTGGATTGGATTCTGGAAATGAAAAATGGAATTAATGGAAAATTGATAAAATATGATTAAAGTATGGAGGTAGTTGGTTTCTTAGTTTTGACAAATATGCCACGTTAATGTAAAATAATAACATTAATATAAACTGAATTGATATAGTATTTTGACACTTTTGTAAATCTTAAATTATTCCAAAATAAAAAAGCTTATTTAAAAATGTAATATGTGATTGTGATAGAAAAAAAATAAATAAAAGAAATAAGAAAGGAAAGAAAGAGAGAGGATCCAAGATGGCTGCTCGGGTATACACCTAGCCGCAGCAGCTCACAACAATTTCAAGGGAATACAACTAAAATGTAGAGTGGACATTGCCCAGAGCTACAGGTAGTCGACTGACTGAAAACTCTACAATAGGAAGGAGGGAGAAAACCAGAAAGAAAATCAGAGGAGCTGAAAAAAAGCCTAAGGTACGGAGACATGCTGCGTGCTCGCACACACGCGCGCGCGGAGAGGTCGCAGCCGGAGAGGAGGAGAGGGCTGGGTGCTGCCTGGCGTTCCCTAGCAGGAAGGAAATAGAACCCCCAGCCTGCGCTGAACCCCCGAACCGGCAGCGCTGAGCCCCAAGTTATGTGCCAGACCCTGGGGACCCAGGCTCCGGCAGGGGGAGACAATCCCGGGGGACAGCGAAATGCGGGGCCCCCGGAGTCGCGTGCACATGGTGCGCAGAGGACTGAATGTTGACTCTGATGCTGGATTACCCTAGCCGGAAGAAACAAAGCCTCCGGCGGCAGCTCTGAGCCTCAGTCCAGACCGCCCAGAACTCCAGGTCTGGGCCAGTCCCTGGGGACCCAGGCTCGGGCAGGGGGAGACGGAGCTGTGAGGTGGAGTCCTGGGAGCGCGGCGAAAGGCCGAGCCCCCGGAGTCGCGCACACTGTGCGCAGAGGACAGTCTGTTGACTCTGATCCTGGACTCCCCTAGTGGGAGGGAGAAAGAAAGCTCCAGACTGGAGGAACGCCACGAGGAGCAGGAGCCACTGCCGGACACCGGCCAGCCGGGCGCCAGCAAGGAGCCGGGTGACGGGGCCCCCAGTGGGGGGGGGTGCCCCTGAGCCTTCGACTGCTGAGCGCTGGCAACGGAGCCAAGGACGGGGGCTGCTTCCTGGGCGGCGCCGACCCCGGCAACAGGCTGGAGCAGCGCCGGAGCCCGCGGAGAACAAAGGGGTGCCACAGGCCAACCTGCTGAGCTCCCAGGACAAGGAGGAAGAAACCAAAGAAGTTCTCAATGTGAAGAAATCAAGTGAGAGCAAATGATAGTAAAATTACTTAAGAAAGAATACAAAGAAGATCTTGAAAAATCAAAGACTAAGTCAGAACTCAACGCACCAGCCAACATTGCAACATAAATGCGTTTTGTTGTTTTTTTTAAAAAAAAAGAGAAAAAAGGGACAGAATGTTGGAACAGCGGCGACCAGGCCTAGAGTGGCCAGGCACAAGGCAGTGGCAGCTGGGCCCGGAGCAGCAGTGGCCACGCCCCAGAGCAGCAGCAGCCAGAACAAGAGCATCAACGGCCAGCACTGGAGCAGCCAGACCTGGGGCAGTGGCAGCCAGGCCTGAGGCAGAGGCGGCCAAGCCCAGGGTGGCCAGTCCAGGAACACCCAGACACGGAGTGGCTGGGCCCGGAGAAGCCCGGTCCAGAGCAGCCGGGTTGGGAGCAGCCAGGCCCAGAACAGCAGTAGCCAAGCACGGAGCATCCAGGCTGGGAGCGGCCAGGCTCGGAGCAGCCGGGTCGGGTGCGGCCAGGCCCGGAGCAGCGGCGGCCAGGCTGGGAGCGGCCAGGCCCGGAGCAGCTGGGTCTGGTGTGGCCAGGCCTAGAGCAGCGGCTGCCAGGCTAGGAGCGGCCAGGCCCGGAGCAGCAGCTGCCAGGCTGGGAGCAGCCAGGTCCGGAGCAGCCGGGTCTGGTGTGGCCAGGCCCGGAGCAGCGGCTGCCAGGCTGGGAGCGGCCAGGCCCAGAGCAACAGCTGCCAGGCTGAGAGCGGCCAGGCCCGGAGCAGCCGGGTCTGGTGCAGCCAGGCCCGGAGCAGCGACTGCCAGGCTGGGAGCGGCCAGGCCCGGAGCAGCCGGGTCTGGTGCGGCCAGGCCCGGAGCAGCGACTGCCAGGCTGGGAGCGGCCAGGCCCGGAGCAGCCGGGTCTGGTGCGGCCAGGCCCGGAGCAGCAGCTGCCAGGCTGGGAGCGGCCAGGCCCGGAGCAGCCGGGTCTGGTGCGGCCAGGCCCGGAGCAGCAGCTGCCAGGCTGGGAGCGGCCAGGCCCGGAGCAGCCGGGTCTGGTGCGGCCAGGCCCGGAGCAGCGGCTGCCAGGCTGGGAGCGGCCAGGCCCAGAGCAACAGCTGCCAGGCTGGGAGCGGCCAGGCCCGGAACAGCCGGGTCTGGTGCGGCCAGGCCCGGAGCAGCGACTGCCAGGCTGGGAGCGGCCAGGCCTGGAGCAGCCGGGTCTGGTGCGGCCAGGCCAGGAGTAGCGGCTGCCAGGCTGGGAGCGGCCAGGCCCGGAGCAGCCGGGTCTGGTGCGGCCAGGCCAGGAGCAGTGGCTGCCAGGCTGGGAGCGGCCAGGCCCAGAGCAGCGGCTGCCAGGCTGGGAGCGGCCAGGCCCGGAGCAGCCGGGTCTGGTGCGGCCAGGCCCGGAGCAGCGGCTGCCAGGCTGGGAGTGGCCAGGCCTGGAGAAGCGGCTGCCAAGCTGGGAGCGGCCAGGCCCGGAGCAGCCGGGTCTGATGCGGCCAGGCCCGGAGCAGCAGCTGCCAGGCTGGGAGCGGCCAGGCCTGGAACAGCCGGGTCTGGTGCGGCCAGGCCAGGAGCAGCGGCTGCCAGGCTGGGAGCGGCCAGGCCCGGAGCAGCAGCTGCCAGGCTGGGAGCGGCCAGGCCCGGAGCAGCCGGGTCTGGTGTGGCCAGGCCAGGAGCAGTGGCTGCCAGGCTGGGAGCAGCCAGGCCCGGAGCAGCGGCTGACAGGCTGGGAGCGGCCAGGCCCGGAGTGGCCGGGACCGGAGCAACCGGTCCCAGAGCAGCCGGGTCGGGTGCGGCCAGGCCTGTAGCAGCAACAGCCAAGTCTAGAGCAACTAGGTCGGGAGCGGCAGTGACCAGACCCGGAGCAGCTGGTTGTGGAACGAACCAGAGCAACAGAGGCCAGGCCCGGAGCAGCCAGGCCCGAAACAGCTCGCTCCTCGCCTGTACCTGCCCACGGCTGCCTCTCAGACATGGCTGGAAACTTTTGCGGGAACTTGAGGGTCTGCTGAATCAAGTGATAAAGGCTTAGATCTGGATGTGTTGAGTTAGTATAGCGCTGGGGTGTTGATCTGTGAGTGCCTTGGGTGGGGCCTGGATGAGGCTGGTTGACCTATTTGAAAATGTCTTTTGTGTGGAGTGTATCATTGGGCATGTGGAGGTTTTATTGATATGAGAAAATGCTAAGCAACAGATTTACTATCTGAAAAGGGATTTACTATCGGGGAAAGGGAGGGAGGAAGAGACTGAACATAAACTGTGCACCTATGGATGAAGACAATGGGGGATGGGGAGGGGGCAGAGGGTGGGGTGGGAACCTGGTGGAGGGGGGAAGAAATGAGGAACCTTTGTAATAATATGAACAATAAAGATTGATTAAAAAAAATAAATAAATAAAATAAAAAAATAATAAAAATAAAAATAAAAAAAAATAAAGAAAGAAAAAAAAAAAAAAAGAAAGAAAGGAAAGAAAGAAATGGAAGGAAGAAGAAGGAAGGAAGAAAGAAAGTGTAAAAAGTTGATAATTTTTAAAACTTCAGAGGTAAAGTATTATTAAAAGTTTTTTTGTGACCTAGCCAGTTTGGCTCAGTGAATAGAGCATAGGCCTGCAGCCTGAAGGGTCCTGGGTTTGATTCCAATCAAGGGCACATGCCTGGTTGTCTGCTCAATCCCCAGTAGAGGGCGTGCAGGAGGCAGCCAATCAATGATTCTCTCTCATCATTGATGCTTCTATCTCTCTCTCCCTCTCCCTTCCTCTCTGAAATCAATTAAAAAAATTTTTTTTTCAAGTTTTTTTTCAGTTTTTTAAAAATTTCTTTATTGATTAAGGTATCACATATTTATCCTCATCCTCCCATTTCCATCCCAAACCCCTCCCCATGCATGCCTCCACCCCCCTGTTGTTCACGACCACTGGTTAGGTTTATATGCATGCATACAAGCCCTTTGTTTGATCTCTCTCTCTTTCCCCCACCCTCCCCTTCCTTTCCTCTGAGGTTTGACAGTTTGATAGATACTTCCCTGTCTCTAGGTCTGCTTTTGTTCATCAGTTTATGTTGTTCATTATTTCCCCTAGATGAGTGAGCTCATGTGATACAAGAAATACACTTATAAGAACTGAAAATGAGACAAGCAATAATGGTTATGCTGAGAGGCAAATGAATCAGTCTGTAGTGAGTTTCTTTCTGGGCCAATAGTTCTTTTGAGTCCCAATTTAAATGTCAAACAGTTCCTTATGTGTACATGTCAGCAATGATATTTCAGTTCTGGATGGTGGACAAATGGTGGTAATGCAGGTCCGACCCTCTCTGGCTTGGTCCTGGGCAACCTGCAGTGATGCACAGCTGCTGACTGCTAGTATGGCAAGGTGTCATCAGCATCTTCCATCTCTGGACTGTTTCTCTTCTGTCTTCATGGCTGGAGCAGTCCTGTCAGTTCCTCTCTGTTGCAAGAATCCACATGGTCTTGGAGTTGTTTTTTGAAAATATACAAACATATTCTTCACCAAAAGTTAATAAATGAATCTTTTCTATAAATTTGACTTGAGATCCTTTTTCATTTTTTGTCCAAACAATTTTCCTTTGGCTTGTTTGACACCATGTGTGTTTTTCATGGGTGTCTTGCTGTTAGCATTACAAATGAAAGTTAATTTTCTAAAGTAAAAATTTTCTAGATGTAATTTACTTACAGAATATTTTTCTTTACATGATATTCCTCCGCTATCCCCCCCCTTTTAAAAATATATTTTATTGATTTTTTTACAGAGAGGAAGAGAGAGGGATAGAGAGTTAGAAGCATTGATGAGAGAGTATCATCGATCAGCTGCCTCTTGCACACCCCCTACTGGGGATGTACCCGAAACCAAGGTACATGCCCTTGACCAGAATTGAACCCGGGACCTTTCAGTCCACAGGCCAATACTCTATCCACTGTGCCAAACCAGTTTCGGCATATCCTCCCTTTTTTAATTTAAATATTAGGAGTTTTTTGGAAATTTTGTAATGTATTCTTGATAGCTTTTAAATTTTAACTTTTTGCACTAAAATATGACTGTTTGGGGTTAATTAACATGTTATGCAATTTTACTATGAGATGAAGTACAAATAAAAATTTTAGTTAGCACTTTAGGAACAGCTTTTTGTCCACTACCATTATAATTTTTCTAGAATATTCACTTACTTCAATTAGCCAATTTAAATCAGTCTGAAAACTTGACTACTATTTTACTATCAAATTTAGTACTCTAACAGCAATCTTATTTTACCCTGTAAATATTAGTGGAAAGGATTATTTGCCTTCTTGAGTAGGCCCTGAGCATTCCTGGTGGTAGGCTGGATTTAGATATCAAAAACCCACTTCCCCACACCATGGGTACAAGAAAACTCAAACAAGTCTTGTTGCAGTGAGAGGGCAGCTGCTGTCAGCCAAGTCTCTGTCTGTTACCTGGGTCACGATTTGAGCTGTGCATGGGAAGCGAAGCAGCCATAGGGGCAGGAGACCTCCCTCAGAAGGGGTGAGGGTTCAGGCCCCTGCAAAGTTTTGGGGTTGAGGGTCTGTGCCCCACCTCAGTTAACCCCCAAGTTCTCTCCTGATGGCCCCTGTGCGACTGTGCCTGTCTTAGGTTGTTCCTTCCCTGAGGAATCTTACCCATCTCTGGCTAACCAGCCATCCTCCAGGGCCAAGCAGGGTGATGTGAGGTTCAATTCTGTCTCCTTGGTAGCCTATGCCCCCGTGGCCTCCATGCCCAGCACCTGCCTTGGGATCCCTTAGCCTGCTGGTGGGGCCCCAATACTGATTACATATCTTGGTAAAAGTTTTTTGGTTTGTTTGTTGTTGTTTTTTTTGTATAATTCTAGACTTTTCTTTAATGCATCTGGGCTTATTCAAATATATATGATTTTTTTTTTTACAGAGGAAAGATACTATTATGCATGTCTTATAACTTGATTTTTCATTTAATATAAAACAGCTATATTTTCACTAATTCACAAATTCATTTAGTCAGCAAATATATAGAAACTGATTTTTTCAGAAAGGAAGAGTATGTAAATGTGGACTTAACTAAGATTTCCTGAAGATATTATTCTGGAAGTTATGGAAGGTATTAGAAAAGAAGTAGGGGCAGCCAAAACCGGTTTAGCTCAGTGGTAGAGCATCGGTCTGCGGACTGAAAGGTGCTGGGTTTGATTCCGGTCAAGGGCATGTACGTTGGTTGCGGGCACATTCCCGGGTGGGGGGGTGTGCAAGAGGCGGCTGGTCAATGTTTCTCTCTCATCGACGTATCTGGCTCTCTATAGCTCTCCCTTCATCTCTGTAAAAAATCAATAAAATATATTTAAAAAAAGAAAAGAAAATGAATGGGGGCAAAGGGGAGGAGAAGGAAAGGGGAGAGAGGAGTACATGGCAAGAACATTTTAAGACTACTCTCTAATACTCTACATTTTAAAAAAAGATTGAATCTTTGCCTAGAGAGGGAGATATCAGTATTATTTGAGTAATTCATATTATCCAGGGAAAGTAAAGCTGCAGAAAGACTAAATATTTGAAATTCCTGAATGTTGAGAGTCACTGAGATGTGCAAAATATGCATCTTATCTGCAGTTTCCCTTTCCATGGTTTCACTTAGTCACGATTAACCATGGTCTGAAAATATTAAACAGAAATTTCAAAAAATGAGCAATTCATAAGTTTAAAATTGTGTGCTATTCTAGCCACAGCAATCCTGAGAAAGAAGAATAAATACCAGATTTCAAGCTGTATTACAAAGCCACTGTTCTCAAAACAGCCTGGTACTGGCACAAGTACAGACATATAGATCAATGGAATAGAATCGAGAACCTAGATATCAACCCAAATCACTATGCTCAATTAATATTTGACAAAGGAGGCACAAATATACAATGGAGTCAAGACAGTCTCTTCAATAAATGGTGTTGGGAAAATTGGACAGATACATGCAAAAGAATGAAACTAGATCAGCAACTTACACCATACACAAAAATAAACTCAAAATGGATAGAGGACTTAAACATAAGACGGGAAACCATAAAAATACTAGAAGCATCCACAGGCAGCAAAATCTCAGACATATGCCAAAAGAACTTCTTCACTGATACTGCCCCTAGAGCAATGGAAGTTAAAGAGAAAATAAACAAATGGGACTACATCAAAATAAAAAACTTTTTTACAGCAAAAGAAACTATCAACAAAATAACAAGAAAGCCCACTGTATGGGAGAACATATTTGCAAATGTTATTACTGATAAAGGTTTAATCTCCAACATCTACAGACAGCTTATACAACTAAAGGAAGATGAATGATCCAATTCAAAAATGGGCAATGGACCTAAATAGAATATTTTCCAAAGAAGACAGAAGGAAGGCCAAAAGGCACATGAAAACATGCTCAAAGTCACTAATTATCTGAGAGATGCAAATCAAAACAACAATGCGGTACCATCTCACACCTGTCAGAATGGCCAACATCAACAAATCAACAAATGGCAAGTGTTGGCAAGGTTGCAGAGAAAAAGGAACCCTCGTGCACTGCTGGTGGGAATGCAGACTGGTGCAGCCACTGTGGAGAACAGTATGGAGTTTCCTCAAAAAAACTGAAAAGGAACTCCCATTTGATCCAGTAATCCCACTCCTAGGAATATATCCCAAGAAACTAGAAACACCAATCAGAAAAGATATATGCACCCCTATGTTCATAACAGCACAATCTACAATAGCTAGAATTTGGAAACAGCCCAGGTGCCCATCGGCAGATGATTGGATCAAAAAACCATGGTACATCTACACAATAGAATACTATGCTGCCATAAAAAAGAAGGAATTCTCATCATTTGCAGCAACCTGGATGGAATTGGAAAACATCATGCTGAGTGAAATAAGCCAGTCAATGAAAGAGAAACACCACATGACCTCACTCATTTATAGATAATAAAGAACATTATAAACTGATGAACCAAAAGATAGATATAGAGACAGTAAAGCAACAAGCAGACTGTCAAATTACAGTGAGGAGGGTAGGGAGATCTGGGGGAGATAATAGATCAACCGAAGGACTTGTATACATGCATATAAGTACAACCAATGGACACAAATCTCTGGGGAGGGAGGGTATGATTGGGAGAGGGGGATGGTAAGATATGTACACAGATAATAATTTAATAAAAAATAAAAAAATAAAAAATAAATAGAATTGTGTGCTATTCTGAGTAGCATGATGAAAGCTTGTGCCATTCCAATGCATTCCACCTGATATGTGAGTCATCCCCTTGTTCAGCATCTCCACACTGTATATGCTACCCGCCAGTTAATCACTTATTAGACTTCTCAGTCTTCAGATCTATTGCTGTGGTATCAGAGTGCTTGACTTCAAGTAATCATTATTTCACTTAATAATGAGAACAAAGCACAAAGGGAGTGATGCTGGCAATTCAGATGTGCCAAAGAGAAGCCATAAAGTGTTTCCTTTAAATGAAAAGGTAGGTGTGTGCAGTTTCAGGCATCCATGTGGGGTGTATTGGCCTCATATAAGGAAGGATTACTGTACACTTCTTCTTAATTAAAGTGAGGGTAAAAGGGTATATCTGCGTAGTGTTTAAAGCTAGAGATACTGTTTAAAGACAGTCTAAAATTACAGGAGTTTTAGATGTTTTATAAAATAAAATTTGTCTTGTTTTCTTTATATTTATGGCTTTTGACTCATGATAAGATAGACTACTGTTTTGCCTGGATAATAAAAATCTTCATCCCCTCCTCCCCCCCACCATTCCTTTTAAAGTTCTAGTTTTTACATTCAAATTGTTGATCTCTCTGGAATTAACTCAGTATAAAGAATGAGGCTGGGATCCAACTCTATTTATTCTTTCCAAATGGCTAGCTAGTTCTTTCAAGATCTTTTATTTAATAATTTATCTTATTCCCATTTTTATAAAATGCTACTTATATTATGTACTAAATTTCCACATATACTTTCTACCATGGTCATTGGATCACTCTGCATTTCTGTGCCAGGACCACACATTTTAATATCTTATTACTGTTCATTTTTTAGAAAGTTCCTGGCTATTCTTGAATATTTATTCTTCCAGATGGACTTCATAATCATTTTTTAAAGTTTCAAAGAAGATCTGATTCTAAAACCTTTGTAATTTTTAAAAAGGCAAATGACAAAAAAAAGGCAAAAAAATATGCCTGACCCAGATAATATGCAAAGGGTGGCTTGGGTAGTAATGCAGGCAACAAGCTAGCACCTAAGTACTGTGTTTCCCTGAAAATAAGACATCGTCCGAAAATAAGACTTAGCACATGGAAAGATAAGACATCTCCTGAAAATAAGACTTAGCACAACTTTGGGAGAAAAAATTAATATAAG
This sequence comes from Pipistrellus hanaki, assembly GCF_964339955.1. Taxonomy (NCBI): domain Eukaryota; kingdom Metazoa; phylum Chordata; class Mammalia; order Chiroptera; family Vespertilionidae; genus Pipistrellus; species Pipistrellus hanaki. The sequence continues at coordinate 48,352,782 of NC_140524.1, forward strand.
ACACTGTCTTATTTTCAGGGAAACATGGTAGGTAGAATCCCTGGATTATATGATAAGGATATGTTTAACTTTATACTGAAAGAGTCAAAATTTCTTTTTTATTTTATTTTATTTAATCCTCACTGGAGGATATTTTTCCATTGATTTTTAGAGAGAGTGAAAGAAAGGGAAAGACAGAGAGAACTATCTATGTGAGAGAAACACATCCATTGGTTACTTCCTGCAGGACCCTCCCCACCCCCAACCAGGGCCTAGTAGGGGAGGAGCCTGCAACCGAATTATGTGCCCTTAAGCAGGATCAAACCTGGGAGGAGTCTCAATTTCTTTAGTCTATTTACAGTTGCATTTCAAACAGCCCCCTTCTATTATCCTAGTTTTTGTGTATTTGTATCTACAACCCCACATAACTCTCATACCATTCTAATAAAGATCAATTAAATTAAGAGATATTGAAAAGTTTACTATTATGAAATTACAATGGAAAATTTACATTGGCTGCAGCCAGTTTAATGAGCTCCCTGTATATCCTTCACCCTCCACATACCAGTATACATTTTTCTCCAATAAACTACAGTAAATGTTGTTTTTTTAATTCTGCAGAGAGGAACCAAAAGAGATGAAGAAAAAAAATAAAGGTGATGACATAGGATGTGGCCCCAACCTTGTGGATTGAGTGACATCTTGTGGTTAGAAATGGGTGAGCTGTATGAATATGTACGTAGAAACTACAGGGAACATTCAAGAAAATCTCTGAAAAGTAGGCATAGAAAAATCAGGTTTAACATAATGTTTCACAGAGTAGGGAGGCCCTTTCCTTTGTCTCCAATACCCCAAAGATTGGGTATTTAATTTATTTTTAATTGAAACAATTTTTAAAAATACGTTTTTTTTTTTATTGATTTTGGAGAGAGAGGAATAGAGAGATAGAAATATCCATGAGAGAGAAATATTAATTGGCTGGCTCCTGCATGCCCCATGCTGGGGATTGAGCCTATAACCCAGGCATGTGCTCTGACTGGGAATGGAATCACTAACCTCGTGATTCATGGGTTGATGCTCAACCACTGAGCCACACCAGCCAGGAAAAGATTGGGCATTTTAGAAGTATCTAGAGACAGACCTAGTTAATACTATAGGTGGTGTCAATGGTGATACTTTTCTGAGTAGCTTAATAGGCAGAAAATGTAGACATGTGAAATCCAGAAAAAGAGGAAAGATCATAGTAGATACTGAGTAGACATCACAACTGCTAGATTAATTTGTAGTTACCTATGAAGTATCCTATTGCTGCAATTGCCTAGTAAACTTTTGTATTAAATAAAGATATGTACACACACATATTCATGAAAAAAATGTATTGCCTGTATGAATATGTATGTAGAAACACAAAATAATCTACAGATTAGTATTATAACTAATATTTTTTTCAAAATCATTGGGCAAAAAGTTAATGTGCAAAAATCAATTTAATTTCATTACACTATCAACAAACAATTTTAAATTAAAGTTTAAATAAATAGCCTTTACAATAACATAAAGCACTTAGAAATTAATGTAACAAGACCTCTACAGGAAACTACCTAATATTTATTTTTTAAAGTGGAAGCAGATGTAAACAAATAGTGGCATTTGCTAAGTTTATGAACTGAAAGACTTAATATTGTAAAAATATCAGTTTTTCTAAATTGGTTTCTAGAAGCAATCCAACCAATCAAAATATCCACACATTATTCTTATTTTTTTTTTTTGTGTGTATGTCTGTGTGTGGAAAATTACAAGCTGATTCTAATATTTGTAAAACAGCACAATGAACCAACAGCCAAGACAATCCTAAAGAAGAGTTGGAGGATTGCCAGTATCATATAGCAAGACATAAAACTATATGGACTAAAATGATTTGGTCTTTTAAAAAGGGTAGACAAACAGAGCTATAGAATAGATTCTAGAAATAAAACCACACATATATGGACATTTCATTTACGAAAAAGTGACACTACAGAGCAATGAGAAAAGGATTTTTTAAAGTTAATCATTATGGCCGAAACCGGTTTGGCTCAATAGAATGTCGGTCTGCAGACTGAAAGGTCCCAGGTTCGATTCCGGTCAAGGGCATGTACCTTGGTTGTGGGCACATACCCAGTAGGGGGTGTGCAAGAGGCAGCTGATCGATGATTCTCTCTCATCGATATTTCCTCTCTGTAAAATATCAATAAAATATATATATTAAAAATAATAATAAAAAATAAAGTTAATCATTATGGGTCAATGAAATATCTGTAAAGGAAGAAATTAATCTTGACCTCAATCTTACACTTATATAAAAATAATTTCAAGGTGGATTGTAGATCTAAATGTGAAAGGTAAAACAATAAAGCTTCTAGAACATAACTTAGTAGAATACAGTCATGACTTTGGATTAACAAAGATTCTATAAAATAGTATACAAACATAACACCATTAAATGAAGATGGATAAATTGAAAATACATTAAAACTTAGAACTTATTATCACCATCAAATTATACCATTAAGAGAGTGAAAAAGCAAGCAGAAGAGTAGATATATGCAAAATATATAACTGACCAGGGACTCATATACAAAATACATAAAAAACTACTAATAATCAGTCAGAAGCAGAGCAAATCCTATAGAAAAATGGACAAAAACCAGAAGAGGCACTTAATTTAAGAATATATACAGGAAGAGGAAAAAAATGGTGGCAGAATAGATAGATGGGTCCTGAGCCTTGTCCTGGAGCAGAAAGAAAAAACAGCAGAGAGTCGCACAGGGAGTATTTGTTGGTGAGTTAAGGGACAGCTATTCTCCAGGAGAAGGTGGGGGACTGCTGGATGGGGTTCCCCTGACCAGGGAGCTCCCACTGCGTCTGGATGCCCTCTCAGAGCAACCGGCTCGGATGCGGAGATCGCATCATCTTGAAGGGGAAAGTGGATCTTATTGGAAGCTTGAAAAATTACAACTATGGCAACCACCAAACAGCTGCGAGCCTCAGAACACCAGTCCCCAATTGGTGCAAACATGTGGATTCAGAGGAATCTACACTCCACCTCAGAAAGGCCAGATTTCTCCTGGGATAAAGTGAGGTCTCTGGTCCTGGCGGGAGAGAGAAACCCACACACTGCAGGTGCTAGAGGACCAGGAAAGTCTGTGCCTAGGAAAATCTGTGGCTGTTGGGATTTCCATGATCTGTGAATGTGGAAGGGGGTCCTCAGAGCTGCTAACAGAAGGGCTCTCTAAAAAGCAACCCATTTTGTTCTGATGCAAAAAGACAGCCTAAAAATCTTAAAAGTGTGCTGGCTGCTTAGACCCAAGGGAGAAAGGAAGACTGCAAAATTGCCTGTAGCCCCGTTGTTGGCACATTTGGGCTTTTTCCTATTCAAAACCTTGCTTCTGATTACTAAGTCCAATATATAAGATCACCCAGTTGGGGACACCCTGGGAGAATGCAGGGGAAAGTTGTTTTTCTGGAACCTGTGGATCGGAGTGGAGAGCCAGCTCTGAGGCAGCCTACTCCCACAAACCGGTATTGAGTGCCACAGGGAAAGAAGAATATAAACACAGGCTAGAGAGGCCATATAGAACAGGAAGTCAATCCAGAAACAGTCCCACCCAGGAGCTGAATCACAAATTGACTCTTGTGTAATCACAAATACAAGAAATTAAGACACAATGCCTGCTTAAAAATCAGGACTGCCTTACAACACTGAGGAGCAGTGGAATGCAGGGATCTTCAATATTTTCCTGACTGAGAAACAGGCATGCCAAACAGAACAATAGAGGAAGTGAATGATCTTCACTACTGCACATTTTTTTTTTTTTTACTTTTTATATTTTTTATCTTATTTTATTTTTTTCATCTTTTGCTTAAGAAACTAATTTTTTTCCTTTTTCTCACTTGATTTTACCTTTTAAATTATTACATTTTTATTTTTAATCAGTATTATTACTACTACTATTTTACCTTTTATTAAAAGTGTCATTTTACTTTCTCTTTATTTAACTTTGGAATTAGTGTTCTACATTCTTTTTTCTTCTTTCCTTTAATTGTTTTATTCTATCTAAACTCTACATTTATGCCATCACTCTCTTCCTAACTTTTACCCTTTTCATGTCCTGTTTCTCTTACCCCTTTTCCTGCTTTAGATTTTCCCTATTCTTTGTTTATCCCATTAAAATTTCACCCTATTATATATCTAATTTCCAATTCCCTGCTTCAAGTGCATACACACCTCTCTCTTCTCTGTCTTAGTTATCCAAAAATTGTTTCCCTCTCTCTCATTATGTTGTTGCTTGTTTGAATGTTGATAATATCGATTCTTTACACTTTTTTGTGAGGTTGTTTTGCTTATTCTTTTTTTGTAAATTTTTGTGTGTGTTTGCTTTGTTTTTGTTTTGTTTTGTTTTGCTTCACTTGATATTAGTTGTTGTTTGTAGTTTGTATTAATCTCCAGGTACTTGTAGCTGGCATTTGCTGGGATTAGTAGCTGTTCTCTTGTAATTTTTTCCCTATATATATAGTTTGTTCCCCTTTTCTTTCTTACTCTCTTTCTTTTACCTCTTACTTTTTTTCCTTTACCTAATTACATATTGGCACTCATTTTTTTCTTTTTCCTCTTCTTCTTTCTCTCCTACGGGTTATTAATATCATGAAAACATTTCTGCTCATTGCCTCTTGTATTGTACCTGGTTGTGTGGTATTTTATGCCCTTAAAACAATTCAGGAGAGAGATAACTACATAACCAGACACCCAGAAAAGAGAAACCATGGAGAGACAAAGAAACAGCCCACATATGAAAGAAAAGCAGGCATCACCTGGAAAGGAAGTAAACGAAATAAAGGCAAGCAAGCTCTCAGTGAAAATATTCAAAGAAATGGTTATAAGGCGGATGAAAAGAATGGAAGACCAATTCAACAATATGAGTAAGAACCAAGAGGAAATGAAAAACGGCGTAGCTGCTGTTAATAACTCAATAGAAAGCATCAAGAGTAGACTAGAAGAAGCAGAGGACCACATCAGTGAGCTAGAAGACAAGATGGGAAAAAATAACCAAGTAGAGCAGATTCTAGAAAAATAAATAAATAAAAAGCAGGAGAAGAACTTAAGGGAACTTTGGGACAACACAAGACAGAATAACATACACATAATAGAGGTACCAGAAGGAGAGAAAACTGAGCAAGGAATAGAAAACCTTTATTTGAAGAAATAATGAGAGAAAACTTCCCCAATTTAGGGAAGAAAAAACTCACACAACTCCAAGAAGCCCACAGTCCCAAGCAAAATGAACCCCAAAAGAGCGACGCCAAGGCACATTATAATTAAATTGACAAACACCAATGACAAAATAAGAACCTTAAAAGTGGCCAGAGAGAGACAGTAATATAAAGGATCAGACTAGCAACTGATTTCTCACCAGAAACTCATCAGGCCAGAAGGGAATGGAATGAAATATACAAAGACATGCACAGGAAGAGTCTAAATCCAAGAATGCTGTACGTAGCAAGGCTATCAAACAAAATTGAAGGTGAAATCAGGAGCTTCGCAGAAAAAAAGAATTAAGGGAATTTACTATCACCAAACCAGCAATGCAAGAAATCCTAAAGTGAAGCCAAGAAGGAACATGGGGGAAAAAATAAGAATGGTGACATAAAAAAAAAAAATTTTAAAAAAAGGTGACATATAAGTACCAATCAATAATAACTTTAAATGTAAATGGATTAAATGCCCCAATCAAAACACATAGGGTAATGGAAAGGATAAGAAAACAAGACCCATATATCTGCTGTCGACAAGAAACCCACCTCAGAAATAAAGACGCATACAGACTGAGGGTGAAGAGATGAAAAATTTTTTTCAGGCTAATGGAAATGAAAAAAAACTGGGGAAGCAATACTTATATCTGACAATTAATTCTCAAAGATAATGACATAACAAGAGATAAGGAAGGCCACTTCATAATATTAAAGGGAGCAATTCAGCAAGAAGAAATAACTCTGGTAAACAAATGCGCACCCAATACAGGAGCACCCAAATACATAACGAAAACTCCTGGAGGACATCAAGGGAGACATTGACAGCAATAAAATCATAGTAGGAGACTTTAATACTCCACTATCACCATTGGACAAATCCTCTAAACGAATAATGAGCAAAGAAATATCAATCCTAAATGACTCATTAGACCAGATGGAGTTAATTGACATCTTCAGAACATTTCACCGCCAAAGCCACAGAATATACATTCTTCTCAAGTGCATATGAGTCATTTTCAAAGATAGACCATATGCTGGGACATAGGCAAAGTCTCTTCAAATTCAAGAAGATAGAAATCATATCAAGCATCTTCTCAGATCACAGTGGCATAAAACTAGAAATCAACTACAATAAAAACAATAAAAAAAATAAAACACATGGAGACTAAATAGCATGCTATTAAACAATGACTGGGTTACCAGAGAGATCAAGGAAGAAATCAAAAACATCATGGCAACAGTGTGGACCTTTGGTCCCCGCCGGCGGCGCCCTTGCTGTCCGGGGGCGGCGGCGAGCGCGTGGCCGCGGCCTTCGGGGCTGGGATGAGCCGCGCTCTCGGCGGAGGCAGGGGAGCCGAGCCGGAGCCATGGCCAGTATAGTGGTCGCAGTTGGATTGACCATTGCTGCTGCAGGATTTGCAGGCCGTTACGTTTTGCAAGCCATGAAGCATATGGAGCCTCAAGTAAAACAAGTTTTTCAAAGTCTACCAAAATCTGCCTTCAGTGGTGGCTATTACAGAGGTGGGTTTGAACCCAAAATGACAAAATGAGAAGCAGCATTAATATTAGGTGTAAGCCCTACTGCCAATAAAGGAAAAATAAGAGTTGCTCACCGACGAATTATGCTGTTAAATCACCCAGACAAGGGAGGATCTCCTTACATAGCAGCCAAAATCAATGAAGCTAAAGATTTACTAGACGGTCAAGCTAAAAAATGAAGTAAATGTATGGTGAATTTTAAGTTGTTAGTCACTTATATAAAAACAGCTTTTTGTAATAAAATGTCCCAAAACTAAAAAAACAAAACAAAAACAAACAAACAAAAAACAAACAAACAAACAAACAAAAAACATCATGGCAACAAATGACAATGAAAACACAACAATCCAAAATCTATGGGACACAGCGAAAGCAGTCTTGAGAGAGAAGTTCATAGCTCTACAGCCCTACTGCAAAAAAATAAGAAACAATGGTAATAAATTACCTAATCCTAGAACTCAAAGAGTTAGAAAGAGAGCAACAAGAAAAGCCCAGTGTAAGCAGTGGAGGGAAATAATAAAGATCAGAGTGTAGATAAACCACATAGAGACAAAAGAAATAATACAAAAGATCAACAAAACCAAGAGCTGGTTCTTTGAAAGGATAAACAAGATTGATGAACCTCTGGCTAGACTAACCAAGAAACAAAGAGAGAGGACCCAATAAACAAAATCAGAAATGAAAGAGGTGAAATAACAACAGACCCCACAAAAATAAAAAGGATTGTAAAAAAAAAAAAAATACTACGAACAACTCTATTCCAAAAAACTGAACAACCTGGAGGAAATGGACATATTCCTAGAAAAATATAACCTTCCAAAACTCAATCAGGAAGAATCTAAACACCCCAATAGGCCAATAACTATGGAAGAACTTGGATCATTCATCAAAAAGCTTCTGGCAAACAAAAGCCTGAGGCCAGACGGCTTTGCTGGGAAATTTTACCAAACATTCAAGGAAGAACTAAAACCTATCCTCCTCACACTATTCCAAAAAATTCAAGAGGAAGAAACACTTCCAAACTCCTTCTATGAAGCCAGAATCACTCTAATACCAAAAGCAGATAAAGACAACTCAATGAAAGAGCATTACAGGCCAATATTCCTCATGAACATAAATGCCAAAATCCTCAACAAAATTCTAGCAAATAGGCTCCAGAAGCACATCAGAAAGATCATACACCATGATTAAGTAGGATTTATCCCAGGAATGCAAGGATGGTACAATATCCACAAAGCAATAAACGTGATACATCACATAAACAAATTGAAAGATAAAAATCATATAGTCATATCAATTGATGCAGAAAAAGCATTTGATAAAATCCAACACCCTTTCCTGATAAAAACTCTCAATAAGGTGGGAGTACAAGGATTGTACCTCAACATAATAAAAGCTATATATGATAAACCAACAGCCAACATCATACTCAATGGGAAAAAACTAAAACCATTGCCTCTAAGAACAGGAACAAGACAGGGATGCCCACTATCGCCACTCCTCTTTGACATAGTACTGGAAGTACTAGCCATTGCAATTAGACAAGAGGAGGAAATAAAAGGCATCCAAATTGGAAAAGAAGAATTAAAGCTGTCCCTATTTGCAGATAACATCATATTGTACATAAAAAACCTGAAAGACTCCATCAAAAAACTAATAGACTTAAATGAATTCAGCTATGTAGCAGGATAAAAAAATAACACCAAGTAATGTATGGCATTTCTATACACCAATAGTTAACTTACAGAAAGAGAAACTAAAAAAGCAATCCCATTTACCATCGCACCAAAAAAAATAACATATCTAGGAATAAAGTTAACTAAGGAGGCAAAAGACCTATATGCAGAAAACTACAGGACACTGAAAAACAGATAGAGGAAAACATAAACACATGGAAGAACATACCATGTTCATCGATTGGTAGAATCAACCTCATTAAAATGTCCGTACTACCCAAAGCAATTTTGATTCAATGCACTCCCCATCAAAATACCAATGGCATATTTCACAGACCTAGAAAAAACTCTCCAAAAGTTCATCTGAAATTAAAAAGACCCCAAATAGCCACAGCAAGCCTAAGAAATAAGAATAAAGTAAGAGAGATCTCAATACCAGATTTCAAACTGTATTACAAAGCTTCTGTTCTCAAAACAGTCTGGTACTGGCACAAGAACAGACATATAGACCAATGGAGTAGAATAGAGAATCCAGATATTGACCCAAATCACTATGCTCAATTAATATTTGACAAAGGAGACAAGAAAATACAATGAAGTCAAGACAGTCTCTTCAATAAATAATGTTGGGAAAATTGGACAAATACATGCAAAAAAAAAAATGAAATTAGACCACTAACTTAAACCATATACAAAAATAAACTCAAAATGCATACAGGACTTCAACATAAGATAGGAAACCATAAAAAATACTAGAGGAATCCACAGGCAGCAAAATCTCAGACATATGCCAAAAGAACTTCTTCACTGATACTGCCCGTAGGGCAATGGAAGCTAAAGAGAAAATAAACAAGTGGGACTACGTCAAAATAAAAACCTTTTTTCACAGAAAAAAAAACCATCCACAAAACAACAAGAAAGCCCACTTTATGAGAGAACATATTTGCAAATGTTATCACTGATAAAGGTTTAATCTCCAACATCTACAAGCAACTTATACAACTTAATGAAAGGAAAATAAATGACCCAATTAAAAAAATTGGCAATGGACCTAAATAGAATCTTTTCAAAAGAAGACAGAAGGAAGGCCAAGAGACACATGAAAACATTCTCAGTCACTAATTATCCAAGAGATGCAAATCAAAACGACAATGCGGTATCATCTCACAACTGTCAGAATGGCCAACATCAACAAATCAACAAAGGACAAGTGTTGGCGAGGATGCAGAGAAAAAGTAACTCTAGTGCACTGCTGGTGGGAATGCAGACTGGTGCAGCCACTGTGGATAACAGTATGGATTTTCCTCAAAAAACTGAAAATGGAACTCCCATTTGACCCAGTAATCCCACTCCTAGGATTATATCCTTAGAAATCAGAAACACCAATCAGAAAGGATATATGCACCCCTATATTCATAGAAGCACAATTTTAATAGCTAAGATTTGGAAACAGCCTAGGTGTCCATCAGCAGGTGACTGTATCAGAAAACTATGGTACATACATAATGAAATACTAAGCTGCCATAAAAAAAAGAAGGAATTCTTACCATCTGCAGGAACCTGAATGGAACTAGAGAACATTGTGCTAAATGAAATAATCCAGTCAATGAAGGAAAAATTCCACTTGATATCACTCATTTGTGGATAATAAAGAACTTTATAAACTGATGAACAAAAAGATAGATACAGAAGCAGTAAAGCATCAAATAGACTGTCAAATTACAGTGGGAAATTTAGGGAGAAGTGGGGGAGATAAGAGATCAACCGAAGGACTTGCATACATGTATATAAGCATAACCAATGGATGCAAAACACTGGGGGGTGAAAGCATACATGGGAGTGGGGTGGGGTGGGGTAATGGTAAGATATGTACACATATAATTATATCTAATAAATGAGAAATATGCAAATTAAGCATCACTCCGCTACACCCACAAGCTATGCCCACTAGCCAAACAGAGAAAATATACAAATTAACCCCAACCAAGATGGCTGCAGCCACTGATCAAGCAGGAGGGAGGCTTGGGTTTCCCTGGCAATGGAAACCTGGCAGGCAGGCCTGGCCTCCACTCAGGGCTACAAAGTTTCAATTATAGAAGGTAAATAATTTCCAACAGAAATGGTGGCAGCCAAGGAGTGAGCAGGAGGCTTGGCTCTGCTCCAGGCTACAAAGTTTTAATTATAGAAGATAAATAAACTCCAGATACCAGGGTCTCCACTTGGGTTTCCAGGAGGTATGGCCGGCCTGGAAACCATCACAGGCCCCTCACCCAGGCCACTCCATGACCCAAGGAAAGGCCCACCCTTATCTGGGACACTCTTCAGGGCAAACCAGCTGGCCCCCACCCATGCACCTGGCCTCTATACTATCTAATAAAAGAGTAATATGCAGATTGACCATCACTCCAACACACAAGATGGCTGCCCCCATGTGGTCAAAGATCCTGCCCCCATGTGGATACAAGATGCCCACCACAAGATGGCCAGCAGGGGAGGGCAGTTGGGAGGGACCAGGCCTGCAAGGGAGGGCAGTTGTGGGTGATCAGGCCAGCAAGGGAGGGAATTTGAGAGGGACCAGGCCTGCATGGGAGGGCAGTTATGGATGATCATGCCAGTAGGGGAGGGCAGTTAGGGGTGACCAGGCCTGCAAGGGAGGGCAGTTGGTGGTGATCAAGCCTGCAGGGGAGGACAGTTAGGGGTTACCAGGCCAGCAGAGGATGGAAGTTGGGGGTGACCAGACCTGCAGGGAAGGGCAGTTAGGGGGGTCTCAGGCCTGCAGGGGAGAACTGTTGGGGGAACGTGGTCTGCAGGGAAGGGCAGTTAGGGGTGACCATGCCTGAATGGGAGGACAGTTAGGGGCAAACAGGCTGGCAGGGGAACAGTTAGGCATTAATTAGGCTGGCAGGAGAGTGGTTAGGGTGTGATCAGGCTGACAAGCAGGTTAGGGGCAATCAGGAAGGCAGGCAGGAGAGCAGTTGGATGCCAGCAGTCCTGGATTGTGAGTGGGATTTCAGACTGCCCCAAGGGGTCCCAGGTTGGAAAGGGTGCAGGCTCTATTTCAGCATGGCTGAGCTATCCTGGAAGAAGAAAAATAAAGATGAGGCTTTGTGAATTCGCAAAGAATAGACATGAATGAAGCTAAAGACTTGGCATTATACCTTTAAGGCAATGGGGGAGCACTTTTGAGATTTTAAGGAGGAGATGATCTTGATCAAAATTTTGCTGTAATTTTTTATTTTGTTTTCCGTTTTTTATTTTTAATAAAAATTGTGCTTTAGACAGATAACTCTGGCTCCAATGTGGAGAATGTATTAAGAAGTGCTATATAGATCTGATTTATCATGGAGTCATTCATTCATTAAATGTTTATTGAGCATCTACTAGGTTCCAGGCATTGTTCTAGGCTCTAAAATACAGAAATGGGAAAGAGATAAGATCTTTGAATTCATAGAGCTTCTTACATTCTAGTGGAGGTTGGCAGCAAACTATCAACAAATAAATGAAAAGAAAAATTTTCAAGTTATGATAAGTTATAAAATTAAAATAGAGCAGTGTGGTTGAGACTTGGCTTAGAGCTGAGTGGCAGAAAGAAGCCAGCCATGTGAAGATGAGGTCAGAAGCATGCCAGGTAAAGAGAATGGCAAGAGAAAAGGAAGGATGCCCATGGGTATGTCTAGAAAGACTTGCATGAATTAATGAATATAGAATCACTTAGAACAGTGCCTGGTACATAGTAAGCACAATTTAAGTATTTGTTTATTATTCTTTTTATTATTATTAAGCTTTTATTGAAGTATAACACAAATACAAAGCAATCATAATTATTGTGTGCCTAATCAACAATGTATCTGGTAACTTGACAATTAAATTATGAAACACAACTTTCCATATATAGAATCCTTATGCTCTCTTCCATCCCTACCTGCCCCCAAGGGTAACCACTATTCTGACTTCTAACTGTATAGATGGGTGTTGTTTGTTTTTGTATTTTATATAAGTGAAATACACATTGTGCTTTTTTGTCTCTGACTGCTTCGACTTAAAATTGTTTTTGAAAGTCATCCATGTTTTGGATGTAATTTTATATTACTTTTTCAGAGAATAGGGAGGGTTAAGCACACTTCCCAGAGGGAGTTTCCCAGGGAATTTGGGAAATTGTCCATGAAAAACTAAAGACAGCTTAAATAAAAAAGCTTTGCTAGATTTAGCAATAAAACTCAATTCTGTTCTGAGACTCGGTTGCAAGATTTGACCAAATGAGCCACAGTCCTCGACCATAAATATCTGATTGATAAAATCTAGCTGAAAACTTGATCAAAGTCACTAATCATCTGAGAGATGCAAATCAAAATGAGAATGAGGTACCACCTCATATCTGCTACAATAGATGTCATCAACAAATCAACAAACCACAAGTGCTGGCAAGGATGTGGAGAAAAAGGATCCATTGTGCACTGTTGGTGGGAATGCAGACTGGTGTAGCCACTGTGGAAAACAGTATGAAGTTTTCTCAAAAAAATTAAAATGGAACTCCCCCTTGACCCAGTGACCTCACTTCTAGGAATGTATCCCAAGAAATTAGAAACACCAATCAGAAAGGATATATGCACCCTTATGTTCATAGCTGCACAATTTACAAAAGCTAAGATTTGGAAACACCTAAGTACCCATCAGCAGATGATTGGATTAAAAACCTGTGGTACATCTACACAATGGAATATTATGCTGCTTTAAAAAAGAAGGAATTCTTACCATTTTCAGCAGCATGGGTGGAACTGGAGAGCATTAAGCTAAGTGAAATAAGCCAGTCAGTGAAAGAAAAATACCACATGATCTCACTCATCTACCTAATAAAATAGTAACATGCTAATTCGCAACACCCACCAGCCTATCAGGAGTGAGTATGCAAATTAACCCAACAAAGATGGCAGGTTAATTTGCATACCCAGGTGCCAAATGGCCAGGGGCAGGTTGACGCTTGTGTCATTGCCATGGTGACAATGCAGGCGTTCTGCACCACCCAAGCCACTCAGGGCCTCTAGGCAGTGTGGGAAGTTACACAAAAGTTACATTAAAAAAAATGGGGGAAAAGTGCTCCAAGGTTTGGTCAGTAAAAAAAAAAAAAGATATACAAATGACGAATAAATATATTAATGGATGTACAAAAGCGTTAGCATCAGGGAAGTTTAAATATATTTTTATTGATTTCAGAGAAGTAGGGAGAGAAAGAAGTAATATAAAGTATTACATATATCTCCTTTTCCCCCCATTGACCTTCCCCCAGGCTCCCCTACTTCCTAATGCATGCCCTCATCCCACCTCCCTGTGGGAAGGTGGAAAGGTGGCTCCAGCCAGAGTGAAGGTGGTGCTAGCAGCCAGAAAAAGGAAGGCCCATTCCTGCATGAATCTTCATGCATCAGGCTTCTAGTTTATAGATAATAAAGAACATTATAACCTGATGAACAAAAAGATAGATACAGAGGCAGAGAAGTATGGAACAGACTGTCAAATTACCGTGGGAAGGTTGGGGGAGATAAGCAATCAACCGAAGGACCTGAATGCATGCATATGAGCATAACCAATGGATGCAAGGCACTGGGGGGTGAGGGCATGTATGGGAGTGGGGTGGAGCAGGCAATAAGGAGATATGGACACATGTAATACCTTAATCAATAAAAAAATTGAAAAAAACATTTCTGAATGAAAAAAAAATAAAAATAAAACTTCTGAGTGAAGTTTAATTATTCTTTAGTACTTTAAATCAATATTTTGTGTTGTGATGTCAATGTGATTTTCTGACATTTAAATAGTGACTTTTAGACAGGTAAAACAGCCTGGTGATAATATCTATAACTATTTAAATAAATAAAAAAGCAATCTGCATGATAAAAATTTTTGCCAGTCTATGCTTGAGTAGCTCAGTTGGTCGGAGTGTTGTCCCATACACCAAAAGGTTACGGGTTTGATTCTCAGTCAGGGCATATACCCAAGTTGCAGTCTGATCCCCAATCAGGCCACGTGTGGGAGGCAACTGAAAGGTATTTCTCTCGCACATCGATGTTTCTCTCTCTCTCTGTCCTGATCCCTTCATATCTCTCTAAAATCATTGAAAGCATATCCTGGGTGAGGATTGAAAAAAAAAAGAAGAAAAAGAAAAAACTTTGCCATTCTCTGCATGCCACAAAGAGATGCCCTGGCCCCAAAACAATCCTTTCTTTTATTTTGTTATAGCTCCCATGCCCCTATAAGAACCTTCTCATCTCCCTATAAGAACCTTCCATTTTGTACAACCCCTAGGGGTGCTCTTCTACTTGGTACTTGGAATGATGCCAGATTCATGAATAGCTTAATAGAGTTAGATCTTCAAATTTACTCAGTTGATTTTTTTTCTTTGACAGTATAAAAATTTGAAAGAAAAATAATACAAGTAACCATACAACCCCTATATGAGCTCTATGTATTTTTATCTAAATATAAACATGCGCCGAGGCCGGTTTGACTCAATGGATAGAGCGTCGGCTTGGGGACTGAAGGGTCCAGGGTTCGAT
Source organism: Pipistrellus hanaki (assembly GCF_964339955.1). Taxonomy (NCBI): domain Eukaryota; kingdom Metazoa; phylum Chordata; class Mammalia; order Chiroptera; family Vespertilionidae; genus Pipistrellus; species Pipistrellus hanaki. Next base: position 48,367,813 of record NC_140524.1, read on the forward strand.
TCCGGTCAAGGGCATGTACCTTGGTTGCAGGCATATCCCCAGTAGGGGGTGTGCAAGAGGCAGCTGATCGATGACTCTCTCTCATCGATGTTTCTGACTCTCTATCTCTCTCCCTTCCTCTCTGTACAAAATCAATAAAATATGTATTTAAAAAATATATATAAACATGTTTTTCTAAAGCTCAAAGTAAAATAATAAATAACTAATATATTAAGACAATTGTTTTAATTATATGTTTTAACAAGACTATGATGTTTTTAAAATTCATTTTTAGTCCAGTTGGTGTGGCTCAGTGGTTGAACACTGACCTATGAACCAAGAGGTGATAGTTCTATTTCCAGTCAGGACACATGCCTGGGTTGCAGTTCAGTCCCCAGTGTAGAGACTAGAGGCAGCCAATCAATTATTCTCTCTCATCATTTATGTTTCTATCTCTCCCTCTCTTTTCCTCTCTTAAAGCAATAAAAAATATATTCAAAAAATTAACTTTTATACATTAGATAGCATTACAATTTAAATGTTTGGTGATAACTACATATATGTAGTATGTTAAAGTTCATAATACAACATATATGTGTAGAGGTAAGAAACATCCAAACTTGTAGACAATTTTTATGAACTTATTTGAGCCAAACTGACATTTGCTGGAAAGCAAAATTGCAATATATTGAGACAAAGTTCCAGAATGGCAGTTTTACAACTTTTTTTATACATTAGTATCAAAAGAGGAGAATAAAGATGGTTACCTGAAATGCATTGGTGATAGATTAGGGAGGCAGTAGAAAGAAGAGCAGAGGCAACTCTGGGATTGGATAAAAAGTGAAATGGAAAGACACTTTTTTTTTTTAGTTTGGTGGGTACAGTATCCTATCTAATAAAAGAGTAATATGCAAATTGACAATCACTCCAACACACAAGATGGCTGCCCCCATGTGATCAAAGATCCTGCCTCCATGAGACACAAGATGGCCACCACAAGATGGCAAGCAGGGGAGGGCAGTTGGGAGAGAACAGGCCTTCAAGGGAGGGCAGTTGTGGGTGATTAGGTTAGCAGGGGAGGGCAGTTGGGGGGAACAGACCTGCAGGAGTGGGAAGTTAGGGGCAAACAGGCTGGCAGGAGAGCAGTTAGGCATTAATCAGGCTGGCAGGGGAGTGGTTATGGTGATCAGGCTAGCAGACAGAAGCGGTTAGGGGCAATCAGGAAGGTAGGCAGCAGTCCTGGATTGTGAGAGGGATGTCCAACTGCCCAGTGGAATCGGGCCTAAAAGGGCAGTTGGACATCCCCCGAGGGGTCCCAGATTAGAGAGAGAGCAGGCTGGGCTGAGGGACACCCCCCTCCACCACACGAAGTTTAAGCACCAGGCCTCTAGTAGTTAATAATTAACATTTACAGCACATAGAAATGGTGTGCAAGAAAAAGGTAATGATGAAAGGTTCTATTGTCTCTGCTTTGGTGTGGAAATTGTGCCCTGAGGGGTCTTGCAAAGGAGATTACTCTGACATTTCAAAGTTATGTTATCTTAGATGCAAACTGACAATAGTCAGGCTCACTTAAGGTAAAAACTGCCTTTGTTAAGGAAGCTACATCTGCTACCCTCCATGGTACCAGATATTAGTTAGGAATGTTTATGTTCAGACCATTCTCCATGCTTAATTTTGGCCTCTGAGTTTGTAAGGCCCACCATGCAGGCCTCCCCTGAGCTTGTGAGGGTTAGTATGTGGGCTCTTTTTCATTTACTTAAAGAAAAATCATAATACATCAGGAAAAATAGAAAAGCTTTGGGTTATCACAAAATTAGCTCAAAATATCCCTAGCCTGTTTAACAAGATATGTTAGGGGCAGAAATAGAATATTGGGGACTAGCTATAGTTATAAGAAATATTAATAATACTCTGATAAACTTGATTGTTTTGTTCTGATTAAAGAAAACACATTCCAATCTGGCTTGGGGTTTCACATCCCTAGGACCTGGGAGCCAACTTTGGAATTTGGACCATTGTCATCGAGAGCTGCATATTACCATGGAAAGATTAACAACCTTGTTGCCCAAACAATGGAATCCCACCCTGGCCCCATTGCCTGTAACCTGTAACCTTTATACCAATTCTTTATTTTTCTTTTAAATCTTTATTATTGAAAGTATTACATATATACCCCCCCCCCTTTGACCCCCAACCCCTGCCCTAGGCCTTCACAACTCTATTGTCTATGTCCATGGGTTATGCATACAAGTTCTTTGGTTGATCTCTTCCTATCCACCCACTTAGTTTATTTTGTTCATTAGATTCCATACATGAATGAGATCATGTGACTAGCTTATTTTGCTTAGCATAATACTCTCCAGGTCCATTCATGCTGTAGCAAAAGGTAAGATTTCCTTATTTTTTAAAGTCAAGTAGTATTCCATTGTGTAAATCACATGTGTCAAACACAAGGCCCGCGGGCCAAATCCAGCCCGCCGGGCCTTGCAATGTGGCCCGCACCGCGCTGTCATCACTGCACTCTGCTGTCAGTTTATGACATTATCAGTTTATGACTGTTCAGTAAACCATTCGGCCCGCGATTTAGGCTGGATTTTAGATTTTGGCCCCTTCTCTGATTGAGTTCGACACCCCTAGTGTAAATGTATCACAGTTTGTTTTTTTTTTTATCTATTCATCTACTGATGGGCATATATGCTATTTCCAGATTTTAGCTATTATAAATAACACTGCAATGGACTTAGTTTTGCCACTCTATTTTTCTGGAGTATTTTTAAAGGAACTAGGGTCCTATTTTTGAGAGAGGTTTGAAGGTGTGTGAAATTAGAATAAAAAATATGTCTTTTGAAATCTCACAGGCCTTAAGGCCTAATTAAATTGCCAGCATGATTTTGTAGAAATGATTCCAGTTTTACTACAATCTCTTTTATGGCATTAGCTCAACTAGCAAATGCACAGTTCAATGACAAAGGTGTCTTTTAGCCTTTCTCTCTTTGAAAGTGTTCTGCCAAAACAAATAGAATGGAAAAGTTTTTGACCTAACACTTCAGATAAAAACAAAGGACAATGAAGAAATAGATACAAAGGAGCTTGGACTGAATATAAAGGATACCATTGTTCTTGCTTTTCTGTGAGTTTTGTATATTTAGGTTTTAGGTTAACCCACTGGTCCTTTCTATCATTAAAGTACGATTTCATTTATTTCCTTGACCTTATTTTCAAGACAGTGGTCTCTTAGTTGATAGGCTTAAGGTATTCTGGAATTCACTGTGATGAATACTAGGTGAAAAGTTCTAAGTACCTTACTAGAGTACAGAAATTAAGCAACACTATCATAAGTATTGGAAATGGGCAATGGTTTCAAATTCAGATGGTTTTATTCCTAGAGAAACATGATTAAATGTTATCTAAAAATGGCAAAACAATAAAAAAACCTTAAATGCTGAATAAAAGTGGAATAATAAAGTAAATCAGAGTGCATGGATATAAATTGAATCTTATAAAAAGCATGGTTTGTTGGAAATTGCTTATTTTATCATATTATTCTAGAGGCCCAGTGCACAAAATTTGTCATGCAGTGAGTAGGGGGAGGGTGTCCCTCAGCCCAGCCTGCACCCTTTCCAATTTGGTACCTCTCAAGGCCTGGTCAGTTGGGAGAGACAAGGCCTATAAGGGAGGGTAGTTGGGGGCTACCAGGCCTGCAGGGAAGGGCAGTTAGGGGCAACCATGCTGGTAAGGAAGGGCAGTTAGGGGTGACTGGGCCAGCAGGGGAGGGCAGTTGGGGGTGACCAGGCTGGCAGGGGAGGGCAGTTAGGGTCAATCAGGTCAGTAAGGGAGCAGTTAGGTGTCGATCAGGCTGGCAGGGGAGTGGTTAGGGGGCAATCAGGCAGGCAGGCGAGCGGTTGGGAGCCAGCAGTCTTGGATTGTGAGAGGGATGTCCGACTTTCAAAATCATCCATTTGACCTTTTCCTCATAATGCTAAGATGTACAATATCTATTATTGTTGAACTAGAGGCCCGGTGCACAAAATTCATGTGGGGGGGGGGGGGCAGGCACTGTCCCTCAACCCAGCCTGCACCCTCTCCAATCTGGGACTCCTTGAGGGATGTCTGACTGCCATTTAGGCCTGATCCTGGTGGGCAGTCAGACATCCCTCTCACAATCCAGGACTGCTGGCTCCCAACCGCTCGCCTGCCTGCCTGCCTGATTGCCCTTAACCACTCTTGTGCCAGCCTGATTGACGCCTAACTGCTCCCCTGTCAGCTCGATTGCCCCTAACTTCCCTCCCCTGCAGGCCTGATCACCCACAACTGCCCTCCCTTGCAGGCCTGGTCCCTCCCAACTGCCCTCCCCTGCTGGCTATCTTGTGGCAGCCATCTTGTGTCCACATGGGGGTGACCATCTTTGACCACATGGGGGCAGCCATCTTGTGTGTTTGGAGTGATGGTCAATTTGCATATTACCTCTTTATTATATAGGATGATAAAAGTAGCATATGAAATTATATGCCCAAGATGAGCTCTATGTAAAAGGTACATAGAAACAGAATTGGAAGTTAAATAATGCCAAAAGGTTAACAGTGGTTGTCTCTGAGTGGTAGAGTTATGAGTGATTCTCCTGTTTCTTTTTATATTTTTTCAAATTTCCTACAGTGAGCATGTAATTACTTGATAATTGGACAAACATTTTTTTCTAAATAAAAGGGACAAGTAAGCCTCAAAATCCCAGTGCCTAAAGAAGCAGATCAGAAATGTGTTTTGAATGTTTCCAAGGCAGTGAACCAGGCAAAGTAAGAAGGATGATTTCAGAGTCCCCAGGGGAGACTTGTATAGTTAGTTCCTAGGAAACCAGAAGTTTTAGCTACTCAAAACACATGTAAGTGTTTTTGGTGTGAATCAAAACCTTCCATTAGACATAATTGCAATAGCAGCTGTTACACAACCAGCATAAACTATTTTTGGTGTGAACCAAAATTTAAAAAAAACATAGAAACTCTATTAACTATTTCATGGTCACCTAGGTGGAAACCACATCTGCCACTGGCCAGGTTTAACTGCCCTGATAGAGGGGAAATTCCTGGTGCTGTGGTGGAACTTGCAGGGAAGGTTTAGCCAAGAATTATGACAATTCATTTGAATGCTTCTCTTTCTTCTTCATCTTATTCCTTTAAAAGAAAAAAAAGTCAATTTGAAAATGGCTTTAAAATTTATGGGATTTCTTAAAATGTCAAAAGTGATTCATGCCCATTGTAATAAGAATAACAGAAGTATATAAAGAAATATATAATCTCCTAATTTCTTCTGGTTCCATTTACTTGGAAAAACCAATATTAGTTTAATGTATTCTTACTCACTTTTCTTTATGTTCATATAGCATGTATAGGCACATGCCCCCAGACTTTTTCCTTCCCTTATTTTCTTTTTAAAAATGGAGTGATATTCTATATCCAAACGAATATGATCATAAAATCACCTTGAGTGTTTTTAAAATACATATTTTTGCCCCCACACTAAGCTTATTGAATCTGCACTTCCAAAGTTCTAAATCTGAGTCCTAAATCAGAAAAGTTTGTTAAATGCTGCTGTATATATTATTCTGCAACTTGCATATATCTCTTAACAATATACCATAATTACCCTTCCAGGTATATACCTATATACCAAAGTCATTATCTTTTGGTAAATGTAGGAAAAGATGAGCAGATTTAATTACAAAACAAAACAAAGCAAAAAAACAATCCAACAAATTATTTGTTTTACAAACGACACTATAAGCAAAGTTAAGGCAAAAGACAGACTAGGACAAAATATCTGCAGCACATATAACAGAGGCTTAATACTACTAATATACAAAGATGTCTTACAAGTGGAAAATTTAGAAAATAAAAAAGGTAAAGAAGTAAAGAAAGAAGGGACACTTTTCTGGTAAGATGCACTCTTGAGATGGTGTTAGTAAGCAACATGTTAATTAATTAACATTTGGATCACCACCTAGGGAAGGAAGAGGAAAGAAACAGCTGTGAGCAGAGGGAGAAGTTAAGCTATGATGCAGGCTCAACGATAGTCTCAATTAGAATGTCCCTTCAGAGTTATCCCTCATCAATTTCTTTCAAGGTCATAATGAGTAGGACTGTAGTGCAGCTGCCATTCATTTTCAACTGACAACCATGCACCATGGCAATCCACCCTTAAAACAAGCTCAGACTTTTTCCTCCATCATCAGCTGGATGCTCCCATTCTATATAATAAAAGTGTAATATTCAAATTGTCCCCTTGACAGGGAGTTCGTCTGGGAGTTCGACCAAGGGGGGTGGGGGCTGGCCGGGGGAAGGGAGTGAGGCCCCAGCCAGTGGCAGTGGTGGTAGCACACAGCTGGGGGAAGAGATGGAGTACCCATCTGGCAGCTGGCAGTTGCTAGGGACCCTACCAGTGCACAAATTTCATGCACTGGGCCTCTAGTATACCATAAGTATAAGCATAGGAGGAGATGCTTGAGAAATAGTGGTGGATAACACGAGAGTATGGGCAACCCACTTATATAGCTACTTATGTCCTCTGGTCCTACTTGTGCTGAAGTATCACTTCCTTCTAGAAGCTTATTATTATGCCAATGTGCCCTTAAAATTTGGTGGGCCTGACAGAACCCAGCTCATGATGAGCTGTTGTGGCCACATGCTCATCTGGTATCCCACAAGCAGCTTGCTCCATTTATACCAGGACCAAGTATCATGCTCAGAGTTATTTTTCAAAGACCTGTAATTATCCTCTGAAGATGGCATGGCCTGGCTCCAAAACTCCAGGGGTATTCATTGTGATTATACCATGGAATTTGTAAAAAAAAATCCACAAAGCATATTTTTCCATCATTACTACCGTTAATACCATAGGGTAATCTGTTCATATAGCCCAAACAGCAGGTCTGCTTGTACTATAGTAAAGATCTGCTATAGAGTGCTCTCTGCTTTGACTTCCACTCAAAGTATCAGTCTTCACATCATTCAGCATATGGGTCAGAGTGGTATTCCAAGGTGGGGAATATGCTGCTTGTAGAACCAGCAGAAGCTTACCAGAAGTTGCATTTTCCTTCTTCGTGATGAGAGGTGCCAAGTGCAATAGTTTGTCTTTTATGTTGGAGGGGATTACTCAATGTGCCCCTAACCAATAGACACTTAAGAAATGTATTGATGTGCCAAGCCCCTGAGTGATTATAGGGCTCATCTCCCATGTTGTGAGTGATTGTATATAACCAAGCCCACCAATATGCAAGCCATTTTTTACTTAGTCTGATTAGAATGATTTCTTTCATATAATCGATTAATGTGATGTCCTATGAGGTATCAAGATCTCTCCAGAATATACTGTAACAGAGGGTAAGAGTTAACATAGCCCGCTAATAAAATTACAAACATATATTGTTGTCTGTCCCATATAGATCTGAAGGTTTTCTTATCATCTTTTTTTTACATTTTTTAATTAAATTATTATCTGTGTACATATTTTAAAATTGCCCCCCCCTCCCATACATACCCTCCCTCCCCAGAGTTTTCTGTCCATTGGTTGTACTTATATGCATGTATACAGGTCCTTCGGTTGATCTATTATCTCCCCCTGATCTCCCTACCCTACCTGCTGTAATTTGACAGTCTGCTTGCTACTTTACTGTCTCCATATCTATCTTTTGATTCATCAGTTTATAATGTTCTATATTATCCATAAATGAGTGAGGTCATGTGGTGTTTCTCTTTCATTGACTGGCTTATTTCACTCAGCATGATGTTCTCCAATTCCATCCAGGTTGCTGCAAATTATAATTCCTTCTTTTTTATGGTAGCATAGTATTCCATTGTGTAGATGTACCATGGTTTTTTGATCCAATCATCTGCTGATGGGCATCTATGCTGTTTCCAATTCCTAGCTATTGTAAATTGTGCTACTATGAACATAGGGGTGCATATATCCTTTCTGATTGGTGTTTCTAGTTTCTTGGGATATAATCCTAAGAGTGGGATTACTGGGTCAAATGGGAGTTGCATTTTCAGTTTTCTGAGGAAACTCCACACTGTCCTCCACAGTGATTGCACCAGTCTGCATTCCCACCAGGAGTGCACGAGGGTTCCTTTTTCTCCACAACCTCGCCAACACTTGTCGTTTGTTGATTTGTTGATGTTGGCCATTCTGACAGGTGTCACATGGTACCACATTGTTGTTTTGATTTGCATCTCTCAGATAATTAGTGACTTTGAGCATGTTTTCATGTGCCTTTTGGCCTTCCTTCTGTCTTCTTTGGAAAATATTCTATTTGGGTCTATTGCCCATTTTTTAATTGGATCATTCATCCTCCCTTTATTTAGTTGTATAAGCTGTCTGTAGATGTTGGAGATTAAACCTTTATCAGTAATAACATTTGCAAATATGTTCTCCCATACAGTGGGCTTTCATGTTGTTTTGTTGATAGTTTTTTTTGCTGTAGAAAAGCTTTTTATTTTGATGTAGTCGCATTTGTTTATTTTCTCTTTAGCTTCCATTGCCCTAGGGGCAGTATCAGTGAAGAAGTTCTTTTGGCATATGTCTGAGATTTTGCTGCCTGTGGATGCTTCTAGTATTTTTATGGTTTCCCGTCTGATGTTTAAGTCCTCTATCCATTTTGAGTTTATTTTTGTGTATGGTGTAAGTTGGTGATCTAGTTTCATTCTTTTGCAAGTGTCTGTCCAATTTTCCCAACACCATTTATTGAAGAGACTCTCTTGACTCCATTGTATATTTGTGCCTCCTTTGTCAAATATTAATTGAGCATAGTGATTTGGGTTCATATCTGGGTTCTCAATTCGATTCCATTGATCTATATGTCTGTTCTTTTGCCAGAACCAGGCTGTTTTGAGAACAGTGGCTTTGTAATACAGTTTGAAGTCTGGTATTGAGATCCCTCCTACTTTACTCTTCTTTATCAGGATTGCTGTGGCTATTCGGGGTCTTTTATTGTTCCAAATGAACTTTTGGAGAGTTCTTTCTAGGTCAGTGAAATATGCCATTGGTATTTTAATGGGGAGTGCATTGAACCTATAGATTGCTTTAGGAAGTATGGACATTTTGATGATGTTGATTCTACCAATCCATGAACATAGTATGTCCTTCCATCTGTTTACATCTTCCTCTATCTCTTTTTTCAGTGTCGTGTAGTTTTCCGCATATAGGTTCTTTACTTCCTTAGTTAAGTTTATTCCTAGGTATCTTAATTTTTTTGGTGCGATGGTCAATGGAATTGCTTTTTTAGTCTCTGTTTCTGTAATTTCATTGTTGGTGTACAGAAATGCCATGTATTTCTTGGTGTTAATTTTGTATCCTGCTACATTGCCAAATTCATTTATTAAGTCAATTAGTTTTTTAATGGAGTCTTTTTTTTTTTTTATGCACAATATCATGTCAACTGCAAATAAGGGCAGATTTAATTCTTCTTTTTTCAATTTGGATGCCTTTTATTTTCTCTTCTTGTCTAATTGCAATGGCTAGTACTTCTAGTACTATGTCAAACAGGGGTGGTGAGAGTGGGCATCCCTGTCTTGTTCCTGTTCTTAGAGGCAATGGTTTTAGTTTTTTCCCATTGAGTATGATGTTGGCTGTTGGTTTATCATATATAGCTTTTATTATGTTGAGGTATGATCCTTGTACTCCCACCGTATTGAGAGTTTTTATCAGGAAAGGGTGTTGGATTTTATCAAATGCTTTTTCTGCATCAATTGATATGACTATATGATTTTTATCTTTCAATTTGTTTATGTGATGTATCATGTTTATTGATTTGTGGATATTGTACCATCCTTGCATTCCTGGAATAAATCCTACTTGGTCATGGTGTATGATCTTTGTGATGTTCTGCTGGAGCCGATTTGCTAGAATTTTGTTGAGGATTTTGGCATCTATGTTCATGAGGGATATTGGCCTGTAATTCTCTTTCATTGAGTTGTCTTTATCTGATTTTGGTATTAGAGTGATGCTGGCTTCATAGAAGGAGTTTGGAAGTGTTTCTTCCTCTTGAATTTTTTGGAATAGTCTGAGGAGTTTTAGTTCTTCCTTGAATGTTTGGTAAAACTCTCCTGTGAAGTCATCTGGCCCTGGGCTTTTGTTTGCTGGAAGTTTTTTGATGACTGTTTTAATTTCTTCCAAAGTCCCTGGTCTATTGAGATTTTTAGATTCTTTCTGATTGAGTTTTGGAAGGTTATATTTTTCTAGGAATATGTCCATTTCCTCCATGTTGTTCAGTTTGTTGGAATAGAGTTGTTCGTAGTATTTTGTAACAACCCCTTGTATTTCGGTGGGGTCTGTTGTTATTTCACCTCTTTCATTTCTGATTTTGTTTATTTGAGTCCTCTCTCTTTGTTTCTTGGTTAGCCTGGCTAGAGGTTCATCTATGTTGTTTATCCTTTCAAAGAACCAGCTCTTGGTTTTGTCAATCTTATGTATTATTTTTCGGTCTCTATGTTGTTTATCTCCCCTCTGATTTTTGTTATTTCCTTCCTTCTGCTTACACTGGGCTTTTCTTGTTGCTCTTTTTCTAACTCTTTGAGTTGTAGAGTTAGATAATTTGTTACCATTTTTTTCTTGTTTTTTGCAATAGGCTTGTAGGAATATGAACTCCCCTCTCAAAACTGCTTTTGCTGTGTCCCACAGATTTTGGATTGTTGTGTTTTCATTGTCATTTGTTTCCAGGATGTTTTTAATTTCTTCCTTGATTTCTCTGGTAATCCAGTCCTTGTTTAATGACATGCTGTTTAGTCTCCATGTTTTTTATTTCTTTGGGTTATTTTTATTGTTGTTAATTTCCAGTTTTATGCCACTATGATCTGAGAAGATGCTTGATATGATCTCTATCTTCTTGAACTTGAAGATACTTTGCCTATGTCCCAAAATGTGGTCTATCTTTGAGAATGTTCCATGTGCACTTGAGAAGAATGTATATTCTGTGGCTTTGGGGTAGAATGTTCTGAAGATTTTGATTCATTCCATCTAGTCTCGTGAGTAATTTAGGATTGATATTTCTTTGCTGATTTTTTGTTTAGATGATTTGTCCAAAGGTGAGAGTGGGGTATTAAAATCTCCTACTATAATTGTATTGCTATTAATCTCTCCCTTAATGTCCTCCAACAGTTTTTTTTTTTATGTATTTGGGTGCTCCCATATTGGGTGCATATATATTGTATTTACCAGGGTTATTTCTTCTTGTTGGATTGCTCCCTTTAGTATAATGAAGTGTTCTTCATGATCTCTTGTTATGTCCTTCACTCTGAGATCTAATTTGTCAGATATAAGTATTGCTACCCCAGCTTTATTTTCATTTCCATTCTCCTGGAAAACCTTTTTCCATCTCTTCACCCTCGGTCTGTGTGCGTCTTTTTTTCTGAAGTGGGTTTCTTGTAGACAACAGATATATGGGTCTTGTTTTCTTATCCAATCTGTTACCCTATTTCTTTTGATTGGAGAATTTAATCCATTTACATTTAAAGTTATTATTGATAGGTACTTATTTGACGCCATTTTTATTCTATATCCCTGTGTTCCTTATTTGCTTCCTATTTCTTTATTTTTACAGTAGACCCTTTAGCATTTCTTGCATTGCTGGTTTGGTGGAGATAAATTCCTTTAGTCTTTTTTTGTCTGTGAAGCTCCTGATTACACCTTCAATTTTGATTGATAGCCTTGCTGGGTACAGTATTCTTGGACTCAGACCCTTCCTTTCCATGACTTTGTATATTTCATCCCATTCCCTTCTGGCCTGATGAGTTTCTGTTTAGAAATCAGTTTCTAGTCTGATGGGGTTTCCTTTATATGTAACTTTCTGTCTCTCTCTGGCTGCTTTTAAGATTTTTACTTTGTCATTGGTGTTTGACAATTTAATTATAATGTGCCTTGGCGTTGGTCTTCTTGGATTCATTTTGCTTGGGACTCTGTGAGCATCTTGGATTTGTGTGGGGTTTTTTCTTCTCTATCTCAGGAAAGTTTTCCGTCATTATTTCTTGAATACTTTTCCATGTCCTCCTCAGTTTCCTTTCCTTCTGGAATCCCTATTATTCTAATATTGTTTTGTTTTGTGTTTTCCCAAAGTTCCCTTAGGCTCTTCTTCTTTTTAATTTTTTCCCCCCAGAAGCTGCTCTAATTGGGTATTTTTTTCCATCTTGTCTTCTAGCTCACTGATGCGGTCCTCTGCTTCTTCTAGTCTACTCTTGATGCTTTCTATTGAATTCTTCATAGTAGCGATGCTATTTTTCATTTCCTCTTGGTTCTTCTTCAATTCCTCTTGGTTCTTCTTGAATTCCTCTTGGTTCTTCTTCAATTCCTCTTGGTTCTTCTTCATTTCCTCTTGTTTCTTATTCATATCATCAAATTTCTCTTTCATTCTTTTTAGCCATCTTATGATCATTACTCTGAATTCTTCCTCTGGTAGGTTGCTTGCCTCTAACTCTTTTACTTCCTTTTCTGCTGATGCCTGCTTTCCCTTCATGTGTGGCCTATTTCTTTGTCTCCCCATGGTCTCTCTTTTCAGGATGTCTGGTTATACGGTGTTCCTTCTCTTGTGTTGATTTAAAGGCACAAAATACAACAATACCAGGTACAACACAAAAGGCTCTTAACAGGAATATATTTATGATATTAATAACCTCTAATAAAAGTGACCACTAGAGAAAGGCAGATTAGGAGATAGGAGAGAAGGGAGAAAGGTAAAAATAAAATAAAAATAAATAAATAAAAATGAAAAAAGAGGGATAAATAGATAGAAAAAGAAGAAAAAAAAGTAATGACAAAATGAAGTTGGAAAACAGGGAAAAATGAAAAAGAGAGAGAGAGGGAGAGAGAGAGAGAGAGAGAGAGAGAGAGAGAGAGAGAGAGAGAGAAGAAGAAGAAGAAGAAGAAGAAGAAGAAGAAGAAGACTAAGAGAGAAAGGGGAAACAAAGTATATATATATATATATATATATATATATATATATATTCAATAGAAAGCATCAAGAGTAGACTATATATGGAGAAAATTCCCATAGAACAACCATTAATCCCAGCAACAATACTTGGAGATTAATACAAACTACAATATCCACTATTATTAAGTAAGGCTATGATATACAGAAGTAAAGAACAAAGAAAAACAAAGGATTTTTAACAAATACAAAGCAACAATAACAACACAAGAATAAGCATAACAATTTTACTAAAAAGCATAAAAATTCACTATAATCAACATTCACGCAAACAATGACAAAAGGATAGAGAGGAGAACTGTTTTTTTGTTTTGTTTTTTTTTTTTTACTAGTTAATATAGTGAAGAGAGTGGTATTTATATACTTGGATCAGGGGGTTGGAAATTAGGTCTAAAAGTATGGTGAGAGCTTTAGCAGGGGGTATACAGAAAGAATAGGGGAAAATCTAAAGCTGGAAAGGGATAGAATAAACAGGAGACAAAAAGGGTAAAGGTTAGTAAGAGAGTGATGGTGTAAAGGTCGAGTTGAGAGAGGGTTGAACAATGCTATAGTAGAGATTAAAATAGAATGAAGACTAATCCCAATGTAAAATAAAGAGAAATAAAATGGTCCTGGAGAAAAAAAAGAAGAAAAACGAAACAAAAAATGCAAAATAGCAGTAGTAATAGTGATGATTGAGATTGAAAAATGTAATAATTGAAAAGGTAAAATCAAGTAAGGAAAAAAGAAAAAAATTCGTTTCTTAAGTAAAAGATGTAAAAAACGAAAATAAAATAAAAGATGTAAAAAATGAAAATAAAATAAAGAATAGTAATTTAGCATAAAAATGTCCAGAAGTGGTCATTCTCTTCCTCTGTTATTGTATTTGGCATGCCTGATTCTCGGACCAGACAGTCTTGCAGTTCCCAGCATTCCACTGCACCTCAGTTTTGTAAGGTAGTCCTTAATTTTAAGTAGGCTATATCTTAGTTATTTGTGTCCATTTATTTTTGATTATTTAAAAGTAAAAAAAAAAAAAAAAAAAAGGCAGTTTGTAATTCAGCCCCTAGGTGGCAGTGTTTCCTGTTTGACCTTCCAGTCTTTTTGGTTGCTCTGGCCTTCTTTCTCTATGGCTCTAGCTGCCAGGGTGCTGGCTGGCTCCCAGACTATCTCTTCTGGCTCTGATCCCCCGTTTCCAGGAAGGCAATTTCCCCCTGCAGTCTCCCAGGATATGCCTAACTGGGCAGTCCTTCCCTAGTATTCAGAAGCAAGGTGGTGAAGGGGATCAGGCGTCAAGGTGTCCAGATGTTCTGCCCTTGGCGGGACAGCCCTGATTCTTAACAATCTGTCCCGTGTCCCTTGGTGTTTTAAAAAAGTCCCGCTTCTGGGGAAGATTACGCCAAACCCAGCACTGGGTGTCCCAGGGCAGGATTCTCTCTGCAGCCGCAGCCTACTTTCGGCGCAGCTAGGCACAGGGGCTGCTCGGGCGTGCAGCAGCTGCAGTTGCTGCCTGCGCAGCAAGGACCCAGAACCCTCACGCTATCCCCGCAAACTCTGACCTTTCCGTGGGTGACCGAAGAACTCCCTTGAATCCATGTGTTTTCGCCTATTGGGGCGTCACAGCTGCTCAATGGTCTCCTCTGCTGTGGGTTTTCCAGGCCTCAGAGAAGATCCTCCTTTCCTGGTAAGATGGCGCAGCCTTCCCTCTGAGCCCGTAGCTCTGGGAGAGGTCGCCGCCGCCGCAGTGCTGGCTGCTTGGTCAGGAAATCCTGTCCAACAGACCCTTCCTTACCTTCCTTTAGAGTTCTTCTGCCCCTTAGCTGCCAATAAATATTCCCTGAGCGACTCAGATGCTGCTTTTATCTGTTCTGGGACCAGGGTCAGAACAAGTCCATCTGTTTGGTCGCCATCTTGTCTCCTCCCCTCTTATCATCTTTTTTGAATAATATAAAAAATAATATACTCAACAAATTAATTGCAGCATTCCATACACTGGACGCTATGTTAATATCCTCTAGGAAATATACCACCTCTAGCACAGTGGCAGAAGTTTGGACCATACTCTATCATTTACCAAGATCTATCAATATCTGCTTTTTTCCCCCAGGGTTCATATTAATGACCTAAATATAGATATGCAGTTTCTAATCTCCTGCATACTTAGATCATTGAGAATGACACTACTTTCCACACTTCCCTGCCAAATACAATATTATTTTTTCCACTATTCCATTTTGGGAAAATTTTCTAATTTACAAAAAGTTTAAAGAATGATAGAGTTAACATTCTTATAGACACCAAGTAGTCCTAAATTTTACATTTTATTATGTTTGCTTTATCACATGTTTATCCAATCATATATGTGTATCACACCACATAATTTTTAATGCATTTATAAGTAAGTTGCAGGTATCAGGAACTTCCCTTGAAATAATTCATCATGCATATTATTAAAGATCAATGTTTCTTAACAGTTATTATTTAAGGTAAATTTTTCAAATAATGAACAAATTTTAAGAGTACCATTTGATGATTTTGACAAATGCATATAACCCATGTATCATGCTATTTAAGTAGCTCCATCCCCCAAATATACACACCTAATCTAGCCCCACCTGTGTCAGCTAACAAGCTATGCATCCAGCACTTTGTGCATAGGTGCCTTCTTCCCTCTGAACCCATGTACCCAGGGAACACTCCTCCTTGACGCACAGCTGAAGACTGACCTGATATCCAGTTGGCACTAAAAGCACTCCCAGGAGAGTCAGCTTTTGGTGAGCTAACAGCATACTCCAGTCTAGTTGGAGCTCAACCCCCACCCATAGGTTTCCCACTTTTCATCCCTCTAGGTAGCTGGAGTTTCCTGAGATGCTCTGGGATTCTTATCAGGCAGCAACTAGGAGGAGGAGGGCTGCCCAGAGGCACAGTGTGAAAATTGAAATCATGGAGCGCACATGCTCTGTGCAGACCAAAGTGTCAGTCCCTGGCAGGTCCACTCAAGCCCCTAATAAGACCGTAAGAACAGAAAGAAGGGGGAAATCCATTTATCCAATGAAGCCCAGAAGGGAGAGTGGCTTTCTCTAGGAAGGCCTTTTATGTTTGGCATTGAGCTGGAGACAAGTTGGATAAAAGTAGTGAACTGATTGCAGGCCAGTTTGAGGTGCTTGAAAGATTAGGAGGTTTATTCAACACTTTGTTTTTTTCCATCTCCTTCAGACTGGCAGGTGCATGGGAGAGCACTGACTCTTCTCTCAACAAGCATTTTATGGAGCCATCACTCTGGCTGGGAAGTCCTTTAGTTGTCCATGTGACCCCGGACCTTGGTCCAGAGCCCCTGATATACTCTCTGGGCTCCTCCAACAGAACTCCCTCCCATCCCTGGTCTCCTATCCAGCCTTAAGCCAGATCGCCTGTTCCCCAGTTCCCTACTTCCCCAGTGAGGTCTCCATACCTTAATTATGCTTCCTGCATTCCCATTTCCCTTGCTGTAAAGCTGCCTGGCTAATTTAGTTATCTAGATATATTTAAACCTATAATTGAGCTACTAGTTGGAAAATATATCTCCCCAACCTCTGCCCTTTATTTATTTTCTGAAATATGTTTGCCTTTCCCATGTCTTCACAACTGAAAGTAAAATCAGAGCTGTAGAACACACCATGTCAATGGCTGAAATGAAACTAAATCTCTGTTCAAATGCTTATTCATATTGTATTCCAAACATTCTGTGGTGTTTTTTTTGTGTTTTTTTTTGTGGTTTTTTTTTTTTTTTTTTTTTTTTTTTTTTTTTTTTTTTTTTTGTGTGTGTGTGTGTGTGTGTGTGTGTGTGTGTGTTGAAGCTTTTACCAGTAGCAATAAGCCACTGGAGAAATAAGTACCAAATATAAATCAAGTTAGACCAATCATGGGTCCTATTTAAAACGGCAGGTAGGAACAGATAATCCAAAGAGTAAAGTGGAGTTCTTCAAATTAGGAAACAGGGCTTCATATATCTTCTCCATCAATATGTTTTTTGTCTTCCATTTTATCTTCTCCATGGTAAGGAAGAAGTAGCCAGAGAATGAAGAGGCTGGGAAAACAAATTCAGTTAAACTAGTTCATAAAGTCTAGGCCAGTGTTTCTTAAACTTGAACTGGAATAAAAATCACCTACAGGTCTGGGTTGGGGCTTGCGAATTTTAATTTCTAACATGTGGTTCTAATGCTATTGGTCTGGTGGCCACACTTTGGAAACCACCACTTTAGGGACTATGCTTAGTAGCCTTGAAGATCAGGAGTCTCTGGTCCTGGGAGGACTTGCCCAGAGGCAGGGAATACACCATGTGACCTGGAGGAGGTTCTGGCTTCATGAGACTGGTCCTTGGGCAGAGCCCAGCAACCCATTCCTGGGGCTATTACTTTGGTCAATGAGACAACTTATCCTGGACCTCCTGTCAAAGGCCCACTGTTTACTGGAGTCACCAAACCCCTGCTGTCATGCCATCCTCTTTCTGGGTCATGGAGGGAATGAAGACACCAATAAACACCAGGGCATGTGGCCCAAGTGATATAGCCCTGTGCTTTACAGCAGAGGTACTTTTCAAACTGAGCTTTCATCTGGGGCAGGGATACGTTCAGATTGCTGGGACCACCCCCAAAGCTTCTGGTCAGTAGGTCTGGGATGGTGGTGGCTGAGGCTGTATGTTTCCAACAAGTTCCCAGCTGATGCTGACTGATGCCTCTTGGTCAAGGGAATAAAAATGCTTCTGTGTTCTTAAGTTCTGAGGACTAAGGCAGAGATGCCATGGCTGCTGAGAGAGACACAGACCAGGGAGCAGCCTGAACAAAGACTGGGGAATTTATTTGGCACTAGTCTAACATTTCTGAGTGACTTGATATATTTTTTAGTTAAATATTAGTAAGAAAGTACCAAATTATGTACAGAACTTATTTATTCTAATATTACTTAAATGGATGTATCATTGGGTATTATTTAGGTTCAGTTATTTCAACAAAGGAAAGAGGGTAGAGAACCAATATTTATTGAGCTCTGTTAAGCTTCACAGTAAACCCTTGACATATGTTTCAATATTTGCTTCCCACAATAACCATATACAAATTTCTTAGCAGCTGGCACACTTTTAATTTTTTTTAGGTTGCCCAGATAATATGGGTTGCGTTTTAGAGTTCCCTTCTGTTAGCAGCTTTGAGGACCCCCTTCCACATTCACAGATCATGCCAGCCCCAACAGCAGGCCACGAATTTTTCTAGGCGCAGACTTCCCCAGGTCCTCCAGCTCCCACAGTGCCCGCATTTCTCTCTCCTGCCGGGACCACAGACCTCACTATCCCAGGCGAAATCTGACTTTCCGTGGTTTAGAGCTCCTCTGAATCTGAGTGTTTGCGCCAATTGGGAACTGGTGTTCTCGGGATTGCAGCTGTTTGGTGGGTGATATAGTTGTAGATTCCCTGGGGTTCTCGGGCTTCCAATAACATCCACTTTTCCCTTTAAGATGGCTTGGTATCCCTTTGTTTTCTCACTCATACACTATCTTGCAGTCTGCCTTCTGGTCAACAGCCACCTTCGCCCACCTCTCCATATACAAATTTCTTAAAAGACATCACCATTTTTTCATATGAGGAAACTGAACCTGAGGAGCTTAAGTGACCGCTTAAGGTAATAAAGTTGATAAGAGATGAACCTGGGATTTATTATTATTATTATTATTATTATTATTATTATTATTATTGTTGTTGTTATAATATGTGTACATATATTTCCATTGCCCCCTCCCCCACTCCCATACATGCCCTTCCCCCCAGAGTTTTTCATCCATTGGTTTTGCTTATATGCATGCATACAAGTCCTTCGGTTGATCTATCTCCCCATATCTCCCTATACTACCCACTGTAATTTGACAGTCTGTTTGTTGCTTTACTGTCTCTGTATCTATCTTTTTGTTCATCAATTTATAATGTTCTTTATTATCCATAAATGAGTGAGATCATGTGGTGTTTCTCTTTCATTGACTAGCTTATTTCATGCAGCATGATGTTCTCCAATTCCATCCAGGTTGCTGCAAATTATAATAATTTCTTCTTTTTTTATGGTAGCATAGTATTCCATTGTGTAGATGTACCATGTTTTTTTGATCCAATCATCTGCTGATGGGCACCTAGGCTGTTTCCAAATCCTAGCTATTGTAAATTGTGCTACTATGAACATAGGGGTGCATATTTCCTTTCTGATTGGTGTTTCTGGTTTCTTAGGATATATTCCTAGAAGTGGGATTACTGGGTCAAATGGGAGTTCCATTTTCAGTTTTTTGAGGAAACTCCACACTGTTCTCCACAGTGGTTGCACCAGTCTGCATTCCCACCAGCAGTGCACCAGGTTCCTTTTTCTTCGCAACCTCGCCAACACTTGTCCTTTGTTGATTTGTTGATGTTAGCCATTCTGACAGGTGTGAGATGGTACCTCATTGTTGTTTTGATTTGCATCTCTCAGATAATTAGTGACTTTGAGCATGTTTTCATATGCCTTTGGGCCTTTCTTCTGTCTTCTTTTGAAAATATTCTATTTGGGTCCATTGCCCATTTTTTTATTGGATCATTTATCTTCCTTTTATTAAGTTGTTTAAGCTGTCTGTAGATGTTGGATATTAAACCTTTATCAGTAATAACATTTGCAAATATGTTCATACAGTGGGCTTTCTTGTTGTTTTGTTGATGGTTTCTTTTGCTGTAAAAAAGCTTTTTATTTTGATGTAGTCGCATTTGTTTATTTTCTCTTTAGCTTCCATTGCCCTAGGGGCAGTATCAGTGAAGTTCTTTTGGCATATGTCAGAGATTTTGCTACCTGTGGATGCCTCTAGTATTTTTATGGTTTCCCGTTTTATGTTTAAGTCCTGTATACATTTTTAGTTTAATTTTGTGCATGGTGTAAGTTGGTGATCTAGTTTCATTCTTTTGCAAGTGTCTGTCCAATTTTCCCAACACCATTTATTAAAGAGACTGTCTTGACTCCATTGTACGTTCATACCTCTTTTGTCAAATATTAATTGAATATAGAAGTTTGGGTCGATATCCGGATTCTCTATTCTATTCCATTGATCTATATGCCTGTTCTTGTGCCAGTACCAGGCTGTTTTGAGAACAGTGGGTTTGTAATATAGCTTGAAATCTGGTATTGAGATCCCTCCTACTTTATTCATCTTTCTCAGGATTCCTGTGAATATTCGAGCTCTTTTTTTGTTCCAGATGAATTTTTGGAGAGTTCTTTCTAGGTCTGTGAAGTGTGCCGTTGGTATTTTAATGGGGAGTGCATAGAACTTATAAATTGCTTTGGGAAGTATGGGCATTTTGATGATGTTGATTCTACCAATCCATGATCATGGTATGTTTTTCCATCTGTTTACATCTTCCTCTATCTCTTTTTTCAGTGTCATGTAGTTTTCCGCATATAGGTCTTTTATCTCCTTAGTTAAGTTTATTTCTAGGTATCTTAGCTTTTTTGGTGTGATGGTAAATGGGATAGCTTTTTAGTCTCTGTTTCTGTAAGTTCACTGTTGGTGTTTAGAAATGCCATAGATTTCTTAGTGTTAATTTTGTATCCTGTTACATTGCCAAATTCATTTATTAGGTCAATTAGTTTTTTGATGGAGTATTTTGGTTTTTTTATGTACAATATCATGTCACCTGCAAATAAGGATAACTTTACTTCTTCTTTTTCCAATTTGGATGCCTTTTATTTCTTCTTCTTGTCTAATTGCAATGGCTAGTACTTCCAGTACTATGTCAAACAGGAGTGGTGAGAGTTGGAATCCCTATCTTGTTCCTGTTCTTAGAGGGAATGGTTTTAGTTTTTGCCCATTCACTATGATGTTTGCTGTCAGTTTATCATATATAGCTTTTATTATGTTGAGGTATGATCCTTCTATTCTCACCTTGTTGAGGATTTTGGCATCTATGTTCATGAGGAATATTGGCCTGTAATTCTGTTTCATTATGTTGTCTTTATCTGCTTTTGGTATTAGGATGATGCTTGCTTCATAGAAGGAGTTTGGAAGTGCTTTTTCCTCTTGACTTTTTTGGAATAGTCTGAGGAGGATATGTTTTAGTTCTTCCTTGAATGTTTGGTAAAACTCTCCTGTGAAGCCAACTGGCCCTGGGCTTTTGTTTGCTGGAAGCTTTTTGATGATTGTTTCAATTTCTTCCAAAGTCCCTGGTCTATTGAGATTTTTAGATTCTTTCTGATTGAGTTTTGGAAGGTTGTATTTTTCTAGGAATATGTCCATTTCCTCCAGGTTGTCCAGTTTGTTGGAATAGAGTTGTTCGTAGCATTTTGTAACAATCCTTTGTATTTCGGCGGGGTCTGTTGTTATTTCACCTCTTTCATTTCTGATTTTGTTTATTAGGTCTTCTCTCTTTGTTTCTTGGTTAGTCTGGCTAGAGGTTCATCTATGTTGTTTATCCTTTCAAAGAACCAGCTCTTGGTTTTATTGATCTTATTATGTATTGTTTCTTTGGTCTCTATGTCATTTATCTCCCCTCTGATTTTTGTTATTTCCTTCCTTCTGCTTACATTGGGCTTTTCTTATTGCTCTCTTTCTAACTCTTTGAGTTGTAGAATTAGATAATTTGTTACCATTTTTTCTTGTTTTTTGCAATAGGCTTGTAGAGATATGAACTTGCCTCTCAAAACTTCTTTTGCTGTGTCCCATAGATTTTGGATTGTTGTGTTTTCATTGTCATTTGTTGCCATGATGTTTTTAATTTCTTCCTTGATTTCTCTGATAACCCAGTCCTTGTTCAATAGCATGCTCATTAGTCTCCATGAGTTTGATCTATTTGGATTATTTTTATTATAGTTGATTTCCAATTTTATGCCATTATGATCTGAGAAGATGCTTGATATTTCTATCTTCTTGAATTTGAAGAGACTTTGCCTATTTCCCAACATGTGGTCTATCTTTGAAAATGACCCATGTGCACTTGAGAAGAATATATATTCTGTGGCTTTGGAGTGACATGTTCTGAAGAAGTAGATTAATTCCATCTGCTCTAGTGCGTCATTTAGGATTGATGTTTCTTTGCTGATTTTTTGTTTAGATGATTTGTCCAAAGGTGAGAGTGGGGTTTTAAAATCTCCTACTATCATTGTATTGTTATTAATCTGTCCCATAATGTCCTCCAGCAGTTTTTTTATAATATATATATATATATATTGGGGTGCTCCCATATTGGGTGCATATATATTTACCAGGGTTATTTCTTCTTGTTGGATTGCTCCCTTTAGTATTATGAAATGGCATTCATTATCTCTTGTAATGTCCTTCACTTTGAGATCTAATTTGTCAGATATAAGTATTGCTATCCCAGCTTTATTTTCATTTCCATTCTCTTGGAAAACCTTTGTCCATCCCTTCACCCTCAGACTGTGTGTTTCTTTTTTCTGAAATGGGTTTCTTATAGACAGCAGATATATGGGTCTTGTTTTCTTATCCAATCTGTTACCCTATGTCTTTTGATTGGAGCATTTAATCCATTTACATTTAAAGATATTATTGATAGGTACTTATTTGACGCCATTTTTATTCTATACCCCTGTGTTCCTTCTTTGCTTTCTATTTCTTTATTTTTAGAGTAGACCCTTTAGCATTTCTTGCATTGCTGGTTTGGTGGAGATAAATTCCTTTAGTCTTTTTTTGTCTGTGAAGCTCCTGATTTCACCTTCAATTTTGATTGATAGCCTTGCTGGGTACAATATTCTTGGATTCAGACCCTTCCTTTCTATGACTTTGTATATTTCATCCCATTTCCTTCTGGCCTGATGAGTTTCTGTTGAGAAATCAGTTGCTAATCTGATGGGGGTTCCTTAATATGTACTTTTCTGTCTCTCTCTGGCTGCTTTTAAGATTCTTACTTTGTCGTTGGTGTTTGCCAATTTAATCATAATGTGCCTTGGCATCGATATTTTGGGATTCATTTTGCTTGGGACTCTGTGAGCATCTTGGATTTGTGTGGGTTTTTTCTTCTCTATCTCAGGAAAGTTTTCTGTCATTATTTCTTGAAATACATTTTCCTTGTCTTCCTCAGCTTCCTTTCCTTCTGGAACCCCTATTATTCTAATATTGTTTTGTTTTGTATTGTCTCAAAGTTCCCTTAGGCTCTCCTGCTTTTTAATTTTTTTTCCCCTCAGAAGCTGTTCTAATTGGGTATTTTTTCCCATGTTGTCTTCTAGCTCACTGATGCAGTCCTCTGCTACTTCTAGTCTACTCTTGATGCTTTCTATTGAGTTCTTCATAGTAGCGATGCTATTTTTCATTTCTTCTTGGTTCTTATTCATTTCCTCTTGGTTCTTTCTCATATTGTCAAATTTGTCTTCCATTCTTTTTAGCCATCTTATGGTCATTACTCTGAATTCTTGTTCTGGTAGATTGCTTGCCTTTAACTCGTTTACTCCCTTTTCTGGTGATGCCTCCTTTTCTTTCATGTGCGGGCTATTTCTTTGTCTCCCCATGGTCTCTCTTTTCAGGATATCTGGTTATGTAATTCTCTTTCTTCTGTGTTGATTTAAAGGCATAAAATACAACACTACCAGGTACAACACAAAAGGTCCTGAACAGGAATGTATTTGCAATATAAATAAACTCTGATAAAGGTGACCTCTAGAGAAAGGCAAATTAGGGGATAGGATAGAAAGAAGAAAAGTAAAAAGAAAAAAAAAAGAAAAAAAAAAAAGAGGGACCTATAAAGAGAAAGAAAAAAGGAAAAAAAGTAGTGTTGAAATGAAATTCGGAAATAGGAAAAGAGAGAGAGAGAGAGAGAGAGAGAGAGAGAGAGAGAGAGAGAGAGAGAGAGAGAGAGAAAGAAGAAGAAGAAGAAGAAGAAGAAGAAGAAGAAGAAGAAGAAGAAGAAGAAGAAGACTGAGAGAGAAAAGGGGATCATACTCTATATATTTGGAAAAAATTACAATAGAACAACCACTAATCCCAACAAATGCCAGCAACAATACTTGTAGATTAATGCAATCTACAATACTCACTAATATCAAGCAAGGGTAGGATAAACAGAAGTAAAAATGAACAAAAACAAAGGAATTAAAAAATACTAAGCAACAATAACAACAACAAAAGTATAAGCATATCAATCTCCCTAAAAAGCATAAAAATTCAATATAATCAACATTCACGTGAACAACAAAGGGACACAGAGGAAAAGAGTTGTTGTTGTTTTTTATAGTTAATATAGCGAAGAGAGTGGTATTTATGCACTTGGAGCAAGGGGTTGGAAATTAGGTATATAAGTAGGGTGAGAATTTTAGCAGGGGGGATACATAAAGAATAGGGAAAAAACTAAAGCAGGAAAGGGTTAAGATAAACAGGAGATGAAAAGGGGACAGGTTAATAAGAGAGTGATGGCGTAAAGGTCGAGTAGAGATAGAGTTGAGCGATGCTATAGTAGAGATGAAAACAGAATGAAGAAGACGAAATTGAATGTAAAATAAAGAGAAAATAAAATGGTACTTAAAGAAAAAGAAAGAAAAAGGGAACAAAAATGCAAAATAGCAGTAGTAATAATGATTTATACTAAAAAATTTAATAATTTTTAAAATAAATCTTTATTGTTCATATTGTTACAAATGTTCCTCATTTCCCCCCCCCTCTATTGTTCCCCTCCACCAGGTTCCCACCCTACCCTCTGCCCTTTCCCACACCCCATTGTCCTCATCCATAGGTGCACAGTTTGAGTCTCTTCCCGCACCCCCCACTCCCCTTTCCCACGAGAATCATCAGTTTACTCCCCTTCCATACATCTGATTATATTATATTTACCAATTGATATTGTTTGTCAGATTTTTTTAATTCCCTTGGTTTTTAGATTCACTTGTTGATAGTTACGTATTTGTTGTTCATAATTTTTATCCTTATTTTCTTCCTCTTCCTAAAGAACCCCCTTCAGCAATTCATATATAGTCCTGGTTTGGCAGTGATGAATTCCTTTAGCTTTTTATTTTTTATTTTTGAAGCTCTTTATCTGGCCTTCAATTCTGAGTGATAGCTTTGCTGGGTAGAGTGTTTTTGGATTTTTAGCTGTAGGTTTTTGCTATTCATCACCTTGAATATTTATTGCCATTCCTGTCTGGCTTGCATGGTTTCTGTTGAGAAATCAGCTGACAATCATATGGGTGCTCCTTTATAGGTAACTACCTGCTTTTCTCTTGCTGCTTTTAATATTCTCTCTTTGTCTTTTGCTCTTGGAATTTTAATTATGATGTGTCTTGTTATGGTCCTCTTTGGATTCCTTTTGTTTGGGGTTCTGTGCGCTTCCTGGACTTGTAAGTCTAATTCTTTCACCAGGTGGGGGAAGTTTTCTGTTACTATTTCTTCCAGTATGTTTTCGGTATCTTGCTCTCTCTCTCCTTCTGGGACCCCCATGATTCTGATTTTGGTTCACTTGGGACAACGCCAAGAGGCTTCTTACATTATCTTCAACTTTCTGGATTCTCTTGTCTTCTTGCTTCTGCGGAGCTGTATACTCTGGCTCTTTATGTTCCAAATCTTTGACTTGATTCTTGCGATCTTCCATTCTGTTTTTAGGACTCTGTCTAATATTTTTATTTCAGACAATGTATTCTTTATTTATAGTTGATCCCTTTTCATATCCTTGTAGGTCTCGTTTATTTTATCGGCGTTTTCTGGGAAATTCTTGAAAAACCTTATAATCGTGGTTTTGAACTCTATATCCAGTTGCTTTTTGTCCTCCATTTTTTTTAATGTGATCTGTTTCCTTGTCTTGGCATTTTTGCTGCTTCCCTGAGTTGATATGGTGGCTTTGTGTGCTAAGGTTCAGTGGGTCAGTCTCCCAGTTACTTGAGGTGGACACTCTTGGTGTCCCTTTTTGTGGACTGTGTGTACAGCCTTGTTTTAGTTAAGTCTTGATTGTTGTTGGTATCACTGTCAGGAATTGACCTCTAGGCCAGTTGGTTGTGAGGATCAGCTGTGTCTATGCCAGTAGACAGCCTTATTCGACTAGACTTGGAAAATTGTAAGAGCCTCTGTGCTCAGCTTGGATGGGGCGGAGTTTCAGGGTGGAGCCAACAGCCTTGGCTTAACATCAGACCCGCCCTATGAGGTTCCTGAGTCTCAGTGTTCCTCAGTGTCCTTTGGTACTCGCTGCAAGCACCTCTGACAGATAGGTGCCCTCAAATTTTGCCCGCTACCAAACAGTCTAGGCTCTCCCCCAATGAGCCCGGAACTGGGTTTCAGTGCAGTTGGAAGTGGGGTTCAGAGCAGTATGGAACTTTTGTCTCCTTCCCGCTAGGGCAATCCAGCTGCACAGTCAACAGTCAGTCCTCTGAGCACAACGTGTGCGCCTCCGGGACTCTGCCTTTCGCCGCTCCCCTGAGTTTCTGCCTTACAGCCTAGACTCCCTCCTTATGAGCCTGGGTTCCCAGGGTCTGGCCTAGAACTGGGGTTCAGTGAAGTAGGAACTGGGGCTCCACACAGTCGGGAGCTTTTGTCTTCTTCCCCCTAGGGCAATCTAGCAGCAGAGTTAACATTCCGTCCTCTGTGCACAATGTGCGCACCTCTGGGACTGCCTTTCACCGCTTTCCTGAGTTTCTACTTTGTAGCCCAGACTCCCTCTGTATGAGCCTGGGTCTCCAGGGTCTTGACCAGAACTGGAGTTCAGTGCTGTCGGAACTGGGGTTCAGCACAGTCCAGAGCTTTTATTTCTTTCCCGCTAGGGAATGCCAGGCAGGCACTCAGCCTCCCCCTCCTCTTCGGCTCCGTCCTCTCCCTGCACGCACTGTGTCTCCGTACCTTAGGCTTTTACAGTTCCTCTGTTTTTCCTTCTGGTTTTCTCTTTCTTTCTAGCTGTAGAATTTCCAGTCAGTCAACTTTCCTGTAGTTCTGGATAATGTCCATTTTGTATTTTAGTTGTATTTTTTTGAAATTTTTGTGTGAGGCTGTAGTTAGGCATTTACCTATGCTGCTATCTTGGTTTCTCCAAAATGTAATAATTGAAAAGGTAAAATCAAGTAAGGAAAAAAAAAAAGTCGTTTCTTAAGTAAAAGATGTAAAAAATGAAAATAAAATGTGCATTAGTGATCATTCACTTCCTCTGTTATTCTATTTGGCACACCTGTTTCTCGGTCCAGACAGTATTGCAGTTCCCTGCATTCCACTGCACCTCAGTTTTGTAAGCTAGTCCTTAATTTTAAGTAGGTTTTTTACTTATTTGTGTCTGTTTGTTTTTCTTAGTTATTTGTGTCTGTTTATTTTTGATTAATTAAAAGTAATAAAAAAAAAAGTCAATTTGTAATTCAGCCCCTAGGTGGCAGTGTTTTTGGGTTGTCTTCCCCATCTTTTTGGCTGCTCTAGCCTTCTTTTTCTATGGTACTCTCTATGGTTTGTGGAGGTAGGCTGCCTCTCGTGTTGGCTCCCAGATGGTCTCTTCCCACTCTGATCCCCTGTTTCCAGGAAGGCAATTTCCCGCTGCAGTCTCCCAGGATATGCCAAACTGGGCAGTCCTTTCCTAGTACTCAGATGCAAGGGGGTGAAGGAGACCAGGTGCAGGATGGGTCTGAGCCAAGGTGTCCAGATGTTCCACTTTTGGTGGGACAGTACCAATTCTTAACAATTTGTCCTGCATCACTTGGTGTTTTAAAAAAAGTCCCGATTTTTGGGAAGATCAGGCCAAACCCAGCACTGGGTCTTGCAGCTCGCAATTCTCTCTGCAGCCGCTGCCTCTTTCGGAGCCGCTCTGGCCATGCAGCTGCTGCAGCAGCCGCCGCCACAACGAGGACCCAGATCCCTCACGTTATCCCCGGCAAACTCTGACCTTTCCATGGGTGATTGAAGAACTCCCTTGAATCCACATGTTTGTGCCGATGGGGGCATCACAGCTGTTCGATGGTCTCCACTCTCATGGGTTTTTCAGGCCTCAGATAAGATCCTCTTTCCTTTGTAAGATGGAGTAGTTTTCTCTCTGAGTCTATAGCTCCGGGAGAGGTCTCCACTGCCGCAGTGCGGGTTGCTTGGTCAGGAAATCCTGTCCAGCAGACCCTTACCTTCTTTTAGAGTTCTGCTACCCCTTAGCTTGCCAACTAACACTCCCGAGCAACTCTCAGATGCTCCTTCTATCTGCTCTGGGACTAGGCTCAGAACAGGTCCATCTGTTCGGCTGCCATTTGGTCTCCCTTCTTGTGTTCTATCTAAACCTGGGATTTTATTCCAAATCTAGGTCCGAAGCCCTTTCCATTGTACCTTGCTCATAAATGCCTAAAGGACACATCCTTAGTAAAAGAAGAGAAGAAATGAGGGAGAGTATTTTTAGGGAAAACATGTCAAAAACAAATGTTGGCCATGGAGAGTAAGTAATGAGGAAGGAAACTGCAGGGATAGGTCAGAACTCCATTGTGCAGGTCCCTGTAAGTAACTTAAGGAATTTGTACTGTATCATAGTCAATGAGAAGTCACTACAAAACATTAAGAAGGGGTGGGAGATCAAATTAAGTGTAGCCTTGGATGTGAGAGCGATCTGGCTGCGACATCTGTCACCCCATTGATCGCCAGGGTTGATTCGGCTGATCTGGCTGGCTAGGTGGGTGTCCCCCTCCTCCCTCACCAATCCATGTGCATCCCTCCCGAAGCTGCGCGCTCAGTCAAAGAGGACGACTTTCCCCCAAGAAGAGAGGACGGGTCTTCGGTCAAGGATATACGAGTAGCTGCGCTCCCCTGCTAGAACCTCCAAACAAGCTCAAATTAAGTGTAGCCTAAGAGAAAGGGAGGTGATAGTAAGAGCAGAGGTGAGGGCTGGTGGAAGTTAGAAGGAATCCTAGAGCTCATCCTCACCACTCACCTGAAATAAGAGAAAACTGGGGCAAGAAGCTTGCTGAAAGGATGCTGTGGAGCACTGCCCAGATCTCCCTCCCCTTTAGTGCTGAAGCCCTGGTTTCCCCATCTGTAGGGAGTATTGGTGATGGACAGTGTACTGAGTCCGTCACCAGGAATGGCCTTTGGCTGAAGAAAGCCACCATGCCCAAGGGTGTGCACCCATCCCAGAGGATTGGTCAGTGCAGGAGCACAAAGTCCTTGTGCCTTCACAATAATTTAAGACAACTCTGGAGATCTAAGATGGTGGTTTAGGTAAACACACCTAAACTGCTGCTGTGCACAACAATTTTAAAACTCCAACTAAAAGACAAAACGTCTATCACCCAGAACCATGGGAAAGCTGGCTGAGAGGAAGCTCTACAACTAGACTAAAAGAGAAAGGAGCATTCAGAGCACAAGCGCTTAAAAACTGAGGAACGGGGACATGTGCGTGATACGGGTTGGCGGCGGATCCCAGCTGTAGGAAGGCATTGCTTTCTTCAACCTCAAGAGAGACAAGCTCCCAATTTCTCTGAAATCTAGTTTCTGGAAAGAAACTGGACTTCTGCCATCGAGTTGGAAAGTGAGGGGGGGGGGCTTGTTTGCATAGCTGCGTGCAAGAATAATTGTTTGCTATGCTGGGGCACAAGATACGGGGACACAGTCAGAGAGGCAGAGATGGTTGACTGGTAGCCATTGCTATTTTCCATGCCCTAGCCTAGTGATGCCCTGAGACTCTGCCCCACACAATCTACAAACACACCTAAGCTCCCCTCTGTGGCTTTAGCATATGAATGGCCTTCTCTATTGCAGTTTAACCTAGAAAACTTGCAACCTGGTACAGACAGTTCCAAAGTCTCCATGCTCCAAGCAGGGAGGAGAGGACTGTGGTTCTTGCTGTAGCTCCTGCAGGGTGGTCTCAGACTGTAGCTGAACTTCACCCTGTTGGAGATCCAGAAGTCAGTGTACCTAGTGGTCAGTGTGAGACACCAGACTTGAACTCCTCACATCCATAAGTGACACATTTAGAAGGCGGACTCAGTGAGCACCAAAACCCCACTGAAACAAGGCCTGCACCATAAGCGTGTCTCCAGTGCAGCAGTTCTTCCTTCATAGACACAGCGGGTCCTCATAGCCAATTGGCCTGGAGGTCAATTCCTCCCAGTGTACCAACAGCAATCAAGGCTTAATTACACCAATACTTTGCACTCAGCCCACAAAGGGATGTACCAAGAGCGAACACATCAGGTGATTGGGGAGGCTGAGCTACTGGCCCCTATAGGTCACCGACCACATAAAGCCACTCCATCAACACAGGGAGGCAACCAAAATGCTGAGACACAGAAGCATGTCACCAATGGGAGAGATGAAGGAAATTAAACTACTGGAAGACACAGAGTTCAGAATCACATTTATAAGGTTACTCAAGAATCTTCTGAAAACCTTTGAGAAACTTGATGAGACCTCCAAGAAGCTTAGTGAGACATTCAAGGACCTTAATGAGAATGCCAACAAAATGGAAAAGGACCAGTCAGAAATTAAGCATACACTGTCTGAAATAAAGAATATACAGAAACTCGACTGTAGATAAATGTACCCCAAGAGTCCAACAAAAGATCTGGAATATGAGGAAGCAAAAAACACCCAATCAGAGAGGCAGAAAGAAAGAAGAATCCAAAAGTGTGAGGATAGTGTAAGGAGCCTCTGTGATGGCTTTGAGTGTACCAACATCTGGATTTTTGGGGTGCCAGAAGAAGAAAGACAACAGGATATTGAAGGCCTATTGAAAGAAATAATGACAGAAAACTTTCCCTGCCTGGTGAAAGAAATAGACTTACAAGTCCAAGAAGCTCACAGAACCCCAAAGAAAAGAATCCAAAGAGGACCACACCAAGACACATCATAATTAAAATGCCAAGAGCAAAAGACAAAGAGATAATCTTGAAAGCAGTAAGAGTAAAAGAGTTAGTTACCTAGAAGGGAGCACCCATACGACTGTCAGCTGATTTCTCAACAGAAACTATGCAAGTCAGAAGGGAGTGACAAGAAATATTCAAAGTGATGAATAGCAAGAACCTATAACCAAAATTACTCTACCCAGCAAAGCTATCATTCAGAATTGAAGGTCAGATAAAGAGCTTCACAGACAAGGAAAAACTAAAGGAGTTCATCATCACCAAACCATGATTACCTGAAATGCTGAAGGGTATTCTTTAAGAGGAAGAAGAAGAAAAAGGTAAAGGTAAAATTTATGAACAACAAAAAGACATCAAATACATACCTACGAACAAGTGAATCTAAAAATCAAATGAATAAAAAATCTGAAGAACAGAATGGACTGGTGATATAATAGAATCAAGGAAATAGAAATAGAGTGGACTGACAATTCCCAGGGGGAAAAGGGTCTGAGGGGTGCGGGAAGAGATTGGACAAAAATCTTACACCTATGGATGAAGACAGTGGCAGGGGAAAAGGCATGGGTTGGGGTGGGGAATCAGGTGGAGGGGAGCTATCGGGGAAAAAAGAGGAACACCTGTAATAATATGAACAATAGAGATTTATTATATTTTTAAAAAAAGACAACTCTGAGGGGCCCCACTGGCTCCAGAGCTCCCTGTAGGAGCCTTTGTTGTGGCTGCATCACAGTTCAATTTCCTTCTCTGACAAATCCTGCTTTCTTCACCACTCCTCCCCCACAGCAGGTGTTGATCCTAGGTGTGCTCCTCAAGAATCCTCCTGTTCACTTAGCTCTGTCTCACACTGTTTCCCGGGGAACATGGCTTGTGACACTTCCCTGAGGTCACAGGCCAATTCAATTGAGACAGGAGCCCGTTTCTTATGACCCTCAACCTCTGTCACATCCATCTGAGAACTTGGAACAAGTGGTCTTTGAGACTGAACCACAAGGTGCTAGGAGAAACCCCTCTCCTCCCACGGGGAGCATCCTGCATGGTAATGAGTATATGTGTGTTGAAAAATTCCAACAGGAGGAGATGTCAGGTGCCTCTGTGGCTGTTCCCAGCTCCTCCATTTGCCTGGCACAGTGGCTAGAGGAGCTCAGCCTGAGCCAGTTGAAATGAAAAAGATCATACAGATGGCTCAAGGCTTGGGACCCAAGGACATGCTCCAAGACAGAGAGAGGATTCTTAGGGAGTCTAAGAGACACCCCTGCCCCACCACACACACACACACACACACACACACACACACACACACACACACACACACTGAAGCACCTCCCTACTCCTCTTGAAGTAAAACCCAGGATTTCACAACTGGCATCCATGCTGTGCCCACTGACAGACTCTGTTCCCTGGAGTCCTCCCTCACAACATGCCAGCTGCTGCTGCCCTGTTTGGTGGTGAAGTACAGGGAACCTTGTGTTGCTTTTTTACAGCCCTGTGGAGCCACTGTGATGGGATTTGTATGCAGTCATTTGCTGCTTTTGTTTACTGGTGCACAGCGGCTGCAAGGCCTGAAGGAGGCCAAACCTTAGACTTCGAGCAGCTCCCTCGGGATTGCCTCTCTGTCTTGGGGAGCTGGGGAGGTGCTGAGAGGAGGCCTCTGACCCTAGATTCCAATCAGGAGGCCAAATTCTTGGGATGAAAGAAAGCTTTTGTTTATACACCAAGTCCCTTAAGTAGCAAACACGCCAATACTGAGTAAAGCATTCCAGTTTCCAAAGCGCATGAGACAGATAGACCACACACCTTAGAAGAAGGCAGTAAATGGGAAGTTTTAGAACTTCCAAGTCTTGGGACAAATAAGAACAAAGCCAAACAAAGCTCTCAGAATGTTGTACTGAGAGGAAGACATGGCTATGGATCATTCCGCTAGGAAGACTGTGAATGCTCATTTCAGACACAAGAGTTCTGGTTAAAACATCACCAAAATGGACATTTACTTTTCTTGCACATCTCTTTGTCCCCTAGGAAAGTCAGTTTCTACTTACCATGTCCATAATTGCAATTCTGGCTCCTCTGGCTTCTCCTCCAAGCTTATAACTCCTTATGGTAATTGCACCCACCTGACTTTTGATGATTATACTCAGTTATAGAATCTCCATATTTTCAGAACCCTACAATCCACAATGCTATCATGAGCCTAGCTCTGCAATGGCCATTTTCACTGTCAGGCTAACCTACAGAGGAGAGCCACTGTTGTATTTCTTAGTGGTGCTGGTGTCCTTCTTACCAGCTTATTTCTCATCCTTGGTAAATGATGTATTCTGTGCTTTTCTGTTTTAGTTTTCCAGTTTTGTCAGTATATCAACTCTAGTAAGCTCAGTTCTAAATCTTTTCATTTCTTTTTCCACTACTGCCACAGCAACACTGGCATTTCCACCTCATTTAGCATGCATCATCACTTTTTCTATACTTCTAGGAACTATCCAAGTAATGAGTTTGCGACATCTCTTGTGGTCCTTGCCAGGGTGTTAAATCTTATATTTCTGGAGAGTGTTCTCACATTGATAAACACCCCTTTATCTAAGCATATAGTCCAGCTCCCTTGATCAAGCACTTTCAGAATACAATTTCAAATGAATCCTTGAAACGCCTGCCAATATATGTTGGCTTAGTCTTGCAACTCCTTGGGGTATAGTAATTTTCCTCTTTTATCAGGCCTAGAATGTTCATGCTGTGCCTTAATCCTTGTTTTGGGCTTAGTGACCAGGAGGGGAAGTAAGTGCACATATTATCTTGTATATAATGCAGATGATGCATTGATCACTCAAGGTCACAACGTTTCCTGGGAAGCCCAACTCAGGGACTAAGCTCTGCATCATCTCCAAGCAAGAAGTGTGCATGGAGGGTGTTCTATCAATAAGGAAGTCAGGACAATTCTTCAGGCTCAGAAGATTCAAGGAAATTTGAATAATCAAGAGTGTGGTGGCATCAATCTAGATATCCCCAAACCATTTGTCAACATACTATTCTTTTCCAGGAAGCACCCTGGTTTTGGCATAGCAAACCTGTCTCCACTGGGAGTTTAAACTTTGTTGGTGTTCAATAAACACCAAATTATATAGACTTATAGCTAATATATTCCCCATAATTCTCAAACACTTGATACACCACACCAATATCCTGTTCCCTACCAGTATATCATCCTAATTCACCACCTGGTGAACATCTTAACAATAATAGGACTGCCACTTTGTGGCAGGGGGCTATCTGTGCTCCACCTACCCTCTGTGATATGGTCTTCATTGCCAATTGTGCAGTGAGTGATCTAGTTCCCAAATCCCATCTAAGTGATGGATTTCTTGACTAACTCTCAAGTTTCAAGTGTCATAATTTGAGTTTCCCAGAAAACTGACTACAATACAGAATGTAGTGTTCAGGAAGCTTAATAAGAAGAGTATTTTAGATTGACACTTGTGGAAGAAATCAGGCACAGTCAGAGGAGGGAGTCAAGCTGTACTGCAGGTCCAGCAGTAGCCTCTGCCAATCCCACTGAGAGATCTGGAGTGACCCTTCAGAATTATCCTAAGTTGGGCTGAGATGTAAGGCTTTTCTTTGCTAGTCCTGGTGTTGGGCTTCCCCAGAAAACTTTGTGACCTTGAGTGAGACAATGCCCTGCACCTGAAGCAATCCCTGAAGTGCTAGGAACTGAAGGCATCTTGCCAATAGTTCTCACAGAAGCTCAGCCAAAAACTTATTTATTGAAATGGGAGATGGGCTGGCACATCATAGTATTCACTACATGCACCAATTCCTTTAAAATTTTCAATTAAAAATAAAGAAGTAAGCATTTATCCTATCATTCCTATATAAATTGTATTTCAGAGTAATAAAATAGCCATGGTTGATAAGGCTAAGTTCTATACAGAAGGATCTAGTTAATAAATTACAAGAAATGATGGGGAGAAAAAACAAGATGGCAGTGTAGTTAAACATGGTACTGGCTTCCTCCCGCAACCACATCCAAATTATAACTAAAATACAGGACAACCATCATTCAGAACCACTTGAAATCTGGCTGAGTGGAAGTTCTACAACTAGAGAAATAAAGAATAAAGTCTTACAACTAGAGAAGTAAAGTAGGAGGGGCAGAGGTACAGAATAGGCTGGTCCAAAACCCATGTGTGGCATCTTTTTTTAAAATTGGGAGGGCTTATCTAGACTGTGTAAACCTCCCCTGAGGAGCAAGGGGTCCTAGTCCCGCACCAGACTCATCACAGGTTTTCAGTGCTGGTAAGAGAAATCCCTGTAACCTCGAGCTATTAAAACTAGTAGAGATTTTGCTGAGTGACACCGAGGCTTCAGGAGTCCCAGGAAGTTCCTCTTAAAGGGCCATCACATTGACTTACTTGGACTCGCTCGCCCTGAGCTACAGCACTGGGACAGTGGCATTGGGGTGGGGTGGGGGGAGGGAATACAGGGACATATCTGGAGGAACTGGATTATATGACATTGGGGGAAAAACTCAGGGGCAAGTTTCTCCCAGAGAAAAGTGCTGGCAGAGGTCATGTTCCTATGTTGAGACCTCCCTTGTCAGAGCTAACTGGCAGGAGCCATATCTGAGTCTCCATTAACATGGCTTACACTGTTCACTCCACCCTGGTGATTCCTTGTGACCTTGCCCCATCCAAGTTGCAGTTCCATCCAAGCTATTTACAGCAGATTTTCCATATGAATGGCCTGTCCTGGCTCAGACTTTAGGCTTTCCTAAAATCTCTCAAACAAACAGCAGCTGGTGTCAGTATGACCCATTCCTTTCCATCAGTGGCCCCAGGCATGGCACTAGCAGCAGCCTGCCTTGTTTCACAGATTCACCTCTTCTGAGCACTTCTAAGCCCAACACAAGTAGTAGACATCTTCAGATCACTCTGTAGATCCTGACAGGTGGCCCCGAGTAGGGCACAGGCAGTGGGTGACTTTGCACCTCCAGGGGACCCCAGAGCCAGTGCACTCAGTGGACAACTTTAGACCACACCAGATTAAAACTCTACATCCATGGGCAACACACTCAAGAGACAGATTAAGTGAGCACCAAAGCCCCACTGAAGCAAGTCCTGCTCCATAGGGATATCTCTTGCACAGCAGCTCTTTCACTGTCATTGCAGCTCGTCCTCACAGCCAATTGAACGGATGGTCAATTCCTCCCAATGATGCCAACTACAGCAATCAAGGCTCAACTACAATAAGATTGTGCACACAGTCCTCACAGGGGCACACCTAGAATGCCCAGCCCAGATGGCTGGGAAGGCTGAGCCACTGGGCCCTATAGGACACCTACTATACAAGTCCACTCTACCAATTCCAGCAGACATAGAAGCTCTATCTAATACAGGGAAACAAACACAAGGGAGCAGCCAAAATGCAGACAAAAAATGTTACAAATGAAAGAAATGAGCAAGCAAGCTACTGGATACAGAGTTCAAAGCCATGGTTATAAGATTACTCAAGGATCTCAATGAGAGCCTAGAGGAACTTAGTGAGACTTTTAAGGAATTTAGTGAGAATAACAAATATATAATAAAAGACCAGCCATAAATTAAGCATCTACTAACTAGAATAAAAAATAATTTACAGGGATTCAACAGTAGAGTACAGGATTCCAAGAATCAAATAAAAGATTTGGAATACAAGGAAGAAAAAAACACCCAATTAGAAGAGCAAAAAGAAAAAAGAATCCAAAAATATGAAGATAGTTTTAGGAGCCTCTGGGACAACTTCAAGTATACCAGTATTCACATTATAGGAGTATAGAAGAAGAAGAGAGAGCAAGACACTGAAACCCTATTTGAAGAAATGACAGAAAACTCTCCCTACCTGGTGAAAGAAATAGACTTACAAGTTCAGTAAGCACAGAGTTCCAAAAAAGAGGAATCCAAAGAGACCCACACCAAGACATATCATAATTAAAATGGCATGTGTTAAAGACAAAGAGAGAATCTTAAAAGCAAGAGAAAAGCTATTATCTACAAGGGAACACCATATGACTGTCAGATGATTTCTCAACAGAAACTTTTGCAGGCCAGAAGGGAGTGGCAAGATATGTTGAAAGTGATGAAAAGCAAGAACCTACAACCAAGATTACCCACCAAAGCTGTCATTTAGAATTGAAGGTCTGATAAAGAACTGCACAGACAAGAAAAAGCTAAAGGAGTTCATCACCACCAAACCAGTATTACATGAAATGTTGAAGGGTATTCTTTAAAACAAGGAAGAGGAAGAAGGGATGAGAGGGGGGGAGGGGGGGGGGAAAGAAGAGGAGGAGAAGACAAAGAAGAGGAAGAAGAAAAATATGAACAATAAAATGACAAATACATAGCTATCAACAATTGAATCTAAAAATCAAAATAACCAAACAAGAAATCTAATGAACAAATAAACTGAATAAAGTGAACCAGAGGCATGGAAACATGGAACAAAGAGATGAATCTCAGAGGGAAGGGTGGAGGTAGAGGTCAGAAGAGATTAACCAAAGGACATATGCATATATACATTACCTATGGACAAAAACAATAGGGTGGTGAAGGCCTGGAGCGAGTGGGACCTGGTTTCGGGAGGTAATGGGGAGGAAAAATGGGGGACATCTGTAATACTGTCAACAATAAAGATTTTAAAAATTAAATAAAATAAAAGTAAAAGAAAGAAAAGAAATGATGGGTTTAAACTATCATCATTTGCAATCCCAATAAATATTTTTCAGACAATGACCATCAATTGATGGAAACATAAAGTAAAAGGTTGATGGGGAACTTTATGCAGGTACACCTTGTTTTATTGTGCTTCACTTTAACTACAGATATTGCATTTTTTTACAGTTTGAAGACTGTGGTAACCCTGCCTCAAGCAAGTCCATTGCTGCCATTTTTCCAACAGTATTTGTTCACTTAATATCTCTGTGTCATATTTTGATAATTCTCACACTATTTAAAACTTTAAAATTATAATTATCCTTGTTATAGTGATCTGTGGTCAGTGATATTTAATGTTACTATTGTAATACTTCTAAGGCACCACAAACCACACCCTTATAAAATGGAGAACTTAATTGAGAAATGTTGTGTGTGTTCTGACTGCTCCACCAAATGCCTATTCTCTTTCTCTTCACCAGCTTCACTATTCCCTGAGACACAACAATATTGAAATTAGGCCAATTAATACTCTACAGTGGCCTCTAAGTATTTAAGTAAAGGAAAGAATTACACATCCCTTACTCTAAATCAAAAGTTAGACATGATTAAGCATAGTGAGGAAGGCATATTGAAAGTCAAGATAGGTCAAAAGCTAGGCCTCTTGCGCTAGACATTTAGCCAAGTTGTGAATGCAAAGAAAATTTTCTTGAAGGAAATTAAAAGTGCTATTCCTGTGAACACATGAGTGATAAGTGAAACAGCCTTATGGTAAAAGACTAATATGCAAATTGTCCTCTCAACTGGGAGTTCGACTGGGATTTCAACTGGGAGTTTGGCCAGAGGTTGGCCGGCCAACTGCCCACGCCTCTCCCTTGGCCATTCTGGCCCAGTCAGCCCTGATGGGGAAGACCAGTCGTCCAGACCCCACCTGTGCAAGAATTTGTGCACCAGGCCTCTAGTTACTGATATTCCTTTAAACCAAAGCTAAATTCGGAGCAAAGCCCTAACTCCTTCCAATTCTACAAGGCCTAAGAAAGGTGAGGAAGCTGCAGAAGTTTGAAGGTAGCAGATGTTGGTTTATGAAGTTTAAGGAAAGAAGCCTTGTCCATAACATAAAAGTGCAGGGTGAAGTAGCAATTGCTGATGTAGAAGCTTCAGCAAATTATCTAGAAGATCTAGATAAGGTAATGAAGGTGGCTGCAGTGAACAGATTTTCAATGTAGACCAAACAAACTTTGATTGAAAGAAGATGCCAATTAGGACTTTCCTAACTAGAGAGAGGTCAATACCTGGCTCTAAAGTTTCAAAAGACAGTCTCTTTTAAAACTTTGTTAGGGGCTAGTGAAGTTGGTGACTTTAAGTTGAAGCCAGTGCTCATTTACCATTCCAAAAAAATCTAAGGGCTCTTGAGAATGACAGTAAATCTACTGTCTACAGTAGATTTTGAAACAACAAAACCTCAATGACAGCACATTTTACAACATGGTTTACTGAATATTTTAAGCTCACTGTTCAGAAAAAAAAAAGAGATGCCTTTCAAAATATTACTGCTCATTGACAATGCACCTCATCACCCAAAAGCTCTGATGGAGTGTACAATGAGAATAATGTTGTTTTCATGCCTGCTAACACAACATCCATCCTGAAGCCCATGAATCAAGGAGTAAATTTGACTTTCAAGTTTAATTGTTTAAGAAATACATTTTATAAGGTTATAGCTACCATAGATTATTATTCCTCTGATGGATCTGGGCAAAGTTAAACGGCATCTAGAATAGTGAGTCTGTAGGGGACTCATTATTCTAGATGCCATTAAGAACATGGTGATGATTCATGGGAGAAGAATCAATATTAACAGTTCACAGATTACTTTGAGGGGTTCAAGACTTTAGTGGATGAAGTAATTACAGATGTGGTAGAAATAATAGGAAACTAGAATTAGAAGTGGAGCCAGAAGATATGACTGAATTGCTGCAATCTCAGGATAAACTTTTAACAAATGACAAGTTGCTTCTTATGAAAGAGCAAAGATAATGACTTATTGAGATGGAATCTACTCCTAGTGAAGATTCTGTGAAGATTATAGAAATAAGGGCACAGGATTTAGAATATTACATAAACTTAGTTGATAAAGCAGTGGTAGGGTTTGAGAGGACTGACTCTAAAGTATCTCTAATGCTACAGAGAAATCACTCCTGAAAGGAAGAGTCAACTAATGCGGCAAAGTTCATTGTTATTTTACTTTAAGAAATTGCCACAGCAATCCCAATCTTCAGCAACTACTACCCTAATCAGTCAGCAGCCATCAACATTGAAGCAAGACCCTTCACCAGCAAAAAGATTATGATTTGAAGGTCTGGGATGCGGGGGCAGGGTGGAGGTTAGAAGTTAATGGGGGAAAGGGAGAGGGCATGTAATACTTTCAATAATAAAGATTTTTTGAAAAAAAAATGATAGATTATTAAGGCTCAGATGATGGTTAGCATATTTTAGCAGTAAAGTATTTTTAAATTAAAACATGTACATTGCGGTTTTGGACATAATGTTATTGCATACTTAATAGACTACAATATAGTGTAAATATAACTTTTATTTACACTGGGAAACCAATAAATTTATGTGATTCATTTTATGGGAATATTCATTTTATTGAGTCTGTCTAGAGCTGAATCCACAATATTTCTGAGGTAACCCTGTGGTGGAACATTCAGACTACCTCCACCTGAATTGATGGATCAATCTGAACATCACTAAGGGTTGAACAGTATGTACTTCCTAATGTGATGCAATAGGAACTATACAGCACCACTTCTGAACATTCCTGCTTTTTAAAAAATATTTTATTGATATTTTATAGAGAGGAAGGGAGAGGGAATAGAGAGCTAGAAACATGGATGAGAGAGAAACATCGACCAGCTGCCTCCTGCACACCCCCTACTGGAGATGTGCCCGCAACCAAGGTACATGCCCTTGACCTGAATCAAAGAACCTGGGGCCTTTCAGTCCGCAGGCCGATGCTCTATCCACTGAGCTAAACCGGTTTCGGCAGCTTTCCTGCTTTTAAAAAAATTGTACTGGAATCTCATAAAGCCTTCATAGCCAACTTATGATTTATAGTTATTTTTCACTTATTCCTCTATCAAGAAGAGCAGGCTAAGTGTCAACAAAGATGTAAACAGAGAAATGAGAGTGTAGGCATTCAACAGTACAAGTGACTTGGTTTCTTCAACAACTCAATAGTGTGAATAAAGAGACTGGCTTAGATGGCAGACATCTAAGTGCAATGTTTGGATGATGATGTAAACAAACTAAATGTAAAAAATATTTTTTGAGATACTTAAGGAAATCAGAATATGGACTGGATATTAGAGGACATCAAATAATTGGTATGAATTTTGTTTAGTTTGAAAGTGGCCATGTGGTTATGTTTCTAAGAAAATTGCATATTTTCAGAGGACACTGAAGTGTATAGAGTAAACTGAGATGATATTTGAGATTTGCTCTAAAATTTTTACAGAAATAAAAAAGAAAAGAATATATAAAGCAGATATGGTAAACTTCTGATAATATTTTAATCTCAGTAATAAGTTTTTGGGGATTTGTTATATCATTCTCTGTACTTTTGTATATTTAATTTTTTTTAAAAGGTATAAAAAAAGACAAATGCAAAGGATCCAACGCAGGGGGAGATGATGTTCAAAGGATATAAACAGGTACTTACAGAAGAGATACAAATATACAATAAACATCTCAGAAGATATTCAGCTTTATTCGTAGTTGGGGAAATGCAAATTAAAACAATATGGAGACACATTTTTTTTATTCAAAACATTGGCAAAAAAAAGGGGGGGGTGGGGAAGGTTGGTCAGATCAGATAAGGACCATCTAGTTCTGACCATTTCTGGGAGGGCAAATCACCTCCCGGTATAGTATTAAATATTCATTAAGAGTAAACATGATATTAGACACAGCGATATTCTGTAGAAATAATAGTGCCAGAAATTAATAATCTGTAAATGAGGATGTGTGAAGCAGCACTTTCTGTATTATAAAAAAAAAGTTGAAAACAACCTAAATTATCATAGAAGAATGATCAAATATGATCATACTAGGGAACTTTATATTGTTTTAAAAAGTAAAAAACTTTTTTTTCTATAATTAAACAGTATACGTTTAATAGTATAAAATTTAGAAAGTACAAATAAGAAAAAAGGAAAAAAATTCATAATTCCAGACGTGGAGAGATCATTTTGGAATATATGATTTCATGTTTCTGAGGGTGTGTGAGTGTGTGCATGTGTACGCATGCATATGTATGTATACTTGTTTTTCCAATACTTGTTTTTCAAATAAAAAGATATCACATTGCACCGTATGTTGTAACCTCTTGTTTCCTTCATTCCCTCATGAATATTTTCCACATCAATATTCACTCTGTAATTTAACCAATCGCTATGTTGGTGTATTTAAGTGCATTTCAATTTCTTTTTTTTATAAACAGCTCACCCCCAGGCCTGCAAAGATTTGAAGACGATTTGCCAATTGCCTTCTAGAAAGTTCTGGGTGCTTCGGGAGACATTTGAACCAGAGTAGTCAGAATGCTTTCCCATCTCCCCAGATAGCACAACTGTGGTCTTTAGAATTTCTAAAACTTGTCTTATCCTGCCCCTTAGTCATGCAGCCTAACCGGGACTCTGTTCCAGAAAACCCTACACCCTCTCCCTTTCCTTGCCTCATTCCAGCCTCTCCCCACACACTCGCCCCCTCCCACCCCCCGCGCTTTCCCGCTCAGCGGTCTGGCCTATGGCAAACGCCAAGAATTAATTAGGGGCGGGGATCAAGGAGAGGCTGTCAGGAGGTCGCCATATTTCAGTACGGCCAGGAGGACGCCCAGGCAGTCGGTGGGTCGAGAGAGGTGCTAACAGGGCGGGGCCACAGCTCAGCTCTGCCGGCCTCACCCCTCCCGCCCAGGACAGGTGGCTGGAGCGCGCCCCGCCCCCGCCAGCTGCGGGTGGGAGCGAGGGGGGCCGGCCGGACCGCCGCCGCCAGCTGCAAGTGCGAGAGCGATCCAGCCCGGGGCGGCCGGGCGAGCAGTCTAGAAGCAGCGACCGAGTATCGTGGCGGCCAAAAAAATGCTCCTGTACCGAGGGGCCCCCGCGGGCCCTGGCGCGCCGGGCAGCGGGTTGGCCCGGCCAGGCGGCAGCCCGCAGGCGTTTGGGATCCGCCTGAGCACGGTAGGTCGGGAACCCCAGGGGGCGGACGCACGCGCGGGCCCCGGGGCTGCGGGGGGCGCGCGGGGAGGGCCCGGCGGACCGAGGCCTCACGCGGGACGGGACCTTCTCTCGCCTCCAGATGAGCCCCCGCTATCTACAGAGCAACTCCAGCAGCCACACGCGACCCTTCAGTGCCATCGCTGAGCTGCTAGGTGAGTGGCGAGGGCGGGCCTGGCCGCGACCGCCCGAGGCCGTGCTGCCGACGTGGTGCGGCGGCCGCGAGAGGAACGTGTGGAGCCGCGCGGGGGTGGGGGGTGGGGGGGAGGCCGTGGCCGGGGTGAGGGCGTCGGGACTTGCCCCCGCTCCGCTGGCGGAGGAGCTGGAGGATGGCTCTCTAGACAGGAATGGTGTTTCGCGAATAAAGCCGAGGAAACAAGGTGTTTCCCAAGAGTTATGACTCCTATGTTTTTTTGTTTTTCCCCCCCTCTGACTCGTGATGTTCCAGGCACTTTAGGATAACTTAGTTAATAATCAAAGGGAGATGGGGCCCCAAGGCAGCTGGGCATCACAGGGACTGTCTATAGAGGAAAGGCCCCAAGCTAGTGTAAGGCCATTGTAAGTGCACCCAGTAGGGTCAGGAAGAAAGGTCTGGAAAACGGAGTTCTTTAACTTTGGGGACCAAAGAATCTGGGAATGATGGGACATTTCTTAAGAGATGACACGAGTGCATTTGGCTCCCTGCGACTTCGGAGGGCTAGGTCCGTGGTCCAAGAGCGCCCTCACACCGCTGGAATGAATACTGAGCACTTAACCTCTTGTTCCACTGATGTTTGCTTTTATAGCGTTTTCAGTTGGTTCCCTTGAAGCCAAGTACACCAGCTTTTCGCTGTAGTGTGCTAAATACTGTGTGAAAAGCAAAGAAGAAAACCATTCCTGGACAAAATGCAGCAGCATACAGAGCACATTGTTTCAAAAACTTAAAGAGATGAGAGATGTTTATGGGGCAAGGTAGCACAAAAAATATTGAAAATGTTTCAGAGCTCCCCAAAATGAGCCCCAGTTCTTAACTTAAGCAATCGCTGTGGCCATGCAGTGTGAATTGTCTGGGACAAGAAGTCAGCCAGGAGCAGGAGAGTTATTTGGAAAGGTGACTGGGAACTTTCATGATTAGTTTGACCATAATGCTTGCAATATGTATGACTGTTCATTAGAAGGTGCAGAGAAAAAAGTGACATTGACATATTTTGAATCCTAGAGAACAGGGACTATATTTTAGTCTTGCACTATGCCTTGAGTGAAATTTGGCCCAGTGGAATGAGATCTATGTGCATGTAACTTAGTAAAAGAAAACAAAAAGAGAGGGACAACTAACAATTTACTTAATAGGGGATGGGAG
Organism: Pipistrellus hanaki; assembly: GCF_964339955.1. NCBI lineage: Eukaryota > Metazoa > Chordata > Mammalia > Chiroptera > Vespertilionidae > Pipistrellus > Pipistrellus hanaki. Next base: position 48,411,795 of record NC_140524.1, read on the forward strand.
ACAAGTGTGTTTTTTGCTCAGCTAGTTCATAGTGACACTGTTCAAAACCATATGTATCTACAGTATACTGAACTTTATGGGTGATTTGTAATTCTATGTACATATGATTTTCGTCTCAAGCATTAACTTAACCTAAGCCTGGTCTAAGCTGTCCCATATGAATACCAGTTTTTATGGGTATTTTATCTACACACACACACACACACACACACACACACACACACATATATATATATATATATATATATATATATATATATATATATGCAGGCATAAATGTGTGTATACAGATAAAATTCTCATAAAAACTAACACGTATTTTAAGTCCAAATCACAACTATTTGTGGTTATATTAATAATAGGGAAAAGGGAGAGCAAAGTGTTAACTGGTAATCCAAAACTTTCATTGTAGGTTTTCCTTCAACAGTTTTCTTCTCCACTTGTGTATTAATTTTCTAGTGAAACATTCATTAAATAAATATTTATTGAGTACTCACTGTGGGCAAGCCCACCATTTCACTACAAAAATTCACACTTCTAGTAAGAGAGATAAAATATGTATAGAAGTATTATGCTTTGCATAACAATAAAATAAAAAGTGATCTATCAGTAAAGATATACACATCAAGTGCTGTGGGAGTTCAGAGGAGAGAGGGATGACTTCCAGCTTACCAGGAAGAGGAGTGTTAGGGGAAGCTTTGTAGACGTGACATTTGAGCTGAGATTTGAAGGATTGGGACATGTGGATATGGGTGTGGGGTGGGGAGGGCATTCCAGGCAAAAGTAACAACTGCTTGAACAAAGGCATGAAGAATACTGAGTAGTTGAGTTTAATTAGAGCATGAAGTTCACAAATAGTCAAAACTCTAGGTCCTTAGAGTTTATAAAGATCTTTCATAAATACATTTTTAACTTTATTTTTTTTTTCTGGTTTCTTATTTTATTTTATTTTTTTAATTTAATAAATCTTTATTGTTCGGTTTATTACAATTGTTCCTCTCCCCACCCCCCCTCCATATCTCCCTCCACCAGGTTTCTACCCAACCCTCTGCCCTTATCCTCCCCCCCCTCATCCATAGGTATACACTTTTTGTTCAGTCTCTTCCTGCACCCCTCACTCCCCTTTTCCCCTGAGAATTGTCAAACCACTCCCTTTCCATACCCCTGATTCTATTATATTCACCAGTTAATATTGTTCATCAGATTTTTTTATTCCCTACGTTTTTAGATTCACTTGTTGATAGATATGTATTTGTTGTTCATAATTTTTTCTTTATCTTTTTCTTCTTCCTCTTCTTAAAAAATACCTTTTAGTATTTCATATAATTCTGGTTTAGTGGTGATGAACTCCTTTAGCATTTTCTTATCTGTGAAGCTCTTTATCTGACCTTTAATTCTGAATGATAGCTTTGCTGGGTAGAGTAATCTTGGTTGTAGTTTCTTGCTATTTATCACTTTGAATATTTCTTGCCATTCCCTTCTGGCTTGCATAGTTTCTGTTGAGAAATCAGCTGACAGTCGTATGGGTGCTCCCTTCTAGGTAACTAACTGTTTTTCTCTTGCTGCTTTTAATATTCTCTCTTTGTCTTTTGCTCTTGGCATTTTAATTATGATGTATCTTGGTGTGGTCCTCTTTGGATTCTTTTGTTTGGGGTTCTGTGTGCTTCCTGGAATTGCAAGTCTATTTCTTTCACCAGGTGGGGGAAGTTTTCTCTCACTATTTATTCAAATAGGTTGCTCTCTCTCTTCTTTTGGAACTTCCATAATTCAGATGTTGGTATGCTTGAAGATGTCCCAGAAGCTTCTTACACTATCTTCAACTTTTTGGATTCTTTTTTCTTTTTGCTTTGCCAGAGGAGTGTTTTTTGCTTCTTCATATTCCAAATCTTTGACTTGATTCTTGCAATCCTCTATTCTGCTTTTAGGTCTCTGTATACGTATGCTTAATTTCAGCCAGTGTATGCTTAATTTCTAGTTGATCCTTTTTCATATCCGTGAGGGTCTTGTTAAATTTATCGGCCTTTTCTAGGAAATTCTTGAAAAACCTTATAACTGTGGTTTGAACTCTATATCCAGTCTTTTGGTTTACTCCATTTCCTTCATTTGTGGCCCGCCTCGTTGTCTCCGAAATTTTGCTGCTTCCCTGAGTTGATGGAGTTGCTTTGTGTGCTAGGTGTCTTAGAAGGGCCCAGGAGCTCAGCCTCCCCAGTTATCTGAGGTGGACACTCTTGGTGCAGCCCTTTATGGTCTGTGTGTGCAGTCTTGTAGTTAAGCCTTGATTGTTGTTGGTATCATGGGGGAGTTGACCTCCAGGCCAATTGGCTGTGAGTGAGGATCAGCAGTGTTTCTGCTGAGAAGGCTTCTGTGCTCAGGTTGGATGGGGAGGAGTCTCAGGGTGGAGAAGACAGCCTTGGTTTTCCGTCAGCCCCACCCTACGAGGGCCCTGTGTCTCCGTATCCTGAGGCAATGGCTGCATGCACCTCTGAGAGAAGGCTGCTCTCGAGTTTTGCCCATTGCCAGACAGTCCAATTTCTTCTCGAATGAGTCTGGTACCCAAAGTTTCATCCGGAGCTAGATTTCAGTGCAGTTGGGAGGTTTTGTTTTACTCCCGAACGAGACAGCTAGCTACGGGTTTGTAGCTGGCACACTGCAAGTAAGCCAGCCTGCCCTTTCTGCATGCATGGATCTCCACATCTCCATAGTTCCTCTGAGTCTGTGTTCTTTTCTCGTTCCTTCTAGTTGTAGAATTTCCAGTCATCCAGCTTTCCTGTGGTTTTGGATGATGTCTGCTCTGTCTTCCAGTTGCAGTTTTAAAATTGCTGTGTGAGGTCATAGTATAGGTGTTTACCTTATGCCGCCATCTTGATTTCTCTAACTTTATCCTTTGATATAAATGGTATTATTACTATTATCACCATCATCCTGCAGATAAGGATACAGAGGCTCAGAGCATTTAATTGACTTTTCCAAGGTTACATGTCTAGTAGGTGGCAAATCCAGGACTCAAACACAGGTGTTTTGTTTTTTGTTTTTACTCCAAGTTCCAAATAAAGAATGAAGTTAAAAAGGCTCACTGGGCCCTACCTGGTTTGGCTCAGTGGATAGTGTGTCGGCCTGTGGACTAAAGAGTCCTGGGTTTGATTCAGTCAAGAGCACACGCACGGGTTGTGGGCTAGATCCCTGGTGGGGTGTGTGTGTGCAGGGACAGCCAATCAATGATTCTCTCTCATCATTGATGTTTCTATCTCTCTCCTTCTCCCTTCCTCTCTACAATCAATAAAAAATATATTTTTTAAAAAGGCCCAGCGGGATCAGGATATGACTAGAAGGTTTGATATTTTAGTCTGACGTTTTTTTGTTTTTCAATAGGTTTTTATTGACTTTAGAGAGAGGGGGAAAGAGAGAGAGAAACATCAATGAGAGAGAATCATGGATCAGCTTCCTCCTGCAAACCCCTACTGGGGATTGAGCCAGAAACCCAGGCAGATGCCCTGACTAGGAATCAAACTATGACCTCTTGGTTCATAGATCCATGCTCAACCACCGTGACACACCAGCTGGGCTAGTCTGAAGTTTACCGAGCAGGGCAATGTCAGGATCAGAGCTCTGCTTCAGGAAAGTTAATCTTGCAACAGTGCATAAAGACTTGATTTTAAAAGTCTGGTGAGGAGGTTATCATAATAATCCAGATGAGAGGGAATAATGACTTGAATACCAAACTGGAGGTCGTTTGAATGATGACTCTGTGTGTGTGTGTGTGTGTGTGTGTGTGTGTGTGTGTATGAAACAGTAAGAATAGCTTGTGTCAGAAGAGGGTGCCCTTAATTTTAGATGCAAATACTTTTAGATATTTGCAGGATGTCTGTAGGGTAACTGCAAACTTGTAGGAATCCACCTAGGCCATCCTTTTGGGACAGGAGATGTTGAGAGACTCATGAAGCACTACCTCAAAGACATCTCCCTAGGAGGGGTAAATGATGATGAAAGAAGTCTTGACGTGGCTGGTGAACACACAGTACAGTCCTATATAATAAAGAGGGAATATGCTAATTACTGCCACACCCTCAAAGATGGCAGCACCTACAGCCAATAAAAAGGGAATATACTAATTGACGGCCACACCCTCAAATATGGCAGTGCTCACAGCCAATAAGGAGGGAATATGCCAATTGACTGCATGCCCTCAAAGATGGCAGCACCCACAGCCACAAAATGGCGGTGCCTGCCTCTGGAGTCCCCTAGTCCTCTCAGCCCTCAGCCACCCAGGGCTGGCCCAGTGCGCAGATAAGCCTTGGATGTTGGCTGCTCAGCCACTCAGGGCCACCCGAGGCTCAGGTAACCAGAGTCAGCTGAAGCTTGCGCTGCCGGCAGTGGCAGCAGCAGAGGTGTGATGGAGGCATCGCTTTCCCCTGATGGCTGGGTCACCTTCTGCCCCGAGGGTTCCCAGACTGTGAGAGGGGGCAGGCCAGGCTGAGGGATCCCCCTTTCCAGTGCGTGAATTTTCATGCACCGGGCCTATAGTATGCTGATGATGTATTATAAAATTGTAAGCCTAAATCTATGTAATTTTATTAACCAACGTCACCCCAATAAATTCAATTAAATAAAAAAGCAATCTTCCCACTCTCCAACCTGTTTCTCCAGGGAGGTTGTCATGGGACAATTGCCTTCCAGGTTCTGATGAGGAATGAAGCTTTAGTGACAATGTTTTTTTTGTTTTTTGTTTTTTAGAAGATCAGGGATCAGATGGACCAGGTTAGGGGATGAAATAGATCGCTGCAATCTGGTTTTTTATGCCCTTGACTAAGTACCCTGTTTCCCTGAAAATAAGACAGTGTCTTATATTAATTTTTTCTCCCAAAGTTGCACTAGGTCTTATTTTCAGGGGATGTCTTATCTTTCCATGCTCTAGGTCTTATTTTCGGAGGATGTCTTATTTTTGGGGAAACACGGTAGTAGTTGAGGAGAGGTAGAGTGCTACCCATTAAGGGTGGCACTGTCCAGGTTAGAAGAGATAAGACCGCTTGGGATCTGGTAGTACATGTGATTGTGTGGGCCAGATTAGGGGATAAAGACATCTCAGGATCTTCTAGTATAAACCTTGCCTAAGTAATGGGTAAGGACAGAGGAGTAGAAATTCTCTCATTGTCCTACCTGTTCATAAGACTGGGTGGGTTGGGCCATGGGAGAAAGTGCATTTGGCAGCATACAATTTTGGAAGGTTAAGTAGCAAGAGGTAGGATTGAAATCAGCCACCATATTTGTGGTTTATTATTATAAGTTCATTTGTTGAGGCTGATCTTGTTATTATTATTATTTCATTTGTTAAGGCTAAATGAAAAGCCACTTAAAACCGAAAGTAAGTGCAAAGCTGTATTTATTGCTGTGACTGCTTCACTGATTTCTGCCCTGTGGCTCCAGCTGACCCTGGATCTTGCATGCCCCCTCCCCCCTGTACTCTACCAGCTTTCTGCCAAGGAGATAAAATATCTAGCTGCTCCTGGCAACTGCTTTGTAACTCCTGAAGTGCCTGTATTAAAACTCTTTGGTGAGTTCCTGTAACGAAGCACCTACTAAAGTTTGGGCAAATTTTGCACTGAAGAGGAAAAAAGTAAAAGTGATTTTATGAGAGGCTTGCAAGGTGATTCAGTGAATTGGAATTGATATGTGTTACATTTTTGTACTGTGAATGTTTATTTGTGAAGTGTTAGAAAAAATTTCTCCACATGCAAAGTTTTCAAAGTAGACATGATGTCCTGTTGGTTGACAAGTTAAATGTATCATTCTCAATGGCCCTGGATTTCTGCCAGCAGGAGTGACTGATAGGTCCTAAAACAATTCAAGGCCTGTTTGCCAAATAGTTTCTTGAAACAATGTAGGCAGCTTTAAAATGCTGGATCCTTCTGTCACTTAAAGAAAAAAAACCAATTCCCTCTGTTGCATAGCAAAACTTGTATTTCTAATAAAGCCACTCTTGCATGTCAAACTTATAATTCCTGCCAAAAGTTGGCCCAATTGATCTGCAACATGACACAGAGTTTGGGGCCTACCTAATCCTTAAAGATTGACTCTGTCAGACCTACAGTTTTATCACTGGTTCTGGCAACATCATGTGGCCCTTGAAATTAATCTTTGTCTTGTTTTATACAATGAACATTCCACACATCAAAGTGGTTATAACTGATACTGTTAATTGTATTGTAAAAATTAATATTTTTAATATGTGTAATACTTCTCTTGCTTTTAAGGGATGTTCACAGTGGAGAAATGCCACAATTTGAACAGTGGCAATGGGACCGCTATATAGACAGCCTCCCAATTGGATCACTCAGCCCAGCATTGTGCTATTAGTAAAGTAGTATAGGATGCCAGGGAAAAGGGAAATGGTGGAAGGGAAGGTCTTAGTCTTGATTAAAGAGCTAGTAGAGACAGGAGTGCTTAAGAAACCTATCCAACAGATTGCACAAACTTCCCTCCCACTCAGGCCAGTAAGTTTTAAGACAGTTAGTTGCACGACATGTGTCTGTGACTGTGTAAACTTGCATCTGTGGCAAAAATGATGTGGCCGCTAGACAAAGGCATCTGGTGTTGTGAACATGATGCAGATGTAAGATTGTGGCTATAGCTGATGTCTTTGGACTCTTAAATAATTAACCTGTTATGAAGACCTAACTCAAGAGGAATTATGAAATGTTCTCTATTTTTTTTCTACTTTAATTCTATGTTCTCTATTTAATGAGGATTGGGCAGTCTCACCTTTAAGACTATTTCAGAGTGTAAGTAGAATCACTGTTTCTCCCAAGCAAGCTTGTTTCTATTACTGGGATCTAGGTAGGCAATTAAATGTTTTAATTTTAACATCTAACTCTTTAAATGCCTCTTAGGCTATAAAGATGGATGATGATTATATCTGTGTTCTTTAGCAGAGGAATTTATGTAAAAAAAAGTAGAAAATAAGATTTTCACAATAAACTATAATGCATATAATACACATCTATTAGACCAAAATTGTGATTTAGCTCTTCTCTACAACCACCCTTTACTATGTGTGTTCATGAGCAGCAAAGTGGCTAAAAGGCAAGAAATAATAAGATGAAAACAAAGCAAAATGCTTTGTATATAAGAAGAATTATTTTTCCCACAGACCCTGAATATTAAAGGGAGAAAAGCAGATCACAGATCAGACATTATATGAAATACAAATCAGCTTATAATTTCATCTGCTATCATATCTATTGTTTCCTATAACCTAGTATGTACACTACCATTACTACTTCCTGCTCACCTTCTGGGACATCCACATGAAGGGAATAAAGAACATGTTCTTTGTCTTAGGGGCATTGAACTAGAGATTTTATTAGAATATTAGAAAAAGTGATCTAATATCACAGATTTCTACCTTTTACAGATAATGCTGTAGATCCAGATGTATCTGCCAGGACGGTCTTTATAGATGTTGAGGAGGTCAAGAATAAATCTTGTTTGACCTTTACTGATGATGGATGTGGAATGACACCTCATAAATTACACCGAATGCTCAGGTAAAAATGTCTCATTCTTTGCCTCTCATCTTGTGCTCATGAACTATAGTTAAGGCTTAATAATTTTCTTTAATATTTTACTTTCCCTTTATTCATTCAACAAATATTTATTGGGCATTTATTATGTGCCAGGGCACTGGTTATGAAATAGATACTGTTTTTGTCCTCACAGAACATACAGTCTAACTGGCAATTCAAACAATTAAGCAATCCTATATAATAAAACCCTATTATGCAAATTGACCAAAAGACAGAACTATGACACACACTGATCACTATGACACGCACTGATCACCAAGGGGCAGACACAACGCAGGAGCTACCTCCTGGTGGTTAGTGCTCTCCCACAGTGGAAGTACTGTTCAGCCAGAAGCAAGACTCAAGGCTGGAGAGCGCGCAGTGGCGGGGGCGGGAGCCTCTCTTGCCTCTGCAGCTGTGCTTAGGATCCCTCAGGGAATGTCCGCCTGCCTCCAAGGTGTCCTGGACTGTGAGAGGGTGCAGGTTGGGCTGAGGACACCCCCCCCAACCCCCAGTTCACAAATGTCATGCACCAGGCCTCCAGTAATCATAATAAAAATGATAAGTATAATGATAAGAAAATTTAGAATGCCATGGGACTATTAATCAGGGGAATGCAATCTGGTCTAAGAGGTCAGAAAAAGCGCCATAGATGAAGTGTTAGTTAAGATCTAAGTATGAGTATTCAAGTTTAAAAAGGTAAAGGAACAGGGTATGAAGGGATAGAATTCTGGTGAAGAGAAGAGCAAGTGCAAAGATGTGGAGGCAATCTCTTGTCTGGGACTTTCTATAATTTATATTAACCTAAATTACTCTTAGATCAGAAGTATTGGAATTGGGATGATCTTTGGATTAAAACTATGAATGTAGCTGGGTACAATCAAGCCCCATAAAAGATAAATACAAGGCATTTATATACATAATCTTTAAAGATTTTACAGTAGAAATTCAAAGTCAGGAAATTCTCTTTTATAGCTGTTGAAGCTGGTGATACAGATTTCTATTGCTATTCTCAGTTCAGCTAATTACTTGAAAAGATTTGTGATTGAGAATGTAACTTTATGATCTTCATATATCACTCAGTGAAAGATGAGCATTTTCTCAATTCCTTTCTTCTTTCTTCATTTTATTTAGTAGATGAGGTTGATTACTCTCCATCTCGCTTCCTGAACTAGTATGTGAAGCATGAGTAACAATGGAAGGATTCTATGGAGAGGAAAGGGTTTCAAACTCTAGAATTGGAAAACATTCATTTTGTTGTAATTCTTTTTGAAGGTATTCAAATTCTGTAACCCTATTTGTAGGGGAATTCAGTTGATCTATCAAAGGAAAGAAATGAAATTTGGGCATAACTAATTATAAATTTGGTTATGGTTTACTACTCAGCAGTTTGTCTACCTTGTGTCTCAGACCCTCATAATTAGAGGTGTTCAGTATGTTGGTGAAGTTATAGAGCTAGCCATCACTTTTATCTGCTAAATTTAATATTTTTTATTAAATACAAATTTTAGATGGGATGGAACAACAATATTTATATGTCTAATTCTGTATGTACTAGTTTATCTAAATCACTTATCTTTTGCGCTAGCCAGTTTGACTCAGTGGCTAGAGAATTGGCCTGCGGACTGAAGGTTCCTGGGTTTGATTCTGGTCAAAGGCACATGCCCGTGTTGTGGGCTCGATCCCCAGTAGGGGACAGCAGTCGATCAATGATTCTCTTTATCATTGATGTTTCTATCTCTCTCTTCCTCTTTTCCTCTCTGAATTTAATAAAAATATATTTAAAACTTTAAGCGCCCAGCCTGTTTTGTCTCCCTAATGGAATGTGTAATGTCGGTCACTGGTGACTGGGCACTTAACATATTAAGTAAATAAATCACTTATCTATTTACAAACTCCTTCCCACCACACTTTATTCCAGTGATGTTGGTGTCAAATAGTGTGCCCAGCAGATCTTACCACTTTCCATTTCGTCTGTGAAAATTGGTGCTTATAGTTACAAAGCAGGAGGAAAAAAGAGGATGGTTTTTAAAATAATTGCAAAAATTTTTGTTCCAGATTCATTCAACAAATTTTTACTGGACATCTATGTGAAAGTCACTGGAGATAAGTTGGTGAACCAGTCAGACATGATCTTTGCTCTCAAGGGACTGACGGTTTAAAGAGAAATATAGAAAAGGATTAATTAGAAGTAATAATATTTAAATAGGCTATCCCACCTAGTAATAACTGCTATGAGAAAAGTAGTTTCTATGAGAACATATAATGATGGGAGCTGCTTTAATATATGGAATACAAAAAAGGCTACCCTGAAGAAATGACATTTGAGTTGAAATGTGAAAAATATGTATCATTCATTTAAAATTTCATTTTTTTTCTCGGAGAACAAAAGAGACCTAAACAGGCAGAAACCTCTTTCACCATAGCATTTTTTGGAGTTACCATGCCAAATATATTTTCCACCAATTTGAGCTGGGAAATTTTTCCTCATATTTAAATATTAATTTTAAAGAATTTTTAATGAGTCCTGGATTATGTATGATATATGTGCTGTATTTTATTTCTGATTATAATTTAAAACAAACTTGAATCTGTTAGGAGATCCCATTTATTTAGAAGAGATCATTTAGTAATCCAATCCTAACTTCTAGCCAAGGATTCCACTTACCATAATTTTTTTAAAAATAATTGAACTTTGAGGTAGCTTTGAAAATTATTATTAAGTACATTAATTTTTCTTATATGGGTTGGGGGAATATTACCTTTATATTTGGAAAAAATAATAGAGGTAGATGTGCAAAATTATTAAACCTACAGAAATTCAATTTGATCTATAATGTTTCTTATAATCCTATTCACATTTTCCAGCTCTTTATGGTAACCTTCCAATTTTCAGGTAAATATAATAGTTATGTAACTACAGCAACAGTTTCTCCATAAATACAGAATCCCATGAAAATAAAAAAAAGTAAAAGGCTATCATTAAATTTATTTAAGGCCGATAATTAATTATCTTTAGCTTCTGCGATTAGTGTGTGAACCAGCTGGTCTATATATTCAGCTGCCTTGTTCAGCAAGGTGGAAAACCTCTTCTTTGAGAGGACAAGAGTAAACATCACCCACAGATCCATGGATTGAATGTATTTGGTTACTAACTCTGCTCAGAAGTGCATTTTCTAGTAGGTCATTTTTAAAAACAGCAGCAAGAGAATAGCAACGTGCTTAGTCTTTCATTCTTTGATATTGCATATTATATCTCCATTGTATCTGGGAAACAGAAGTGCCCACCCTTATATGTTCATAGATTTGCTAAGGTTTGTTTCATTGGTCAGAGTCCCAATCTAAATTCTCCTCTCTCGATTCTAGAATATTGACATTTTAATAAAGTTAGGAACAAGCTGTTGTCTGCCTGAATTCCACTCAAAGAGCTGGTATCCAAGCCCCCTTGGTGTGTAAATACTGTTATCTCTTACATGAAAGGATAGAATAGGACTTAGTGATTTGAAACCACCTATGTAAGCCAAGCTAACTCTGTGGAAAATGAGTGAGCTATACCAAACTATACAAAATTCATTCCTACAATTCTATTATTTATTGTGAGGGCTTTTATATTAGGTAGTTATTTGATTGGTATCTGGCATCCATTCTGCAATTTTCAGTAAATAGAATACCTAGCATGGGACTGTGAAGTGGAATAAAAGAACACACGGGAAGAATTAAGTGGAGCATAACAACAATATCCAGAGTTCCAAATTCTCTCTTTTCATTATTCATAACCATTTCCATTTCTTGTTCTGGACCTACCCTACTACTTACTTTCTCAACCTTGTGCAGTCATTTGGTCTTCTCAAACTAACACAATCAAGATTTATACTCACAAAGGGGAAACGATAGATGGCAGAAAGGACAGGAATGGCTAGAAAATTAAGAGAGTGATATAGAATTATGTTTTCACTACTTTCTCTTTATCACCTAATTGAAGTTTTTGTACCAGTAGAGAAAGTTTAAGTTCAGATAACCATATAGGTTCATTTCACATGGTAGGTTACTGCTTATGAAGAACCTTGATTTTTATGTATGATATTAGGTCTGAAGTGGAGCTAGAGGATAGCATACAACAATTCTCAGAATGACTTCTAGAGTTGGTTTAAAATTCAAATTTGAATATTATATATATATATATATATAAAATATATTATATATTTTATATATATTATAATATATATATTAGGGATATATTTATATATCCCTAATTTGCAAATAGACCGAACTGTGGAACAACTGAAGAACCAGTCACTATGACGTGTGCTGACCACAAGGGGGCGTGCCTAGAACAAGGCGGGCATCGACCTTAGTGGGATGGTGGAGCAGATGAGCGGGATTCCAGAACAAGGTGGGGCGCTGGTGGTTACTGAAAACTCTTTGTGCCACTGTCCTGCCTGGCACTTGCACTTGCTGCCGGAGCCAGCCCCTCGCAACTGCTGCTGGTGCTGGAGCCACAGTATTTACATACCAAGGGGGCTTGGATACCAGCTCTTTGAGTGGAATTCAGGCACAAAGCTCTTGGTGCCATCAGTGGGTGCAAGTGGCGGCTGCCAGTCCCAATCACCCTTGAGGGCTTCTTTACCTTCCCCTGCTCCTGAGGGGTGATCAGGGCAGCAGCCTCTGCTTGCACCCACTGCTGGCATCAGCCTCAATCGTTCCATACCATCAGCGGGTGTAAGCGGGGCCAGCGCCATTAGTGCATGGGAGCGTTGGCAGCAGAAGCAGGGCTGCTGGCAGAGAGGGGACTGGGGGCAGCGGTGGGAGTGGCTAGACTGGGATGCAGAGGATGGGCCAAGACCCACCCCTATGCCTACCACAGCCTTGCTTTCAAGGTGCACAAATTCATGCACTGGGCCCCTAGTTTTATAATATATTGTGCATATAGTATATAATTTATTCCTAATAATAACCAAATCTTTTATGTCCAATTTTTTTTTCATTAGAGAAATATTAAATAGGAATGTCTTAATCTTACCAACTTCTGTAAGTTTATTTCCTGGAATACTAAGGCCCATAGATAGCAAAAAGACAACAGTCTTTGGGATTTTCAAAGGAACTACTGCCCTAGAAATTATTTTTCCTTATGTTATATTTATTTGTAGGGTGCACAAAGCTCTTGTAAATTGTTTACTCTAGAAGGACATAACACTTTGAAAAAGAAAATTGAAAGATGGTACTTCTTCTTAGGGAAAAAAACAAACCACAGCCATCAGGAAGTGGAAACCAGGCAACTCAATCTTGCTCAAAATATAACAACCAAGGCCATGCTGTTCAGACATAGCATATAGAGTATCTAGTTTATTGATATTGGGGAAGCATCTAATCTGTAATATATGAAATCTTTCCTTAAACTGTAAATCACAAGGACAAGAATCTTGTCTCTTTTATTAACAGTTTTGTCTCCAGTATTTAGCACAATGCATGGCACATAATAGGTACTTAGTAAATATTTATTGAATGAATGGTAGTATATAACACTGTAAACATAGTCAATCTGGAGAGAAATAATCCTTAAAATTACTTTTATTTATGGTGAGAGAAGATATATGAGGAAGATAATAATCATTTTATAGGTTTCATATCTATTTTTTTGGTTCTATTATTTTGTTGCATGTTTGAATGGAGAATGTATGAAAGGGGAAAGATCTGACCCACAGATTAAACTGATCATAAGGAGATACAGAGATCGTTGAGGTGACTCATTGAAATGCCCTTAATAGAATAAGAGAGACTTTATACTGCAGCTGTTTGCTGATATTCAGAGGAAGAACTACCTATTTTTATCCCTTGGCCACATTCCAACAAACTGTCCCAGCAGATTAAGCAGAGGGTAAGAATTGGAAGGGTTACCTTTTGGGTGGAGAGTTGAAATTGTTTAGATATATAACCTTTGACTTTCAGATTTCTAGAAGGTGATGTAACCAGGTTAGGGGATGCCTAGGCTGGCACCTCTGACCAGTGCCACTATCTGGTAGTACTTTTGTTACCCTCTATACAGTGTACTCTGAGATAACCACCCTTTTACCCTACCTTAACCTTACTATTAGCAATCAGAGCCATTTTCTCTAGACCCATGACCGTCTCCAGTTATCTTTCTTAGTAAAAGGAGGCCGCCTTTACATTTATAGAATGTGACACTAATGTACTGGAAATATTTATGTACACACAAACCATACAGGAAAATCAGTCCCATTACCCCATAGTAATTTCCTATGTTTTTAACTTAATAGTTTTGCCCAGAATAGCAACAGAAAAAAAGGAATGACTTTTTACAAGTGTTATTCATTTGTAAGCTAAACATTCTGCTTGTCATCTATCATAGGATGCTTTTTATCTTTCTGCTTTCTTTTTTCTGATTTATTTTTTCTTGTGTAATTACAGCTTTGGCTTTACAGATAAAGTAATAAAGAAGAGCCAGTGTCCCATCGGGGTCTTTGGTAATGGTTTCAAGTCAGGCTCCATGCGGCTAGGAAAGGATGCTCTTGTCTTCACCAAGAATGGGGGTACTCTCACTGTTGGACTCCTATCACAGACTTACCTGGAATATGTCCAGGCCCAGGCAGTTATTGTACCAATTGTTCCATTCAACCAGCAAAACAATATCCTTTCTGGAAATGTTGGTTAAAAATTAGTCTAATCTGATATTTTGATAGAAACCTCTTTCTTCACGACAAATCCAGCTATCATTTCAACTGTCCTAAATTTAACTTGAATTCCCCCTCCCCCCCCATTAAATGTTTTTTAAAAATAAGTGGACCATTGACAGAGCCTAGAAATGTTTTTGTTGTATGGAAAATTTCACTGTTATGTGATTTGATCTCTATCTCTCCCACACCACCACTCCCTTGGTAAAGTGCCCCCTCTCTTTATTTTCCCCTAAGGGCAGCTATATTTGTATCATACTGCTAGAAACCTTCTATTATCAGCTTATCTGATGGCAGAATCGCTCATTTCCTCATTCCTGGACAAGCTATTATTTCTGTTAGATATCAGGTCCTCTTGACCCTAGAGCAGTAAAGTTTGAGCTCATTGCTTCCAAAAAGTCTGAAAATTCAGCCTTTGTTCCATTTTGTATATTTAGGACAGTCTTTACATTATATTTTTGAAGCTATATTCTGCAGCGGTAATTGATTTTTATGTTTGTCTCTACAACCTTTATTCGTTTTGCCTTTTCCTTTCTTCTGTAGCAGTGATGCCCATGCTTTATGTCTATATTTTGTCTAAACATGCAACTCAAAAGGCAGATCTTCCTAATTATAGCATCTTCTTAAAATATTAATTTTTCTTTGACTGTATTGGTTTTACAAAAAATGATTATTACTGAGGATTCCTTGCCCAGCCTAGAAGCCATCCTGAACTATTCAATTTTCAACAGTGAAAACGACCTGCTGTCCCAGTTTGATGCCATCCCAGGCAAAAAAGGCACTCGTGTTCTCATTTGGAACATCCGCAGGTATAGTATACCAAGGGTGATAGAGTTTAATAAGCAAAGGTAGTGTGATGAAGTACATTTTAATAAATTTCTAGAGAAGCAAAGTAGATAAATTTTGATAGATATTTGCCTTTCATTGCATACTTTTTCTTTCGTACAACCACAGCTCTGTGAGAGATAGTGGTTCTTATTAGTAAAATGTGGAGCTTGATAATGAAGAGACGTGCATATCCTGAAGCTATTGCCACAAATAATCAAAACAGTTCAATGTTATTCTAAAATATTTAGAATCCGTTATAAATATCTATTTTATATTCATCATCACTGTCTTGAGATAGGTACATGATAGTTATTTAACTTATTTGACAATGAAAATAAAATATGAAAACTAGACATTAACAAGCATTTTCTTTAAGATTGGGAACAAGACAAGGATGTCTGCCTTCATCACTCTTATTCAAAATACTCCCGGAAGTCCTAGCCATGGCAATCAGACAAGACGAAGAAATAAAAGGCATCCAAGTTGGAAAGGAAGAAGTAAAATTGTCATTATTTGCAGATGACATGATAGTGAATATAGAGAACCCTAATGATTCCACCAAAAAAACTAGAACTGATAAATGAATTCAGTAAAGTGGTGGGATACAAAATAAGTATCCAGAAATCAGTTGCATTTTTGTACACCAATAATGAACTATAAGGGAAACTAAGAAAACAATCTCACTCACAATTACTTTAAAAAGAATAAAAATACCCAGGAATAAATTTAAGCAAGGATGTAAAAGACGTGGACTAGAAAAGTATAAGATACTGAAGAAAGAAATTAAAGAAGACACAAATAAGTGTGTTCATGGATTGGAAGAATTAACATCATTAAAATGTCCATAATACCTAAAGCAATTTTTAGACTCAATGCAATTCTTATTAAAATACCAATGACATATCACAGATCCTGAATAGCCATAGCAATCTTGAGAAAGAAGAACAAATTTGGAGGAATCACACTACCTGATAGCAAACTATTACAAGGCCAAAATAATAAAAACAGTATGGTACTGGCATAAAAACATCTATAGAAGTCAAGGGAACAGAATAGAGAGCCAGGAAATAAACCCATGCCGTTATAGTAAATTAATATTTTACAAAGGAAGCAAAACATACAATGGCATAAAGATAGTCTATTCAGTAAATGGTGTTGGGAAAATTGGACAGATATAAAACTAGACCACCTTTTTACAACATACACAAGGATAAACTCAAAATGGATAAAAAGACTTAAATGTAAGTCGTGAGACCATAAAACTCCTAGGGGGAGGGAGGTGGAAACATAGGCAGTAAAATCTCGGACATTTCTTGTAGCAATATTTTTTTTCCTGATATATCTCAAGGGATAAAAAAAATAAGATAAACAAATGGGACTACATCAAACTGAAAAGTTTTGCTCAGCAATGGAAAATGTGAACAAAATGAAGAGAACCCACTGAATGGGAGAACATTCTTGCTGAATACATCTGATAAGGGGTTAATATCCAAAATTTATAAAGAACTCATAAAACTCGACACCAAAAGAATAAACTATCCAATTTAAAAATGGGTGCCGGATGTGCTCTCCCTATCCTTTCCAGGGCACACTCTGTTGGAGCATGCCTTTCCCCCTCTTCCCTCAGGCATGTTTATTTTGCTTTCTTTCTCCTAAGCTCCAAGGGTCCTTCCTTTGCCTCTATAACGTGTTTTCTAAGTCATACAGCCCAGCTGGTGCACTTCTTCTACCTCTATGACTTTCTCAATAAACTTTTGCTTGTATTTGAGTTCTTGGCTCTGAATTCCTTATTAGCCGAACTCAAGGGCTGGGGTGTAATTCTGTCATTAACATCGAGAGGGACTAGTATTCCTTCATTTGTGGGGCAGCAGTAGTCTCCCTACAGAACAGAGACATCTGATTTGTCTCCTGATGACTGTTTTGCTTCTTGATTGTGTTTGACCTTTCCAAGACAGGACTTCATCTTTCCTTTCCCAGTCTCAAAAAAAAAAAAAAAAAAAAAAAAAAAAGGGGAGGGTGGGGTGGGGTGGGGAAAGGCACAGGACCTGAATAGACACTTTTTCCAAAGAGGATATTCAGATGATCAAGAGGCATATGAACAAATGCTCAAAATCACTAATCATCAACAAATGCAAATTAAAACTACAAAGAGATATCACCACACACATGTCAGAATGGTTATTATCAATAAATCAACAAACCCCAAGTGCTGTGGAGGATGTGGAGAAAAGGGAACCCTCATGCCCTTTTGGTGGGAATGCAGACTGGTGCAGCCACAATGGAAAGTAGTATGGAATTACCTTGAAACATTAAAAATGGAACTGCCTCATGATACAGCGATTCCACTTTGGGGAATTCATCTGAAGAAACCCAAAATACTAATTCAAAAGAATATATGCATCCCTATGTTCATTGCAGCGTATTTACAATAGCCAACATTTGGAAGCAGCCTAAGGGTCCATCAGTGGATGAGTGGATAAAGCAGCTATGGTACATTTACTAGTACACAGTGGAATACTACTCAGCTGTTAAAAGAAGGAAATATTACCCTTAGCGACAGCATAGGTAGACCTGGAGAGCATTATGCTAAGTGAAATAAGCCAGTAAGATAAGTACCACATGATTTCACTCATATGTGGAATCTAATGAAAAAATGAACGAGTAAGCAAAATAGAGACAGATACTTAAATAAAGACCAGGCTGACAGCCGTCAGAAGGGAGGTTGGGAAGCTGGGTTGGGGTTGGAGGGGTTGAGCAAAGAAGAAAAAACTAATGGACATGGACAACAGTGTGGTGACTATGGCAGAGGGGTGGAGCTGGAGAAGGGTATATCGGGGATAAATGGTGATGGATGAAGACTTGACTTGAGGCAGTGAACACACAATACATGGTACAGATGATGTGAAGTGGAATTGTGTACCTGAAACCTGTATAATTTTGTTAACCATTGTCACCCAATAAATTCAGTAAAAAGGGAATAAAAGAAAAAGAGACATAAGGTTAATTAACAAAGCACAACACAATATTTAAAAATAAAGACCTCTGTATTAGTGGTTTAGAGAAACTGAATTAGAAGTAGAAAACTCTTTGAAGCAAATAAATTTGAACTATAATGAGGCTGGCTTCTGGTTATGTTTTAAGAGCTAATAAGAAAACCTAGAAATATGCTAGATTATGTCATTTGTTTAACCTAGTCATGTCAAATGGAATACAGTTAAATGTCCACTAAAAACTAAAAAAATATATATATATATATAAAATAGAGGTGTTATTTTATGTTTAATAGAACAGGGTATCAGGTATATTTATTTTTATCCTTAAGTCAAGTATTTCACTTCCTTTCTTAGCTGGGTTAAACTTACATAAAAAAACATACTTGCCCTGGCCAGGTAGCTCAGTTGGTTAGAGCATTGTCCTCATACACTAAGGTTGCGAGTTCTGTCCCCGGTCAGGGCACATACAAGAAGCAATTACCTTAATAAGTGGAACAACAAATTGATGTTTTCCTCTGTCTAATTCCCTCTACACCCTCTTTTAAAACCATCAGTAAATTAAAAAAACACACACTATGCTGGTTTGTATAGAGTACTTTCAACTAAAAAAACAAAAAGTAAAGAGGTTTTTCACACTAGTAATTTCGATTTTCTTTTGTCCTACTGGGAAAACGTCAAATAATATAATTTGTATTATAAAGGATCATTTTCCTGAGGTATTTATAGTGATTTAAATACATTAAGCAGACTTTTTCATTGTACATTGTCAACCATATAGTAGTAGGTGTCACGTAAATACAGGATTCCATGGTCATATAACTTTAGGAAAAGCTGGCTTAAAGTTTACCATGATGTTTTATTGCAGGACTTCTCAGAGGCTAATGTTATTGCAATATGCATTGGAAATATATAAGAGCAATATAGTATGCAGCATTACCCAATTTTAAAAAACGTTTCTCCAGACCTTTTTTCCTTGGATGGTGAATGGTGAAGGGCAAGGACAGGGAACCTCCTCAAAGTTGTGTTAGAGTGGGATGGGGTAGCAAGAATCAGGATTATCCAGGAAAATCCAGAATATACTATTATAATGACATGGGCTTTATAAAAACTACATGCCATAATGGCTTTTGTCCAGCCTAGAAGACTGTCACCACAGCAGCTCTGAGCTTGCAAAGCCTGAATGAAGGGAGGTATCACTAGAGCTTTGAGGTAGCTCTGAGAGTCAGGAATAGTTTTCAATTTTATTCGTTTAGTCATGCAACCAACCTACCTTTCCTTTCCATCCCTCTCCTTCACTTTCTATTTGAGAATATTTGGGGATGATACTGTTGCACAGAACAAATTTTGTTCTGATTTATATGTTTTCTCTATAACCCATCAGGAATAAAATGGGTTTTAGCTTTTTTCTCTGGCAGTTGTTAGTTATATAACTCAGAGTCTTGGAATGAACCACAGCTAAGTGACCCAAAATGATTATGAGAAAAAGGAATTATGAAAGGAATATGAGTACTATTATATTTAAATGATAATTCCATAAATGATATTCTAGAGCAGCGTTTTTCAACCGCTGTTCCGCGGCACACTAGTGTGCCGCGAGATGTTGCCTGGTGTGCTGTAGGTGCAGACAAGACAAGAATTTTATAATTTTTCACTATTTTGTTTACTTAATATTTCATAATAAAGTAATTATAAAATACTTTCTTTGTGTTTATTTGATTCCTATTCAAGAGAATTACTTTATATATAGTCAATGTAGGCACAGAGTTAAATTTTTTAACATTTTCTAATGGTGGTGTGCCTCGTGATTTTTTTCATGAAACAAGTGTGCCTTTGCCCAAAAAAGGTTGAAAAACACTGTTCTAGAGCACTAGCAAATAACCATTTTCCCTTAGAAGTAAGATAAGATCTGTGAAAATCTCATTAGTCCTTACACAATTGTTAAAATGAGAAAAAGTAGGTTTGATTCATCTATTTATTCAGTAAGGAAATATGATGTTGAATGACCTACACAACAATACCCAGAAGGTTGGGATCTATTATAAGGTCCTTCTTTGAGGATAACTGACATCCAATTGCTTGATCAGATCACATACATACACACTTTTCTTTTTTCTTTCCTTCTATACTTGGCATTACCACCTCTTAATGCATATTAGATTTGTTTAGAATGGAAATAGCCTAAATATTGTGTGATCTTCAAACTGAGTATTGTGTAATTCAGTACTGGTAGTCAGGGGAAAAAATAGGTATCTGAGTTTGGGCTCATATTGTTTCTTTTCTCTTGGGTTCCTAGTGCATTTTTGTCCTTTGGAACCAGATTTTGTTAGATTGGTACTTGTCTCTTTTACTCAGAAATAAAGATGGAAAGTCTGAGTTGGACTTTGATACAGATCAATATGATATCCTGGTATCAGACTTTGGCACAGAAGAAAAAGAGACTGGTGGTGTTACTTCTGAACTGCCAGAAACAGAGTATTCTTTACGGGTGAGTAAGAATGGTTTTTCTTCAACAATGAGAGGTAAGATTTCCTGTAACATGAAAATCTATATAACAATATCTCTTTAGTTATATAGAGATTACAGTCTTTTAGCCCGGTGTTAGGACTCCTTTTCACTGGCTCCACCAAAAGTGTTTAGTGAATAGATTCAATACCACCTTAGTATGGTAGTTCACATAGTATAACATGGTATGGAACTGAGCCAAATCCTTACCCAGAATAGACCTCAGTTGCTAGCAGTGTTTAAAGGGGATGTTAGTAGAATTAGTTACATCATATAATAACTTTCCCTTCACTGTTCCATAGGCATTTTGTGGTATTCTGTATATGAAGCCAAGAATGAAAATTTTTCTGCGTCAAAAGAAGGTGACTACCCAGATGATTGCCAAGAGCCTGGCGAATGTAGCATATGATATATATAAACCTACCTTCACAGTATCCTTACAACTACATGACATTTATCTCTTCATTTCAGGATTAGATTTCAAAGTTGGCACAGAAAAACAAAAAACTTTACTTTTCTAATTAAAAAATATATGTTATAATATAAATCCTATTACAATGTACTCTATTTAAAAAAAAAATCCTCACTGGAAGTTGTTTTCCCATTGATTTTTTTTTTTTTTTTTAGAGAGAGTGGATGTGAGGGAGGAGAGAGAGAGAGAAACATCTCACATTGATTAGTTGCTTCCCCCACATGCCTTACCTGGGGGATGAAGCCTGCAAACAAGGTACATGTCCTTGACTGGGAATCAAACCTGAGACCCTTTGGTTTCAGGACCAATATTCTAACCATTGAGAAAAACTGGCAAAGGCTACTCTGTTTCTTAGTTGCCAATCTGTCTATTTTTTGTTGTTGTTGTCAGAAACCACCTGAAAATGGTTATAATACAGAATCTGAGACTTTGGAGCTTCTGATTAAGTAGATTCTGAAATCTCTTTTTTTAATAATATTTTTTATTTTAAAATTCTAAGCTGATTCTAGTGAATAGCCAGGTTTGATACTCTGCTTTAAGGTCCACACCATTTGGTTTATATTGGGATTTTATAACACTAGAGGCCTGGTGCATGAAATTCATGCACGGGTAGGGTCCCTAGACATGGCTGGTGATCAGTGCCTATTGGGCCCTTCTGGCTGCTGGCCAGGGCTTTCCTTTATTCTGTACTGCCCCCTTGTCAGTGCATGTCATAGTGAGCAATCAGTCTCCTGGTCAAACTGCCATGGAGATAATTTGCATATTAGGCTTTATATATATAGATTGATTGAAATAAGCAAAATATTGACTAGAACTTGTTAATGTTTTGGACAGCATGAAATTTTAAAAATATTTTTATTGATTTCAGAGAGGAAGGGAGAGGGAGATAGAAATACTAATGATGAGAAAGAATCATTGATTGGCTGCCTCCTTCATGTCCCCTACTGGGGATCGAGCCTGCAACCTGGGCATGTGCCCTTGACTAGAATCAAACCTGGGACCCTTCAGTTCAGAGGCCAACGCTATCTCCACAAAGCCAAAACTGGCTAGGACTCATAACATGAACTTTTGTCATGACAAGTTCATACTTATGTAGATGGAAGTTAGGAGAGTGGGAATTTAAGGTTGATTTTTTGGAGTGAGATAAATCTGTAACAGGTTTAACTTGGATTTCCTTCTACTTCTCATAATGGCAGCCACTCAGAGAAATAATTACTCATTTTCACATCTAACCCCCCTCCCACTGCACTAGGAATGGATTTCAGACACTTGAGAAAATTAGGTCTAACCTTGTTGATGGCTTTTTGGGTAAAAAAGTATTTGAAAGGTTGAGAAATCATAAGAAATCATGAATAATTACTCTTGTAATTTACGGTGTTTTCTAGTAGCTAAACACAGTTCTTGGACAAAGAAACACACTCTGTTTACTTTATCAAAGGTGTTATTTATCTTGTTTTGTCTTTCTTCCCCTGACCAAAAATTAGAAATTGTTGTTTCTTTTTAAAAAGCTATATGGTTGTTACTCTAAGACAGTGTTTCCCAAAGTGTGATATGCATACCCCCAGGGGTACGGGAAGAGTTTGGTGGGGGTAGGCATTGCACCAGAGTTTGGTGGGGATATGCGCTGCACTGTGCTTATCTGCACCTAATTCTACGTTTTCATGAGTACGAGGGGTACTCAGCATTACGAAAATTATAGAAGGGGTACACATATGTCAAAAGTTTGGGAAACACTGCTCTAAGATGATTGATTCTCTCTTTTTTGGAAATACATTGTATATTGGGGAAGTTCTTTTTAAAGCCCTGAAAAAGCACAATTTAACAAAGCCAGAGGTAGCACTGTAAGCATCTATAGGTAAATTATTATAGTTATATCCCTATATGTAGGCTAGAATATCAGTGTCATAAGCTTAACAGAGTCAGTCTAAAGAATTGTTTTCTAGCTAGTCTTTAAAGATGTGTCACATTGTTGTACCAACTTCTTTTATGGGTTTTTATTAGGGTGACTCCTATGCATTCTATTTGTACCTTAACTCTTCTTACCTGTCCTCATTAAACTAGTTACTCACACTAATAGAATGTGAGCTAAACAAATTCACTATAGAGCCTGGCTGGCAAGGTACAGTGGTTGAGCATCCACCTATGAAATAGGAGGTCACGGTTCGATTCTCGGTCAAGACACATGTCCAGGTTTCAGGCTCAGACTCAAGTGGGGCGTGTGAAGGAAGTAGCTGATCAGTGATTCTCTCTCATCATTGATGTTTCTATCTTTCTCTCTCTCGTCCTTCCTCTCTGAAATCAATAAAAATGTATTTTAAAAAAACAACAAAAAATATTCAAATAAAATTCACTATAGACATGAATAAAATTAAACTCCTAATAACATTTCCCCCAATGTCACTGAGAGATAAGATCACTGATGCTGGTTTATTTATTCCTCTATTAGTGCAGGCCTCTTTCCCCTTCTTGTCCTCTCTTTATACTAATTTGGAGAACCTTTTACCCCTGTGTACTCCCTTCTCATAATTTAGAATTTTAAAAGTATAGCATAGAAAAAAAGTATTTGACAATCTTTATCTTTAAAATGTTAATTTTATGATGTAGAGTTTGAGTATGTTTGGGTGAGTTTTGTCCTTTTATTTTTTCATTTGTATAGGGTCTTACTTGTGGTGTGATTTGAGCTTCTGGAGTCCAGAACATTTTATGTTCTGAACCAGACATTACTGTGTTTTCTCATACCTGGCTCATTTGCCACTTGGGTTTATGCAATAGCTTGTTATTTAGAGGGGGATGTTGATATCATTTTAAAAAATAGTAAGAAAGAATTTCAAAATGGCAGCCGAATAGGCAGAAATGTCTCACACCTTCTCCTGGGGCCAGGCTGGAAAAGCAACTAAATTGGAGAACATCCACCCGAATTAACAAATTAGGAACAGCTAAAGAGGCAATTTTCAATAAGGAAGGGCAGAGGATAACTAGGGAAGGCCACTTGCCAGCCATAACCCACATGGAACCACTACCATGCCCTGGCAGTGAACGGAACAGTACCTCCCAGCAGGCTCCCAATGTCTGCAGTGAGTGCTTGCCAGAATGACCTTCCACACCAGACCTCCTCACCAGCCTTCCAGAACCCAGTGACCCAGGATCTGGCTCCAGGACCCTGCAGTGAGTGCAAACCTGGGGTACCCCTGTGCCCCACCCTCACCCCAGGTCCCAGAACCATGATGCCAGTCTGACTGGAGCCACCTGGCACCCACTCTACCTTGAGCCCTGGGACCTGCTGCTGGGAGACCCGGAGCAACCCAGTGTGAACACCACATCAGGCCACAGGAGAACTCTGATTGTGCAACTCAGAGCAACTCACACCTGCTCCACCCCAGTTCCAAGGACAGTCCCGCCAGGGCTAACCGGAGCAACCCAGCATGTGCCCCAATCAGGCCACAGGAGACTGCTGCCAGGAGTCACAGGGCAATCTGGTATGCCCAGCCAGGGATCACACTGCAAGTGCACTGCCAGAGGGTCCTAGGGTACCACCCTGCCATGGATGCCAGGGCCACGAGGCGAATTGTATGCCAAAGGGCTCTGGGTCCTTACAGAAAGTCACACACCAGAGGAACTGTGCACGTGCTTCCACCACTCCAAGCATCTGAAGCAGACAACTGAGGGACGAGATCCATGGGAGAAGGGGATACAACACAGAGCAGAGACAATAAAGGTGTGAGACTCAAGCCAGACCCAGCCTCTGGACTAACGATTTTCAAGATCATTGCCCTGATAGTGTCTTCAACCTCAAACCCCAAGCAGGGAGCCCAGGGCCAGAAAGAGACAGCAAAAATGGGGAGACAAAGAAGCAACGCGCCCCCCCCCCCAAAAAAAAAAAAAAAAATGAAAAGAGGAACCACCAGAAAAGGAACTAAATGAAATGGAGGCAACCAATATGTCAGCAAGTTCAGAGTAAGGCTCATAAAGTTCCTAAACAGACTGGACAAGAAAATCAACAACATATGTGAGAACCAAGAAGAAATGAAGTTTGATATGGCTACAATTAAAAAAAAACCAAACAAACAAAAAAAACAGGAAAGGAGAAGATGGCGGTGTAGGTAAACATACCTAAACTGCTGCCATGCACAACAATTCAAAACTACAACTAAAAGACAAAACATCTATCACCCAAAACCATGAGAAAGCTGGCTGAAAGGAACCTCTACAACTAGACTGAAAGAGAAAGGAGCATTCATGGCACAAGCACTGAAAAACTAAGGTAGGGGAGCGCATGTATGATATGGGCTGGTAGCGGATCCTGGCTGGGGGCGGGCATTGCTTTCTTCAACCCAAAGAGAGACAATCTCCCAATCTCTCTGAAATCCATTTTCTGGAGAGAAGCTAGACTGTCTGCCATCGAGTCGGAAAGTGAAGGTGGCTTGCTTACAGAGCTGCGTGCAAGAATAATTATTTGCTCTGCAGGGGCGCGAGACTCGGGGAGACGTGGGGACGTGGTTGGAGAGGCAGAAATGGCTGATGGGCAGCCATCACTGTTAGCCATGCCCTAAACTAGAGACACATTGAGACTCTACCCTGAGACTCCACCCCACACAGTCTACAAACACACCCAAGCTCCAAGCAGCAGCTTTTGCATATGAATGGCCATCTCTACTGCAGTTTAATCTAGCAAACTTGCAACCTGGTGCAGACAGTTCCAAAGCCTCCAAGCTCCAAGCAGGGAGGAGAGTACTGTGGTTCTTGCTGTAGCTCCTGCAGGGTTGACTCAGTAGCTGAAGTGTACCCCATTGGAGATGCAGAAGCCAGTGTTCCTAGTGGTCAGTTTCAACTCTTCACACCTATAAGTTACACATTCGGGAGATGGACTCAGTGAGCACCAAAGCCCCACTGAAACAAGGCACGTATCCAGCACAACAGTTCTTCTTTTATAGACATAGCAGATCCTCACAGCCAATTGGCCTGGAGGTCAATTCCTCCCAGTGTATCAACAGCAATCAAGGCTTAATTACACCAATACTTTGCACTCAGCCCACAAAGGGATGTACCAAGAGCGAACACATCAGGTGATTGGGGAGGCTGAGCTACTGGCCCCTATAGGTCACCGACCACATAAAGCCACTCCATCAACACAGGGAGGCAACCAAAATGCTGAGACACAGAAGCATGTCACCAATGGGAGAGATGAAGGAAATTAAACTACTGGAAGACACAGAATTCAGAATCACATTTATAAGGTTACTCAAGAATCTTCTGAAAACCTTTGAGAAACTTGATGAGACCTCCAAGAAGCTTAGTGAGACATTCAAGGACCTTAATGAGAATGCCAACAAAATGGAAAAGGACCAGTCAGAAATTAAGCATACACTGTCTGAAATAAAGAATATACAGAAACTCAACTGTACCCCAAGAGTCAAACCAATGATCTGGAATATGAGGAAGCAAAAAACACCCAACCAGAGAGGCAGAAAGAAAGAAGAATCCAAAAGTGTGAGGATAGTGTAAGGAGCCTCTGTGATGGCTTTGAGTGTACCAACATCCGGATTTTTGGGGTGCCAGAAGAAGAAAGAGAGCAGGATATTGAAGGCCTATTGAAAGAAATAATGACAGAAAACTTTCCCTACCTGGTGAAAGAAATAGCCTTGCAATTCCAGGAAGCCCACAGAACCCCAAAGAAAAGAATCCAAAGAGGACCACACCAAGACACATCATAATTAAAATGCCAAGAGCAAAAGACAAAGAGAGAATCTTGAAAGAAGTAAAAGAGTTAGTTACCTAGAAGGGAACACCCATACGACTGTCAGCTGATTTCTCAACAGAAACTATGCAAGTCAGAAGGGAGTGACAAGAAATATTCAAAGTGATGACTAGCAAGAACCTATAACCAAGATTACCCAGCAAAGCTATCATTCAGAATTGAAGGTCAGACAAAGAGCTTCACAGACAAGAAAAAACAAAGAGTTCATCACCACCAAACCATGATTACATGAAATGCTGAAGGGTATTCTTTAAGAAGAGGAAGAAGAAGAAAAAGATAAAGGTAAAATTTATTAACAACAAAAAGACATCAAATACATACCTACCAACAAGTGAATCTAAAAATCAAGTGAATAAAAAATCTGAAGAACAGAATGGACTGGTGATATAATAGAATCAGGGACATAGAAAGAGAGTGGACTGACAATTCTCAGGGGGAAGGAGGTCTGAGGGGTGTGGGAAGAGATTGGACAAAAATCTTACACCTATGGATGAAGACAGTAGCAGGGGAAAGGGCATGGGTTGGGGTGGGGAATCAGGTGGAGGGGAGCTATGGGGGGTGGAGGAAAACCTGTAATAATCTGAACAATAAAGGTTTATTATTAAAAAAAAACATAATGGGAGGTTTCAACAGCAGACTAGAAGCGGAGTACTGAATATGTGAGTTAGAAGACAGGGTAGAAAAAGTTACCCAATCTATACATCAATTGGAGAAAAAAAATTAGCAGGAGGAAAGTTTAAGGGAGGTTTGGGACAACATGAAACGAAGCAACATCTTTATAATAATGATGCCAGAAGAAAAGAAGAGGAGTAAGGATTAGAAAACCTGTTTGAAGAAATAATTACAAAAAACATCCTGGACTTGGGGAAGAAAAAAGTCACTCAAGCACAAGGAGTCCCAAACAAGATGAACCCCAAAAGACCCACCCCAAGACACACCGTAATTACAATGGTAAATGTGAACAACAAAGAGAGAATCTTTTTTTTTTTAAAAAAAATGTATTTTTATTGATTTCAGAGAGGAGGGGAGAGGGAGCAAGATAGAAACATCCATGATGAGAGAGAACCATGGATTGGCTGCCTCCTGCACGACCTGTACTGGCAATTGAGCCCGCAACCCAGGCATGTGCCCTGACTGGGAATTGAACCTGTGACCTCCTGGTTCAAAGGTCGATGCTCAATCACTGAGCCACACTGTCCAGGCAAAAGAGAATCTTAAAGTCTGCAAGAAAGAGAGTTACTGCTGACCCAGTCACCCCTAATTGCCCTCTCCTGCAGGCCTGGTCCCCCCAAAGTGCCCTCCTCTGCAGGCCTAGTCACACCCCCCCCCCGAACTGCCCTCTCCTACAGGCCTGATCCCCCCAACTGCCTGCCAGTGCCAGTTTGGTCACCCCTATTTGCCCTCCCCTGCATACCTGGTTGCCCCCAACTGCCCTTCCTCCCCTACAGGCCCAGTCACCCCCAACTTCCCTCCCCTGCTGGCCTGGTTATCCACAACTGCCCTCCTCTGCTGACCTAAACGTCCACAACTGCCCTCCTATCGGCCTTCTTGTGGTGGCCAATTTGTGACCACATGGGGTGGCCATCTTGTGTAAGGGTGTGATGGTCAATTTGCATATTACCTCTTTTTTATATAGGATGATTGGATTACCAAAGAGATAAAAGAAGAAGTTAAAAACATCCTGGAAACAAATGACAATGAAAACACAACAATCCAAAATCTATGGGATACAGTGAAAGCAGTCTTTAGAGGAAAGTTCATAGCTTTACAGGTTACCTAAAAAAAAACACACAAAAAACAAGAAAAGCTGGTAATAAATTATCTAACCCTACAAATTACTGAATGAGAAAGAGAGCAATAAGAAAAGCCCAGAGTAAGTAGAAGGAAGGAAATAATATCAGAGCAGAAATAAATGACATAGAGAGCAAAGGATCAATAAAACTAAGAGCTGGTTCTTTGAAAGGCTAAACAAGGTTGATGAACCTCTAGCCAAGTTCACCAAGAAGCAGAGAGGATCCAAATAAAATCAGAAATGAAAAAGGTGAAGTAACAAACAACCCCACGGACATACAAAGGATTGTAAAAAATTTACTGCGAACAATTCTACTTCAACATACTGGACAACTTTGATGAAATTGACATATTCCTAGAAAAATACAAGCTTTCAAAAACTCAATCAGGAAAAATAAAAAATCTGAATAGGCTGATAACTACCGATGAAATTGCAGCAAATAATGAAAAACCTTCCAGCAAACAAATCTCTGGTCTGGATGGCTTCACCAGGGAGTTTTACCAAACATTCAAAGTAAAACTAAAACCCTCCTTAGACTATTTCAAAAAATTCAAGAGGAAGGAACAATTCCAAGCTCTTTGAGGCCAGCATTACTCTAATCCCCAAGCAGAAAAATAAACTACAAAGAAAGGGAATTATAGGCTAATGTCCCTGATGAACATAGATGCTAAAATCCTCAACAAAATTCTAGCAAATTGAACACAGCATTACAGAGAAATATCTTACACCATGACCAAGTGGGATTTATTCTGGGGATTTAAGGATGGTACAATAAATAAATGTCAATAAATATGATACACCACATAAACAAATTCAGAGACAAAAGTCACATAATCATATAAATTGATGCATAAAAAGCATTTTACAAAATCCAACACCCTTTCTTGATAAAAACTCTCAGCAAAGTGGAAGTAGAGGGATCATACCTCAACATAATAAAAACCTTACTGATAAACCTACAGCCAACATCATGCTCAATGGGCAAAAAACAAAAAACAAAAAAACCATTTCCCCTGAGAACAGGAACAAGACAGGGATGCCCACTTTCACCACTCTTGTTCAACATAATATGGGAAGTGTTAGCCATAGTGTAAGACAAGAAGAAGAAATAAAAGGCATCCAAATGGGGAAAGAAGTAAAACTGCAATTATTCCCAGATGACATGATATTGTACATAGAAAGCCCTAAAGACTCCATCAAAAAACTACTAGGCTTAAAAATGAAATTGGAAATGTAGCAGGACACAAAATGAACACCCAGAAATCTATGGCCTTTTTATACACCAATAATGAACTCACAGAAAGAGAAACTAATAAAATCATCCCATTTACCACTGCAACAACAACAACAACAAAAACTAAGATACATAGGAATAAATTTAACTAAGGAGGTAAAAAACCTGTACTCGGAAAACTATAGGATGTTGAAAAAAAGAGAGAGAGAAAAACAAACAAGTGGAAGAATATATTGTGTTAATGGATTGGTAAACTCAACATTATTAAAATGTCCATACTACCCAAAGTACTCTATAGATTCAATGCAATCCCCATTAAAATTCCAATAACGTATTTCACAGACCGAGAGAAAACATTCCAAAAATTCATATGTAATAAAAAATGACCCAAATAGCTGCAACAATCCTGAGAAAGAAAAATGAAGTTGGAAGGATCACAATACCAGATATCAAGCTAAATTAAAAAGCCACTGTTCTCAAAACTGCCTCGTCCCGACACAGGAACAGATATATAGACCAATGGAACAAAACAGAGAACCCATAAATTCATCCAAGCCATTATGCTCAATATTTGACAAAGAAGGCAAGAGCAGCCCTAACCAGTTTAGCTCAGGGGCTAGCACATCAGCCTGCGGACTAAAGGGTCACAGGTTAGATTCTGGGCACATGCCTGGGTTGTGGCTCAATCCTCAGTAGGGGATGTGCAGGAGGCAGCCAGTAAATGATTCTCTCTTATTGATGTTTCTCTCTCCCCTTCTGCTCTGAGATCAATAAATATATAATTTTAAAAAGGCAAGAGCATACAATGGAGTCAAGACAGTCTCTTCAATAAATGGTGTTGGGAAAATTAGACAGATACATGCAAAAAAAAATTAAACTAGACCACCAACTTATACCATACACAAATATAAACTCAAAATGGATAAAGGACTTAAACATAAG
Source organism: Pipistrellus hanaki (assembly GCF_964339955.1). NCBI lineage: Eukaryota > Metazoa > Chordata > Mammalia > Chiroptera > Vespertilionidae > Pipistrellus > Pipistrellus hanaki. The sequence goes on from NC_140524.1 coordinate 48,442,561, forward strand.
ATAGCAAATCATAAAGATCTTAGAAGAATCCATAGGCAGCAAAATATCTGACATACTAGTATATTCTATCAATATCTTTACTGATACAGCTCCTAGGACAATGGAAACTAAGGAGAAAATAAACAAATGGGACTAGAATAAAATTAAAAGCTTCTGCACAGCAAAAGAAACCATCAACAAAAGAAGAGAGCCCACTTCATGGGAGAACATATTTGCCAATGATATATCCAATAAGGGTTTAATCTCCAAAATGTATAGGGAATTCATACACTTAACAAAAGGAAGATAAACAATCTGATCAAAAAATGGCCAAAGGATCTAAATAGACACTTTTTGAAAGTGGACATACAGAAGGCGAAGAGACATGAAAACAGGCTCAGAGTCACTAATTATCTGAGAGATGCAAATCAAAATGACAATTAGGTATCATCTCTCACCTGTCAGAATGGCTATCATCAGCAAATCAACAAAAGACAAGTGCTGGAGAGGATGTGGAGAAAAAGGAACCCTCATTCACTCTTGGTAGGAATACAGACTGTGGCAAACAGTATGGTGTTGCCTCAAAAAATTAAAAATGGAACTCTTATTTGACCCAGTGATCCCACTTCTAGGAATATATCCCAAGGAATCAGAAGCACCAGTCATGAAGGATATATGCACTCCTATGTTCATAGCAGCACAATTTACAATAGCTAAGATTTGGAAACAGTCTGAGTGCCCATTAGCAGATTAGTGGATTTAAAAATGGTGATACAATTACACAATGGAATACTATGCTGCTGTAAAAAAAGAAAGAACTCTTACCATTCGAAACAGCATGGATGGACCTGGAGAGTATTATGCTACATGAAATAAACCACTTGGAGAAAGATAAATATCACATAATCTCACTGGTTTCTGGAATATAATGAACAACATAAACTGATGAACAAAAATAAATCCAGACCATCAAATCTCAGAGGGAAGGTAGAGGAGGGTGGGGGTAAGGGGGAGTGATCAATCAAAGGACTTGTATGCATGCATATAACCTTAACAAAGGACAGAGACAGTAGGGGATGAGGGCATGTGTTGGGGGCTGGGAGTGCCTTGGGATAGGTCAATGGGGGAAAAAGGAGACATATGTAATATTTTAAACAATAAAGAATTTAAATAAAAAAGTAACAAAAATAAATTTTATTTAACTAATTAGGATATGAAAATTTCTTGTTAGTATTTGTTTTAATGAAAATCTTAGTTACTTTTTCTCCCCTTTATCTTTTTCACTCTCTTACCTTTCTTTCTAAATCAAATCAGACTTGTTAAAAACTCATCATTATTCATTTTTTTGTATATAATAATTAGTTGTCTTTATTTCATCTATACAAGCTTGTTAACTTCGTCCTATGGTATATGTTACAACAGGACTATCCTTTACATTTAAAAGTTATTTGATTCTTCATGCTTTGTTGTCATTGTTTCACATGATTAGCAGGACTTACACTTTTAATTTTAATTGTTTAGATTTGTGTTGTATTATTTACAACTCTTATGAGAACCTGGGAGAACTAGCAGAAAATTGAGCCACTAGCAAATGTTAAGAATCATTTTGATTATTTGTAATTTTTTAAATCACTGCTGGCATTTTGGTATACATTCTTACAGTCTTTTCTATGTATATGTTTGTATATAATTATTTTTAGGTAATGCTTGTTATTATACTCAGAACATTTTCTAATATTACAAAATGTTTTTCAAGGACATAATTTTAAAGCTACATAATAGACAGTGTGGATATACCAACATTTATCTAATCATTTTCTTAATGTCAAACATTTAAATTAGTTATGTTTTTTTGCCATTATAACTAATTGATAAATCTGTAACATAAACCTTTATGGGCTTCCTTGACTTTTCTGTAGGATTCCTAGAAAGAGAACCACTTGGTCAAAGGTTAAGAATATTTGTAAAGTTACTACTACAGCTTTTTAAAATGCCCTTTAGAAATGTTGCACCAATTTATATCCGATGTTCTTTGCTGTAATAGATTGCAAGCTTTTTTTCTGCCAAAGTTCCTGGTGTTTGTCTCCTTAATGATTTTTTTTTTCAGAATAAGCAGGTGAAAATAACTTTTGGGTTCTCTTGCAAGAATAATAACCAGTTTGGAATAATGATGTATCACAACAACCGACTCATAAAGCCCTTTGAAAAGGTGGGATGCCAAGTGAAGGTGAGTGATTTTTTTTTCATAGAAGACTGAAAAAAGTGGGAAGAGGATTTAAAATTTAATTAACATAACTAATTTAAATGTTTGACATTATATTATTAATGACTTTTACTCCCATCTTATAATGGTTATTAAATATTATCCTGGAATTCAATGTTACCAGTGAGCCATCTTGTGTTAAAAAATTCTATTTCTCATTCCTCTTAGATACTAATCAACACGGAAACTTTGCTGAATGCATTTTCTAGGTGAATGTTAATAAGAAATAGAATGAGAACACCAGAACTCTGCCATGTGTATAAGTCTATTAGTGTTGAAGGTAGCTTTTTATATATTCTTGGGGAGACAATACAGCATAGTGGAAAATGAATAAAATTTAGTGGATGATGGCCAGGATTTGAGACCTGGCTTTTCTACTTACAAGCTATGCAACCTAATTGCTTAATTTATCTGAGGCTCAATTTCTTACCTGTAGAATGGGAACCACAATAATAATTTTACCTGCTCTGCCTACCTAATGCTTAAAAGGTTGAAAGATTTAAATGGGATAAATTATGTGAAAATATTTTATAAACTGAACTATACAAATATTACCATCATCTTTAATATTTTAATTACAATTTAAAGTAGAAATAGCCACAATTCCATTCATTTCTATTTTATAGATAAGACTGCTAAAGTACAAAGAATGACAAACTGCTTTATATTTAACAGTAGGACAAACTTATATTAGACCCAGAATAGTTTTCAGTCTATGCTGATTTTCTTTGCTATATCATTTTTATACAATTCATGTTTGTATGCTTGTCTAACTACATCTTGACTCAATTCCTTCCATTAAAGAGTAAAAAATATTTTTAATCCAAAAAATATCTTGTATCAACTTGTAATTAATAACACTGCAAATCTGACTCATGTTAGTAATTGATTAGTGGCCTACTTGTTTATTTTAATAGAGCATGATAATTACATAGCATCCTTAAATTTTTTTAGAGGAAGTTTGGATTGTGTTCCCTAGAACAGTAGTATATAAGTTTGATTTTTTTTAAGCAGTGTCATTTTTTGTTCAAATGAAATCATATGGCAGTATAAAACAGAAGAAAATGAAGGTAGTGTGGGAGAAGTAGAGATGGCTATAAACCTTAGAATAGCCTAGATCTATGGATCATAGTTTGAAAATCTTGTCCTAGAACTTGCCAGAGGTTGCAGTTAAATGTAATATTTGCAGTCTATTGAAATATATTCTGAGTGTTTCTATAGATCTTGTTGGCCTTACCTTGCCCATAAAGGTTATGTAACCTTTCTATTATTGTTTGGAATCAAAAGAAAATGCTTCCAGGCAGTCAACAGTAATGTGAGTGTTGAAATTAATATTTTTTTCCCTAAGCCAACTCATGGAGAAGGTGTGGGAGTAATTGGAGTCATTGAGTGCAATTTCTTAAAACCTGCCTACAACAAACAAGACTTTGAGTACACCAAGGAGTACCGGTGAGTCACTCCCAACCTAGAGTTTCTGGTAGTATCTTCAGATATGATTCTGTTCTATGAAACCTCTAAAAGCACCTCTAAAAATCAGGATGGTAAATTAACTGATAATTCCTTCAAATCTATTTTCTAAGATGAAAAAGAAAATGATTTGACTTTTCAGAGAGGAAGGGAGGGGGAGAGAGAGAGAAATATCAATGATGAGAGAGACACATCAATTGGTTGCCTTCTGGATGCGCCCTGACCAGGGCCAGGATCAAGCCTGCAACTGAGATACATGCCCCGGACTTGAATCGAACCCAGCACCTTTCAATCTGCAGGCTGATGCTCTATCCACAGAACCAAACCAGCCATGGCAAAATGATTTACTTTTAAATGAAAGATTATATTATACATGATATATGGAGCTCAGTTGAGATAAACCTTACCTCAACATTATGTAAAGAGCATGGAAGTCATTTGGTAAAATACTTCTAGTGAAACAAAGAGCCTTGGAATTATCTTTTTTTAATATATAATCTGTACTAATATCACATCTTCTTTGATTCTAGCATACATGCCAGCACAGTTTCCCCCCCCATTTTTATTGAATTTATTGAGGTGACATTGGTTAATAAAATTATATAGGTTTCAGATGTACAATTCTATATTAGATCATCTACGTATTACATTATGTGTTCACTACTCAAAGTCATGTCTCCTTCCAACACCATTTATCCCCTCCATGCCCTCTTCTACCTTCCCTACCTCCCTTTCCCTCTAGTAATCACCATACTGTTGTCTGTGTTATGACGGGGTTTTTTTTTTGTTGTTGTTTGTTTGTTTTGTTTGCTTAATTCCAGCCCCCAAACCCCTTTTCCTTCTTACTGCTGTCAATCTGCTTTTTGTATCTATGAATCTGTTTCTATTTTGTTTGTTTATTTTGCTCAAGTGCAAGTGGTGTTCTGGATGTATAGAGAGATAAGGTATGAAGACATTTTTCTTTTAAATCTTTATTGTTCATACTATTACAGATGTTCCTCTTTTTCCCTCCATAGCTCCCCCACCCAGTTCCTACCCCACCCCATGCCCTCGCCCCCGCCACTGTCATTGTCCATAGGTGTAAGTTTTTGTCCAATATCTTTCTGTACCCCCACACCCTCTTCTCCCTCCCCTCCCCCCCCCGAGAATTGTCAGTCCACTCCCTTTCCATGACCCTGATTCTATTACATTCACCATTACATTTGTTTTGTACATCAGATTTTTTTATTCATTTGACTTTTAGATTCACTTGTTGATAAATATGCATTTGTTATCACGTTGTTGGTCAAAATTGTTATCTTTACCTTTTTCTTCTTCTTCCTCTTCTTAAAGAATACCTTTCAACATTTCATATGATACTGGTTTGGCAGTGATGAACTCCTTTAACTTTTTCTTGTCTGTGAAGCTCTTTATCTGACCTTCAATTCTAAATGATAGCTTTGCTGGATAGAGTAATCTTGGTTATAGGTTCTTGCTATTCATCACTTTGAATATTTCTTGTCACTCCCTTCTGGCTTGCATAGTTTCTGTTGAGAAATCAGCTGACAGTTGTATGGGTACTCCCTTGTAGGTAACTAAGGGAATTTTTATCTTGCTGCTTTCAAGATTCTCTCTTTGTCTTTTGCCCTTGGCATTTTAATCATGATGTATCTTGGTGTGGTGCTCTTTGGATTCCTCTTGTTTGGGGTTCTCTGCCCTTCCTGGACTTGTAAGTCTATTTCTTTTACCATGTAGGGGAAGTTTTCTGTCATTATTTCTTCAAGTAGGTTTTCAATATCTTGCTGCCTTCTTCTGGCACCCCCATCGTTCGGATATTGGTACACTTGTAGTTTTCCCAGAGGCTCCTTACACTATCTTCATTTTTTTTTTATTCTTTTTTCTTTTTGCTCTTCCAGTTGCGTGTCTTTTGCTTCCTCGTACTTGACATCTTTGACTTGATTCTTGGGATCCTCTAGTCCAGTGTTTCTCAACCTTCTCTCATGATGAGAATCACCTGGTGGAGTTGTTAAAACACAGATTCCTGAATCCCAACTAAGAAGTGCTAAACTAGAATTTTTGGGAACATATAGGTAAAATTGTATACTTAACTAGTGCTCTAAGACAGATTTTATATACAGAGCACTAAGTTAGGTATGCAATTTTACCTATATGTTCTCAGAAATTCTAGTTTAGCACTTCTTAGTTGGGATTCAGGAATCTGTGTTTTAACAACTCCACCAGGTGATTCTCATCATGAGAGAAGTGCCGGAACCTGCCGGCTGATCGACCAGATAACCTGAATGAGGGGGTGAGGCTGAGAAAGAAAGACAAGAGACAGGATGGGGTTGGGAGGACTGCAGCTCAAGACTGCAGCCACTTTATTAGTTGCAAGCGTATATTTATGAGGCTTTTCTGGGCATTTCTCCAAGTGCCCCTTTCCCAGAACAAGGCCGCCCGTCAGCCCCTCAAGACATTCTTGGAAGAGATACATCTGGTTAGATATCATTGAGAACAGCCTAGCTGAGAACATCCAGATAAGTCGTGCATCACGCGCACTCTCTAACAATGGGGCTATGGTCTGCCCTGTCCTAACACGCACAAGCAGCTCTGACTAAAGCTGATAACATCCTTCTGCTAGAGCAAGCACAGGGGGAGGACGCGAGGTGCTAGCCGTGCCAGCCCCCGTGAAAGGTCAGCACCGGCCTGTTTCCCAGGCTGGGGTGCTAGGCTCAGCAGGCCCCTGGAGGTCCAGGGCAACACCTGGGAGCGGGGAGTCAAGCCCCTGGCTCCCCACAGAGAAGGTTGGGAAACACTGCGTCTAGTCTACTGTTTAATCTCTGTATATTATTCTTTATTTCAGTCACTGTGTGCTTAATTTCTGAATGGTCCTTTTCCATTTTTTTTTTTGGCATTCCCATTAAGATCCTTGAAGATCTCACTAAGTTCCTCAGAGGTTTCTAGAAGATTCTTGAGTGACCTAATAACCGTGGTTTTAAACTCTATATCTAGTATTTTGCTTTCATCCATTACTTGTGACATGTTTCTTTGTCTCCACATTTTGGCTGCTTCCCTATATTTATTTCTATATATTGGGTAACTGCTAAGTGTCCTTGAGTTGATAGAGTGGCCTTGTGTGGTATGTGTCCTATAGGGCCCAGTGGCTTAGCCTCCCCAGTCACCTGAGGTGGACACTCTTGGTGCACCCCTTTGTGGGCTGTGTGCACAGTATTGTTGTAATTAAGCCTTGATTGCAGTTGGTATCACTGAGAGGAATTGACCTCCAGACCAATTGGTTGTGAGGACCAGCTGTGTCTACAATGGAAGAGCTTCTGTGTAGGAGACACCCTTATGGGGCAGGACTTGCTTCAGTGGGGCTTTGGTGCTCACTGAGTCTGCCCCTTGAATGTGTCTCTTATGGATGTGAAGAGTTGTAATCTGGTATGGTCTCACACTGACCACTGGGTACACTGGCTCTTGGATCTCCAAGGAGGTGCAAAGTCAGCCACTGCCTAAGGCCACCCAGCAGGAGCTACAGAGAGATATGCAGATTCCTCCTCTTTTTATTGGGTTTGGAAGTGCCCAGACTAGGCCCAGCTGTGTAGCAAGGCAGGCTGTTGCTGTTGCTGCTGCCTGTTTGACAGGTTTTGGGGCAGGATCTCAGGGAATCTCCTGGGCAGAGCAAACAGCAATGTCTGCCAGTTAACCCTGCACCAGAGAGGTCCCCGCACAGAAAAAATGACTACTACAAGCACCTCTGTCTAAAAGAAAGCTGCCTTCTTATCCCTGTCCCAATCCCAGACAGTCCAGTTTCTCCCCATATGTGTCTGGGTCCTTTAGAGTCTTGTCCAGAACTGGAGTTCAGAGCAAGTGGGATCTTATATCTCCCTCCCAATTAAAAAAGCAGCGCACCCTGGTGCCAGCCTGTTCCTTGCCTCCACACCTCCTACCAGTCTCAATGTGCTTTCTTATTTACCTCTAGTTGTAGAACTTCCACTCAGCCAGCTTTCCCATGGTTCTGGATGATAGTTGTTCTGTCTTTTAGTTGTAATTTTTTAAAAATATATATTTTATTTTTTACAGAGAGGGAGGGAGAGGTATAGAGAGTTAGAAACATCGATGAGAGAGAACATTGATCAGCTTCCTCCTGCACAGCCCCTACTGGGGATGTGCACGCAACCAAGGTACAAGCTCTTGACTGGAATCAAGCCTGGGACCCTTCAGTCCAAAGGCCGAGGCTTTATCCACTGAGCCAAACCAGTTAGGGCTTAGTTGTAATTTTGATGTGGTTATGAGAGGCAGCAAATACAGGTGTGTTGCCATCTTGGTTCCTCCCCATTTTCTTTCTTTCTTTCTTTCTTTCTTTCTTTCTTTCTTTCTTTCTTTCTTTCTTTCTTTCTTTCTTTCTTTCTTTCTTTCTTTGACATCTCAGTAGAAATTTCTTTTTAGAATGCAAGAAAAGTAATTTCCCAAATTTCGTTATTTTTGTGTGTGTGTGTGCCAAAACTGTAAAAAAAAATTAGATAAATTTTGTACCTTAATTTATCTGTAATTGTAAGAAATTTAGGATTCATGTCTGACAGAGATAATTTTTTTGGATGGCAACCCCATATTAATTTTAGGGTAATTGGTTCTTGGTCACTGGGGCTATTCAATGGTTATAGTAGCTGCCTGCCCTCAGTTTTAAGTAAAATGGTCTTTTAAATATGAGTCTGGCTCATCATGGAGATCTTTGACTAGGACTTGACTCTTAAAAGTGAAAGTTTAGAAATGACATCAGCTTGATAGCAGTTTCAGAGCCAAGTCACTGTGTTTCTCTTGAGTAAATGGAATAGTGACTTTCTGCTGATTAAGCAAGTAGTTATGATCTGTGAAATTCAAATGTTAAATATAAAAAATTATTTACCACCTTTCTTATGTTTTCCAAATCCTCATCTACATTTTAAATTTTAGAGGTATTTGATCCTTAGTTTATGACGTTTAGTTTCAATATGAGTTTGAGGTGATTGAAGGGACTCCAGATATATTGCATCACCTGTAGGTTTATTTAGGTAAACATATAGGATTTCTGGTTTAAGTTGTTTAATAATCTGCTACACATTTCATTAAAAATAGACAACTAGTATATTATCCTGCATACAGTCTTTGAGGATAAATTTTGCATAACTCTTGTTCCAAATCTGGCATCATTTTGTTTTCACTCAATTTATTTTATATAGAAGGAAAAGTGTTTAGTTAAAAAAAAAAATTTGAATTAGAGAGGGGCATTAGAGAAGGTTGTCTGCTACCACAAGCTCATGCTGAGTATTATAAATATCAAAGCTGCAAATGATAAAATGATAACAGCCATCATACTGCTAGAATGTTTTTATTTTATTTTTATTTTTTAAATAAATCTTTATTCATATTATTACAAATGTTCCTCATTTTTTCCCCTCCATTGCTCCCCTCCACCAGGTTCCCACCCCACCCTCTGCCCTTTCCACACACCCCATTGTCCTCATCCATAAGTGTACAGTTTATGTTCAGTCTCTTACCGCACCCCCCCACTCCCCTTTTCCCTGAGAGTCGTCAGTTCACTCCCCTTCCATACCTCTGATTCTATTATATTCACCAGTTAATTTTGTTCATCAAATTTTTTAAATTCCCTGATTTTTTAGATTCACTTGTTGATAGTTACGTATTTGTTGTTCATAATTTTTATCTTTATTTTCTTCCTCTTCCTAAAGAACCCCCTTCAGCAATTCATATAATTCTGGTTTGGTGGTGATGAACTCCTTTAGCTTTTTTTTATTTGTGAAGCTCTTTATCTGGCCTTCGATTCTGAGTGATAGCTTTGCTGGGTAGAGTATTTTTAGCTATAGGTTCTTGCTATTCATCACCTTGAATATTTATTGCTATTCCCGCCTGGCCTGCATGGTTTCTGTTGAGAAATCAGCTGACAATTGTATGGGTGCTCCTTTATAGGTAACTACCTGCTTTTCTCTTGCTGCTTTTAATATTCTCTCTTTGTCTTTTGCTCTTGGAATTTTAATTATGATGTGTCTTGGTATGGTCCTCTTTGGATTCCTTTTGTTTGGGGTTCTGTGCGCTTCCTGGACTTGTACGTCTAATTCTTTCACCAGGTGGGGGAAGTTTTCTGTCCCTATTTCTTCCAGTTTTCGGTATCTTGCTCTCTCTCTTCTTCTGGGACCCCCATGATTCTGATGTTGGTTCGCTTGAAGTTGTCCCAGAGGTTTCTTACATTATTTTCAACTTTCTGGATTCTCTTGTCTTCTTGCTTCTGCAGAGGAGTGTCTTCTGGCTCTTTAGGTTCCAAATTTTTGACTTGATTCTTGCAATCTTCCATTCTGTTTTTAGGACTCTGTATAATATTTTTTATTTCAGACAATGTATTCTTTATTTCTAATTGATCCCTTATTATTTCTAGTTGATCCCTTTTCATATCCTCATAGGTCTCGTTTATTTTATTGGCCTTTTCTAGGAAATTCTTGAAAAACCTTATAAGCGTGGTTTTGAACTCTATATCCAGTTGCTTTTTGTCCTCCATTTCTTTCATTTGTGATCTGTTTACTTGTCTCGGCATTTTCGCTGCTTCCCTGAGTTGGTAGGGTGGCTTTGTGTGCTAAGGTGTCCTATATGGTTCAGTGGGTCAGCCTCCCAGTTACCTGAGGTGGACACTCATGGTGCACCCCTTTGTGGACTGTGTGTACCGCCTTGTTGTAGTTAAGTCTTGATTGTTGTTGGTTTCACTGGGAGGATCTGACCTCCAGGCCAATTGGCTGTGAGGATCAGCTGTGTCTATGCCGGGAGACAGCCTTATTCGACTAGACTTGGAAAAATGCAAAAGCCTCTGTGCTCAGCTTGGATGGGGCGGAGTTTCAGGGTGGAGCCAACAGCCTTGCCTTCCCTCAGCCCCGCCCTATGAGGTTCCTGAGTCTCAGTGTTCCTTAGTGTCCTTCAGTACTCGCTGCAAGCACCTCTGAGAGAAAGGTGCCCTGGAGTTTCGCCCGCTACCAAACAGTCTAGGCTCTCCCCCAATGAGCCCGGAACTGGGGTTCAGTTCAGTTGGAAGTGGGGTTCAGAGCAGTTTGGGGCTTTTGTCTCCTTCCCGCTAGGGCAATCCAGAGGCACAGTCAACAGTCCATTCTCTGCTTGCAATGTGCACGCCTCCGGGACTTCCTTTTGCCGCTTCTCTGAGTTTCCGCCACTTCCCTGAGTTTCTGCCTTACATCCCAGGCTCCCTCGTATGAACCTGAGTCCCCAGGGTCTGGCCTAGAACTGGGGTTCAGTGCAGTCGGAACTGGGGCTCAGCACAGTCCGGAGCTTTTGTCTCCTTCCTGCTAGGGCAATCTAGCAGCAGAGTCAACAGTCCATCCTCTGCGCACAACGTGCACGCCTCCGGAACTGCCTTTCACCGCTCCCCTGAGTTTCCGCCTTACAGCCCAGATTCCCTCTGTATGAGCCTGGGTCCCCGGGTCTCGCCCAGAACTGGGGTTCAGTGCTCTCGGAATTGGGGTTCAGCACAGTCTGTATCTTTTATCTCCTTCCTCTAGGGAACGCCCGCCAGTCACTCAGCCTCCCTCTCCTCTCCGGCTACGTCCTCTCTGTGCGCGCAACATGTCTCTGTACCTTAGGCTTTTACAGCTCTGCTTTTCCTTCCGGTTATCTCTTTTCTTCTCTTTGTAGAATTTCCAGTCAGTCAACTTTCCTGTAGTTCTGGATAATGTCCAATTTGTATTTTAGTTGTATTTTTTGAAATTGTTGTGTGAGGCTGCAGTTAGGCGTTTACCTATGCTGCCATCTTGTTTTTTCTCCTAGAATGTTTTTAAATAAATCTCTAATATTAGTTTTAATATTTATCAGATTAAATCTGCAACTATTAGGGCTCAAACTTACAACATTTATTTTTTAAAATCTTTATTGTTGAAAGCTTTACATATCTCCCCCTTTTCCCCACCTTGATCTCTTCTGGTCTGCCTCCACCCCTGCCTCAGGCCTTTATGACCCTATTTTCTGTGTCCATGAGTTATGCATATATCCATACAAGTTCTTTGATTGATTGCTTCCCACCCTCCCCTATCTTTCCTCCGAGATTCCACTCTGTGTTCCATACTTCCATGTCTCTGGATCCTCTCAATTCATTATTTTGTTCATTATATTCCACATATGAGTGAGATGATGTGATACTTGTTTCTCTGACCGACTTATTTAACTTAGCATGATATTCTCCAGGTCCCTCCATGCTGTTTCAAAGGGTAAGATATTTTTTTTTACTGCTGCATAGTATTCCATGGTATAAATGTACCACGGCTTTTTTATCCACTTCTCTACTGATGGGCACTTGGACTGTTTCCACATCTTAGCTATTGTAAATTGTGCTGCTATAAACATAGGGGTGTATACTTTCTTTCTGATTAGTGTTTTGGGTTTCTTAAGACATATTCCTAGAAGTAGGATTACTTGGTCAAATGACAGTTCCATATTTAATTTTTTTTTTTTTTTTTTTTTTTTTTTTAGGAAACTCTATACTGTTTTCCATAATAGCTGCACCAGTCTGCACTCCCACCAGCAGTGTATTAGTGTTTTCTTTTTTCCTCATCCTCACCAGTACTTGTCATTTGCTGATTTGTTGATGGTAGCTATTCTAATGAGGTGATACCTCATTGTCATTTTAATTTGCATCTCTCTGATGATCAGTGACTTTGAGCATTTTTTTCATAAAACTTACAACATTTTTAGAGTAAATTTCAGCTTAAAAGTGTAATCAACACATAATGAATGAGCACCCCACCATTGCATGGTACAGTGGCTAGGCTTTGTGGAATTTTCTAGAGAAATTCAAGATATGATTTCTGTCTTCGAGGAGCTTATAGTCTATATATAATAGCAGATTGTCACATACATTAAACAATTTAGAGATTAATATAATGGCTATTTGAGCAATCAAAACCTAAGTGGCATGGTATAGGACAGTGATTGGCAAACTCATCAGTCAACAGAGCCAAATAGCAACAGTTCAACAATTGAAATTTCTTTTGAGAGCCAAAAACCGACTTCTGCGCATGGGCCACGAAGTTTCAATCTCACTGTACGTGCACGCCCACATATGGTATTTTGTGGAAGAGCCACACTCAAGGGGCCAAAGAGCCACATGTGGCTCACGAGTTGCAGTTTGCCAACCACTGGTATAGCAAAAATTCCTTGAGATAACAGATTTGGTAAAAAGTATGACTTAAGATTTTCCTTGAAGGATATAGTATTTAGAAAAGGGGGGAAGGGAATTTAGGGATGGAAATTATAGCATAAGCTAAGGTAGTGACAGGAACTCAAAATGGTAAAAATATTGGGAGTAAGAGTAGAGAGATGTAACTATAGTGAGAAAAATTAAAGTCAGATGGATAGAGTAGGGCCATATTCTAGAGCATGTGTTGACAAACTTTCCCTGTGAAGGTCCAGGCGTAAATATTTTAGGCTTTTTACCATATGGTCTCTGTCACAACTACTCAATTATGCTGTAGCATGAAAGCACCCATAGACAAAAACAATCAGTGACCTAGATTGGGCCCACAGGCTGTAGGTGGACGACCCCTGTCCTAGAGCCATAGTTCCAAACTATGTGCCTAGCTATACAAAATGAACTCACAGGGAAACCATAAGATATTTTAAATTTTTGAGGGAAATGCAGTGATACTTGACTTTAGTTCAGAGGTTCCCAAACTTGTTTGTGCCGTAGACCCCTTGCCATGTTTTTTGGTTTTGGGTAGACCCCCTACTTACCTGATATTGATTTTTTTGTAAATTTCTAACTGTAGTGAAGTTTAGTGTTAAAATTTAATAAAAAATAATGTACCTACTTTTCTCCGGCATTCTCAAACAAAATAACACTGATTCACTATAATTTGTATGATAAACTACCAGTTTATATTTTTTTAAATATTTTCTCAGCACTTTCCTATTCAAGATTCAGGAAACGAATGAACGTATTTTTCTCACATTCATATTTATAGAGTGACGAATTGAACAAGTCGGTGCAAGTTCGCGAAGCTTTGAGACAAAAATTGGCAAGAATGTTTACTGCGCGTATGCTTGTAACAAGATGATACTGGTATATCATTATGTGCAGGTTTTTATCCTACAACTTACACAATTTTATAAACATATATAATAAATTTTTTACTTCATAGGTACTTTTATAAATAATTTATATGTTTTTATATTATAAGATAATATGATGTAAGTAAATAGGTACTATCAGTGTATGTTGAGATCCACTATCGTGGACCCCCATTTTCATTTCATGGACCCCCAAATTTTTTTTCCGCTGACGTAGACCCCTTGCAGGTTGTCATAGACCCCTGGGGGTCGATATAGACCACTTTGGGAATCACTGCTTTAGTTTATAAACAATAGAAATTGTTTCCTATTGCTATCATAACAAATTACCACAAACTTAGTGTCTTAGGACAAAACTAATTATTTCAGAATTCTGTAGGTCAGAAGTAGAACATGGATCTCATTGGGCTAAAATCAAGGTCTTGGCAAGGCGGCATTCCTCTCTGGAGGCTTTAGGAGAGAATGTATTTCCTTGCCTTTTTCAGCTTCTTGAGGCTGCCAGCATTCGTTGGCCCATGACCCCCTTCCTCCATCTTCAAAGCCAGCAATGGTAGATTGAGTCCTTCTTACATTACATCACTCCAGTGACCTTCCTTCTATCATCACATCTATAATTATGATTCTTTTGCACACACTTCCACTTTTAATTGGATAATTCAAGATAACCTATTTTAAGGTCAGCTGATGAATAACCTTAATTTTGTCAGTAACCTTAATTCTTCCTTTCTGTGTAACCTAATATATTCATAGGTATCAGGGATTAGGACATAAATGTCTTCAAAGGACCATTATTCTGCCTATTACATTATGCCCTCTGACCCCCTAATATCCATATACATCTCACATGCAAAATATTCCCACCCCATATCAATATTCCCCATTCTCAATTATTATAGCAACTCAAAGTCTAAACTCTCATCTTAATGTCATCATCTCAAAATCCAAAATTCTCATAATCTAAATCAGACATGGGTGATTTTCTGAGTCTGATCCATCTTTGGATAAAATTCTTTTCCACCTACTAGTATTGGCATGGCTATTTTATTTTCATATTTTGCTCACAAAATACAATGGTAGGACAGGCATAGAATACCATTATAGATATTTCAGTTCAAATGGGGATAAACTTGAAGGAAAAGGGAGTATCTGGTCTCAAGAAATTTCAAACTCTAGCCATTACATTTCAAGGCCTGGGAATAATCTTCAGGGGCTTAAAGCTCCACCCCCTGGATTTAAGATTCTGCTTTCTGACCTAATGGCTCAGCATTATCTTTTTTTTTTTTAATATATTTTATTGTTTTTTACAGAGAGGAAGAGAGAGATAGAGAGCTAGAAACGTCGATGAGAGAGAAACATCGACCAGCTGCCTCTTGCACACCCTCTACCGGGGATGTGCCCGCAACCAACGTACATGCCCATGACCAGAATCAAACCTGGGACCCTTCAGTCCGCAGGCCCACGCTCTACCACTGAGCCAAACCGGTTTCAGCGGCTCAGCATTATCTTTAATTTTTCATGAAGGGTAGCATATATTTACAGTTGAGATGTTTCATCAGCCTGTGTCCAGACTATAGAATTTTGGAGGTTTAACAGCCTTCTTTTATTTTATGCTCTCTTCTCCCTTTCAGTCAAATCTAGCAGGTTTTGTGGTAGTATACCATTCTTAAGAACCCTGTGAATCTCACATATATATCATGGATATTCACTCCAGACAAGAAGTTCCTGACAGGTCTTTCCTAGATAATCCTATTTCTATTCTTAGCTTCTGCTGAGATGGCTGTGGAGATCTGAGTTACGTGTTTAATTTTTTTTTCAAAGAGCTTTTTGTGTGACTGAATACTCTGACCTTTTGATCTTCCTGAGATATTAGCAAAAGGTTGTCCAGTCACAACCTTGACTTCTTCTGTAGAGCATGCTTTCCTGGCATGGAATCTCAAAATTTTAGCAACTTATACAATCTGGATAGGCTGAGAATTTCCAAAATCATTACCGGTAAGTCCTGTTTTCTTTTTGTTGAACAGTTCTTCCCTCAATTTATCTCTTTCCTCTCATATTTTATGTAAGCAGCAAGAAGACACCAGGCCACACTTTCAATACTTTTCTTTGAAATCTCAGCTAAATGTTCTATCACTTACAAATTCTGATTTCCACATAACTGTAGAACACAATTCTGCTAAAGCTTTCTGCACTGTATAACAAGCATCACCTTCCCTCAAGTTTTCCAATAACATGTTTATTTCCTTCAAGCAACACCTTTAACATCATAATTCTACTAAGAGTCTGTTCATAATAATTTTGGTATTAACTAGGGGAATTGATTTTTTTTCTCTACCGTGGTCCCCACTTCCTTGAGAGCCCTCACCAGTGGGGTTTTTAACATCCATATATGTACTGACAGTCTGTTCAAGGCAATCTAGGCTATTTCTGTTGTGCTCCTCAAGTTCTTCCACCCTCTGTCCACTGTCCAATTCTAAAGTAACTTCTACATTTTTAAGGATTTTTATAGTAGCACCCCACTTCCATGTACTAAAATCTGCATACCTTTCGATTACAACATATCTTTGTGTATCTGGGCTTTCAGTGGTTGCTGTGATACAAAGCAAGTAACTCAGTGTTGACTAAGAAATGAGGAAAGCTGTGTCCAATTTGATTCCAAGGTTTGAGAAGTACAGTACCCAATAGGCATACACATCCCATTAGTAAATAATTGTGGTTATTTAAGAATGAAATAGAAATATTTTTTAATTTATGTGTATTATTTTTTAAATGGATTCTAAATTTTAGTTCATAAATACTTGCTAAGTTGTTTACACCTAACTAATTAATAAATGGAGCTGGTATTTATTTCTTTTGATTTAAGGGTGCCATGAAAAACGTGAGACACTAAGGGTGCCATAAACTGAGAAGGTCTGAGAACTTTTATGTTAGAGGGACATTGGGTAGAGTTGGTTGATGCCTTAGGCCAGTGGTCGGCAAACTAATTACTAGTCAACAGAGCCAAATATCAATAGTACAATGATTGAAATTTTTTTTGAGAGCCAAATTTTTAATTTTTTTATTTTTAAATTTTTTTTTCTATTTTTATTTTATTTATTTATTTATTTATTTATTTATTTATTTATTTATTTTAATTTATTTTTTTATATATTTTATTGATTTTTTTTGCCCCCCTCTCTCCCTCCCATACATACCCTCCCTCCCCAGAGTTTTATGTCCATTGGTTGTACTTATATGCATGTACACAAGTCCTTCGGTTGATCTATTATCTCCCCCAGATCTTCCTCCCCTCCCCACTGTAATTTGACAGTCTGCCTGTTGCTTTACTGTCTCTATATCTGTCTCTTGGTTCATCAGTTTATATTGTTCTTTATCATCCACAAATGAGTGAGGTCATGTGGTGTTTCTCTTTCATTGATTGGCTTATTTCACTCAGCATGATGTTCTCCAATTCCATCCAGGTTGCTGCAAATGATGAGAATTCCTTCTTTTTTATGGCAGCATAGTATTCCATTGTGTAGGTGTACCATAGTTTTTTGATCCAATCATCTGCTGACGGGCACCTAGGCTGTTTCCAAATTCTGGCTATTGTAGATTGTGCTGCTATGAACATAGGGGTGCATATATCCTTTCTGATTGGTGTTTCTAGTTTCTTGGGATATATTCCTAGAAGTGGGATTACTGGGTCAAATGGGAGTTCCATTTTCAGTTTTTTGAGGAAACTCCACACTGTTCTCCACAGTGGTTGCACCAGTCTGCATTCCCACCAGCAGTGCACCAGAGTTCCTTTTTCTCCGCAACCTTGCCAACACTTGTCGTTTGTTGATTTGTTGATGTTGGCTATTCTGACAGGAGTGAGATGGTACCGCATTGTTGTTTTGATTTGCACCTCTCGGACAATTAGTGACTTTGAGCATGTTTTCATGTGGCTTTTGGCCTTCCTCCTGTCTTCTTTTGAAAATATTCTATTTAGGTCCATTGCCCATTTTTTAATTGGATCATTCATCTTCCTTTTATTTAGTTGTATAAGCTGTCTGAAAATGTTGGAGATTAAACCTTTATCAGTGGTATTATTTGCAAATATGTTCTCCCACACCGTGGGCTTTCTTGTTGTTTTGTTGATGGTTTCTTTTGCCTTAAAAAAGCTTTTTGTTTTGATGTAGTCCCATTTGTTTATTTTCTCTTTAGCTTCCATTGCCCTAGGGGCAGTATCAGTGAAGAAGTTCTTTTGGCATACGTCTGAGATTTTGCTGCCTGTGGATGCTTCTAGTATTTTTATGGTTTCCCGTCTGATGTTTGAGTCCTGTATCCATTTTGAGTTTATTTTTGTGTATGGTGTAAGTTGGTGATCTAGTTTCATTCTTTTGCATGTGTCTGTCCAAATTTCCCAACACCATTTATTGAAGAAACTGTCTTAACTCCATTGTATATTCGTGCCTCCTTTGTCAAATATTAATTGAGCATAGTGATTTGGGTTGATATCTGGGTTCTCGATTCTATTCCATTGATCTATATGTCTGTTCTTGTGCCAGTACCAGTCTGTTTTGAGAACAGTGGCTTTGTAATATAGTTTGAAGTCTGGTATTGAGATCCCTCCTACTTTATTCTTCTTTCTCAGGATTGCTGTGGCTATTCGGGGTCTTTTATTGTTCCAAATGAACTTTTGGAGAGTTCTTTCTAGGTCTGTGAAATATGCTGTTGGTATTTTAATGGGGAGTGCATTGAACCTATAGATTGCTTTAGAAAGTATGGACATTTTGATGGTGTTGATTCTACCAATCCATGAACATGGTATGTTCTTCCATCTCCTTACATCTTCCTCTATCTCTTTTTTCAGTGTCGTGTAGTTTTCCGCAAATAGGTCCTTTACTTCCTTAGTTAAATTTATTCCTAGGTATCTTAATTTTTTTGGTGCGATGGTAAATGGAATTGCTTTTTCAGCCTCTGTTTCTGTAGTTTCACTGTTGGTGTATAGAAATGCCATGGATTTCTTGGCATTAATTTTGTATCCTGCTACATTGCCAAATTCATTTATTAAGTCAATTAGTTTTTTAATGGAGTCTTTTGGGTTTTTTATGTACAATATCATGTCATCTGCAAATAGGGATAACTTTACTTCTTCCTTTCCAATTTGGATGCCTTTTATTTCCTCCTCTTGTCTAATTGCAATGGCTAGTACATCCAGTACTATCTCAAACAGGAGTGGTGAGAGTGGGCATCCCTGTCTTGTTCCTGTTCGTAGAGGGAATGGTTTTAGTTTTTGCCCATTGAGTATGATGTTGGCTGTGGGTTTATCATATATAGCTTTTATTATGTTGAGGTATGATCCCTGTACTCCCACCTTGTTAAGAGTTTTTATCAGGAAAGGGTGTTGGATTTTATCAAATGCTTTTTCTGCATCAATTGATATGACTATATGATTTTTATCTTTCAATTTGTTTATATGATGTATCACGTTTATTGATTTGCGGATATTGTACCATCCTTGCATTCCTGGAATAAATCCTACTTGGTCATGGTGTATGATCTTTCTGATGCTCTGCTGGAGCCTATTTGATAGAATATTGTTGAGGATTTTGGCATCTATGTTCATGAGGGATATTGGCCTGTAATTCTCTTTCATTGAGTTGTCTTTATCTGGTTTTGGTATTAGGGTGATGCTGGCTTCATAGAAGGAGTTTGGAAGTGTTCCTTCCTCTTGTGTGAGAGCCAAATTTTTTAAACTTAAACTTTTTCTAATGCCACTTCTTTAAAATAGACTCGCCCAGGCTGTGGTATTTTGTGGGAGAGCCACACTGAAGGGGCCAAAGAGCCACATGTGGCTTGCAAACCGCAGTTTGCCGACCACAGTCTTAGGCAATGAGAATTAATTGGGTGGCTTGAATAGGGGAGTGAATTGAAGCACTATCTTAAGAATATAGAACAGGGAAAAAATAAAGAAGAAAAAGAATATAGTACAGTTGACTCTTGAACAATGAAGGGGTTAAAGGCTCACACCACCCATGCAGTAAAAAAACCCTGCATACAATGCCCAACTGGCATGGCTCAGTGGTTGAACATCAACCTATGAACCAAGAGGACACAGTTCCATTCCCATTCAGGTCACATGCCTGGGTTGCAAACCTGATTTCCATAGTGGGGGGCATGGAAGCTGCAGCTGATCAAGGATTCCCTCTCGTCATTGATGTTTCTATCTCTCCCTCTTCCTTCCTCTCTGAAATCAATAAAAATATATTTCTTAAAAACCTGCATAGAACTTAAGTCCAGATATACAAATTCCCAACTGAACATAAAAATTACAGTTGACCCTCAAACAATGCAGGTTTGAACTTTACAAATCCAATTAAGTATGGATTTTGAACAATGTGTGTTTGAACTTATATGTGGATTTAAAATTATCGATATTTTTTTAATCCTCACCTGAGAATATGTTTTTCCCCCCCATTTTTATTAAGGTATTACATGTATACATATCTTTCCATTGCCCCCCTCCCACTCCCATACATGCCCTCACCCCCCAATGTCTTGCATCCATTGGTTATGCTTATATGCGTGCATACAAGTCCTTCGGTTGATCTATTATCTCCACCACCTCTCCCTAACTTTCCCGCTGTAATTTGACAGTCTGTTTGACGCTTTACTGTCTCTGGATCTATCTTTTTTTCATCAGTTTATAATGTTCTTTATTATCCACAAATGAGTGAGATCATGTGGTATTTTTCTTTCACTGACTGGCTTATTTTACTTAGCATAATGTTCTCCAATTCCATACAGGTTGCTGCAAATGGTAAGAATTCCTTCTTTTTTATGGCAGCATAATATTCCATTGTGTAGATGTACTACAGTTTTCTGATCCAGTCATCTACTGGCAGGCACCTAGGTTGTTTCCAAAATCTTAGCTATTGTAAATTGTGCTGCTATGAACATAGGGGTGCATATAGCCTTTCTGATTGGTGTTTCTAGTTTCTTAGGATTTATTTCTAGGAGTGGGATTACTGGGTCAAATGGGAGTTCCATTTTCAGTTTTTGAGGAAGCTCCATACTGTTCTCCACAGTGGCCACACCAGTCTGTATTCCCACTAGCAGTGTACAAGAGTTCCTTTTTCTCCGCATCCTCGCCAACACTTGTCGTTTGTTGATTTGTTGATGATAGACATTCTGACAGATGTGAGATGGTACCACATTATTCTTTTGATTTGCATCTCTCAGATAATAGTGACTTTGAGCATATCTGAATGTGTCTCTTGGCCTTCCTTCTGTCTTCTTTGAAAAGATTCTATTTACATCCATTACCTATTTTTTATTGGATCATTTATCTTCCTTTTATTAAGTTGTATAAGTTGCCTGTAGACGTTGGAAATTAAATTTTTATCAGTGATAACATTTGCAAATATGCTCTCCCATACAGTGGGCTTTCTTATTGTTTTGTGCATAGTTTCTTTTGCTGTAAAAAAGCTTTTTATTTTGATGTAGTCCCACTTGTTTATTTTCTCTTTAGCTTCCATTGCCCTAGGGGCAGTATCAGTGAAGACGTTCTTTTGGCATATGTCTGAGATTTTTGCTGACTGTGGATTCCTCTAGTATTTTTATGGTTTCCCATCTTATGTTGAAGTCCTGTATGCATTTTGAGTTTATTTTTGTGTATGGTGTAAGTTGGTGATCATTTTTTTGCATGTATCTGTCCAATTTTCCCAACACCATTTATTGAAGAGACTGTCTTGACTCCATTGTATGTTCATGCCTCCTTTGTCAAATATTAAATGAGCATTCTGATTTGGGTCGATATTTGGATTCTCTATTCTATTCCATTGGTCTATATGTCTGTTCTTGTGCCAGTACCAGGCTGTTTTGAGAACAGTGATTTTGTAACACAGCTTTAAATCTGGTATTGAGATCCTTCCTACTTTATTCTTCTTTCTCAGGAGTGCTGTGGCTATTTGGGGTCTTTTTTTATTCCAGATGAATTTTTGGAGAGTTCTTTCTAGGTCTGTGAAATATGCTGTTGGTATTTTAATGGGGAGTGCATTGAATCTATAGATTACTTTGGGTAGTACAGACATTTTAATGATGTTGATTCTAGCAATCCATGTACATGGTATGTTCTTCAATCTGTTACGTCTTCCTCCATCTCTTTTTTCAGTGTTCTGTAGTTGTCCACGTATAGATCTTTTACCTCCTTAGTTAAGTTTATTCCTAGGTATCTTAATTTTTTTGGTGCAATGGTAAATGGGATTGCTTTTTTAGTCTCTCTTTTTGTAAGTTCACTATTGGTGTATAGAAAGGCCATAGATTTCTTGGCATTAATTTTGTATCCTGCTACATTGCCAAATTCATTTATTAAGTCTAATAATTTTTATGTAGTTTTTAGGTTTTTTTTGTACAATATCATGTCATCTACAAATAAGGACAGTTTTACGTCTTCTTTTCCAATTTGGATGCCTTTTATTTCTATTTCTTGTCTAAATGCAATGACTAATATTTCCACTACTATGTCAAACAGGATTGGTGAGAGTGGGCATCCCTGTCTTGTTCCTGTTCTTAGGGGAAATGGTTTTAGTTTTTGCCCATTGAGTATGATGTTAGCTGTGGGTTTATCATATGTAGCTTTTATTATGTTGAGGTATGATCCTTCTATTCCCACCTTGTTGAGAGTTTTTATAAAGAAAGGGTGTTGTTTTTTATCAAATGCATTTTCTGCATCAGTGGATATGACTGTGATTTTTATCTCTCAGTTTGTTTATGTGATGTATCATGTTTATTGATTTGCGGATATTGTACTATCCTTGCATTTCTAGGATAAATCCTACTTGGTCATAGTGTATAATCTTTCTGATGTACTGCTGGATCTGATTTGCTAGAATTTTGTTGAGGATTTTGGCATCTATGTTCATATTAGCCTGTAATTCTCTTTCATTGTGTTGTCTTTATCTGGTTTTGGTATTAGGGTGAGGCTGGCTTCATAGAAGGAGCTTGGAAGTGTTTCTTCCTCTTGAATTTTTTGGAATAGTCTGAGGAGGATAGGTTTTAGTTCTTCCTTGAATATTTGGTAAAACTCCCCTATGAAGCCATCTGGCCCCAGGCTTTTATTTGCCGGAAGCTTTTTTTGATGACTGCTTCAATTTCTTCCATAGCTATTGGACTACTAAGCTGCTTAGATTCTTCCTGATCAAGTTTTGGTATGTTATATTTTTTTAGTAATATGTCCATTTCTTCCAGGTTGTACAGTTTGATGGAATAGAGTTGTTCATAGTATTTTTTAATAATCCTTTGTATTTCTGTGGAGTCTGTTGTTATTTCACCCCTTTCATTTCTGATTTTGTTTATTTGGGTCCTCTCTCTTTGCTTCATGGTGATCCTGGCTAGAGGTTCATCAATCTTGTTTATCCTTTCAAAGAAACAGCTTTTGGTTTTGTTTATCTTTTCTATTGTTCTTCAGTCTCTATGTCATTTATCTCCACTCTGATCTTTATTATTTCCTTCCTTCTGCTTACACTGGGCTTTTCTTGTTGCTCTCTTTCTAACTCTTTGAGGGTTAGGTAATTTATTACCATTGTTTCTTTTTTTTTTTTTTTTTTTTTTTTTTTTTTGCAGTAAGGTTGTAGAGCTATGAACTTCTCTCTCAAGACTGCTTTTGCTGTGTCCCATAGATTTTGGATTGTTGTGTTTTCATTGTCATTTATTGCCATGATGTTTTTTATTTCTTCCTTGATCTCTCTGGTAACCAGTCATTGTTTAATAGCATGCTGTTTAGTTTCCATGTGTTCTATTTTTTGGGTTGTTTTTATTGTAGTTGATTTCCAGTTTCGTTTTGTTTTTTGCCACTGTGATCTGAGAAGATGCTTGATATGATTTCTATCTTCTTGAATTTGAAGAGGCTTTGCTTATGACCCAATATATGGTTTATCTTTGAAAATGAACCATGTGCACTTGAGAAGAATGTATATTCTGTGGCTTTGGGGTGAAATGTTCTGAAGATGTCAACTAATTCCATCTGGTCTAATGAGTCATTTAGGATTGATATTTCTTTGCTGATTTTTTGTTTAGATCATTTGTCCAATGATGATAGTGGGTTATTAAAGTGTCCTACTATGTATGTATTGCTGTCAATCTCTCCCTTGTTATCCTCCAGGAGGTTTGTTTTTTTTATGTATTTGGGTGCTCCTGTATTGGGTGCATATATGTTTACCAGAGTTATTTCTTCTTGTTTGATTGCTCCCTTTAGTATTATTAAGTGGTCTTCCTTATCTCTTAATATGTCTTTCACTTTGATATCTAATTTGTCAGATATAAGTATTGCTACCACAGCTTTTAATTCATTTCCATTCACCTGAAAAATCTTTTTCCATCCTTTCACCCTCAGTCTGTGTGCTGAGGTGGATTTTTTCTAGACAGCAGCTATATGGGTCATTTTTTTTTTATCCAATCCATTACCCCATGTTTTGATTGGGGCATTTAATCCATTTACATTTATAGTTATTATTGATAGTTACTTATTTGTCACCATTTTTATTCTTTACCCCTGTGTTCCTTTTTTACTATTTATTTATTTATTTATTTATTTATTTATTTACAGCAGACCCTTTAGCATTTCTTGCATTGCTGGTTTGTTGGTAATAAATTACCTTAGTCCTTTTTTGTCTGTGAAGCTCCTGATATCACCTTCAATTTTGATTGATAGCCTTGCTGCATCCAGAATTCTTGAATTCAGACCCTTTCTTTGCATGACTTTGTATATTTTATTCCATTCCCTTGTGGACTGATGAGTTTCTGTTGCAAAATCAGTTGCTAGTCTGATGCGGGTTCCTTTGTATGTAACTTTCCGTCTCTCTCTGGCCGCTTTTAAGATTCTTACTTTGTCATTGGTGTTTGCCAATGTAATTATAATGTGTCTTGAAGTAGGTCTTTTGGGGTTCATTTTGCTTTGTACTCTGTGAGCTTCTTGGATTTGTGTGGGTTTTTTCTTCCCTATATCAGGGAAGTTTTTTGTCATTATTTCTTCAAACAGGTTTTCTATTCCTTGCTCAGTTTCCTCTTTTTCTGGCACCTTATTATATGTTGTTTTGTTTTGTGTTTTCCCAAAGTTCCCTTAGGCTCTCCTCCTGATTTTTAATTTATTTTCTAGAAACTTCTCTACTTGTGTATTTTTTATACCTTGTCTTCTAGTTCACTGATATGGTCCTCTCCTTCTTCTAGTCTACTCTTGATGCTTTCTATTGAGTTCTTTACTTCAGTGATGTCATTTTTCATTTCTTTTTGGTTCTTCATTTCCTCTTGGTTCTTACTCATATTGTTGAATTTGTCTTCCATTCTTTTCAGCCACCTTATGACCATTTCTCTGAATATTTTCTCTGACAGCTTGCTTGCCTTTATTTCGTTTACTTTCTTTTCTGGTGATGCCTGCTTTTCTTTCATATGCGGGCTGTTTCTTTGTCTCCCCATGGTCTCTTTTCTCTGGGTGTCTGGTTATGTAGTTCTCTCTCTCCGGTGTTGATTTAAAGGCACAAAATACAACACAACCAGGTACAATGCACAAAGTACTGAACAGGAATGTATTCACAATATTGATAACTTCAAATAAAGGTGACCACCAGAGAAAGGCAGATTAGGGAATAGGAGAGAAATAAGAAGAGCGAAAAAAATAAAAAAGAAAGGAGTTCCAAAATGAAATTGGGAAAAGGAAAAAAAAAAGTAAGAGAGAAAAGAAAGAGAATAAGAAAGAAAAGGGGAACAAACTGTATATATGGGGAGAAAACTCCATTAGAACATTCACTAATCCCAACAAATGCCAGCAACAAGTACCTGGAGATTATTACAAACTACAAAGAACAACTAATATCAAGTGAAGTGAGGGAAAACAGAAGCAAAAAACAAAGAAAACAAGAAAACAAAACAAAACAAAAATAATAAGCAAAACAATCTCACAAAAAAATCTATATAATTAACATTCAGGCAAACAACAAAAGGACAAAGAGAAAAACAATTTTTTTGCATAGTGAAGACAGAGAAGAAAGAGGTGTGTATGGACTTGGAGCAGGGGGTTAGAAATTAGATATATAAGTAGGGTGAAATTTTAACAGGGGGTAAAAGAAAGAATAGGGAAAATCTAAAGCAGTAAAAGGGTAATAGAAATAGGACACCAAGCGGGGAAGAGTTAGGAAGAGAGTGATGGCATAAAGATAGAGTTGAGATAGTGAAAAGATGCTAAAGGAAAGATCAAAATAGAATGTAGAACACTAATCCCAAAGTAAAATAAAGAGAAAATAAAATGGCACTTTAAAAAAATGGTAAAATAGTAGTAGTAATAACAGTGATTGAAAATAAAAATGTAATAATTAAAAACGTAAAATCAAGTGAGGAAAAAAGAAAAAAAAATAGTTTCTTAAATAAAAGATAAAAAAAAATTTAAATGAAAAATAAAAATATAAAATATAAATTGTGCAGTAGTGAAGGTCATTCACTTCCTCTATTGTTCTGTTTGGCACACCTGTTTCCTAGTCAGGAGAGTATTGAGTTCCCTGCATTCCACTGCTCCCAAGTGTTGTAAGTCAGTCCTGATTTTTAAGCAGGCAGTGTCTTAATTTCTTGTATTCCTTTATTTGTGATTACATAAGAGACAATTTGTGATTCCCTTGGTGGCAGTGTTTCTCAGTTGACCTCCGGGTCTATAGGGCCTCTCTCTCCTGTGATTAGATCTTGCTTTCCCTGTGGGACTCATTACCAGTTTGTGGGATTAGGCTGTCCTAGAGTTGGTTATCCAATGGTCACTCCCCGTTCTGATCCCCAGGTTCCAGAAAAACAACTTTCCCCTGCAGTCTCCCAGGGTGTCCCAATTGGGTGATCCTATGTATCTGGCTTAGTAATCAGAAGCAAGGATTTGAAGAGAGAAAAGCCCAAGTGTGTGAATTCCCTTTTTCCCCCTAGGGTGTAAGCAGCTGGCACACTTTTAAAATATTTTTAGGCTGTCCTTTTGTGTCAGATCAAAATGGGCTGCTTTTTAGAGATCCCTTCTGTTAACAGCTCTGAGGACACCCTTCCACATTCAAGGATCATGCCAGCCCCAACAGCCACGGATTTTTCTAGGAGCAGACTTCCCTAGTCCTCCAGCTCCCGCAGTGTGTGCATTTCTCTCTCCTGCAGGGAGCAAAGACCTCACCTTATCCCAGGCAAAATCTGACCTTTCCATGGTGGACTGTAGACCCCGTGTTTGTGCCAACTGGGGACTGGTGTTCTGGGGTTCGCAGCTGTTCAGTGGGTGCTGCAGTTGTAGATTTTCAGGCTTCTGATAACACCCACTTTCCCCTTCAAAATCAATGTTTAATAGCAAATTTCTTTGACTCCATGGATTACTGATTCTTTTTTTTTTTAAAAAATATATTTTATTGATTTTTTACAGAGAGGAAGGGAGAGAGACAGAGAGACAGAAACGTCGATGAGAGAGAAACATCGACCAGCTGCCTCCTGCCCACCCCCCACCGGGGAGTTGCCTGCAACCAACGTACATGCCCTTGACCAGGATCGAACCCGGGACCCCCCAGTCCATAGACCAACGCTCCACCACTAAGCCAAACCGGCTTCGGCCATGGATTACTGATTCTAAAGTAATTACAGACCTTTAAAAAAGCTAGAGGCAATAAATACTCGTCGGTGGCAGGAATGTGGATGAGAGGTGTGTTCCTGGGAGAATTCCCAGTGTAGACAGAACCTTCTTAACCTCCAATCTACATGGGAGAATATGTTTAGGAGGAGAGAAAAACATCAATGTGAGAGAGAAACATTGATACATCAATTGATTGCTTCCCATATGCACCGCCACCAGGGATCAAACCCACAATCTACTGTAGGTATGTGCCCTGACTGGGAATCGAACCTGAAACCTTTTGATGTATGGGACAGTACTCTAACCAACTGAGCCACCTGGCCAGGGCAAAATTAATTTTTTTTACATCGACAGTAAAGCCATGGTTTTTGTCAGAAAGAATGGGGTTTCAAAATACATGAGAACAATAACTTAATTGAAGTGACGGTTACACGACTGCATGCAATTGTCAAAATTGATAGAACTGTACACTTAAAAAGATGAATTTTACTCTATATAACTTTTATCTCAATCAATTTTAACTGAGTACATGAGAGTAGATATTTATTTATTTTTTAAAATATATTTTATTGATTTTTTACAGAGAGGAATGGAGAGGGATAGAGAGTTAGAAACATCAATGAGATAAAAATATCTATCAGCTGCCTCCTGCACACCCCCCACTGGGGATGTGCCCACAACCAACGTACATGCCCTTGCCCAGAATCAAACCTGGGACCTTTCAATCTGCAGGCCAATGCTCTATCCACTGAGCCAAACCAGTCAGGGCCAGATGTTTATTTTTAATTGAGATATAACTCACATACCTTAAGGTCCCCAATTTAAAGTGTACATTTCAGTGCTTATTAATATATTTACAAAATTGTGAAAACATCATCACTGACTTCAAAACATTTTCATAACACCAAAAGAAACTCCTTGTTCAGCCAGGACTGGTTTGGCTCAGTGGATAGAGTGTCGGCCTGCGGACTGAAAGGTCCCTGGCTCGATTCCGGTCAAGGGCATGTACCTTGGTTACGGGCACATCCCCAGTAGGGGGTGTGCAAGAGGCAGCTGATTGATGATTCTCTCTCATCAATGTTTCTAACTCTCTATCCCTCTCTCTTCCTCTCTGTGAAAAATCAATAAAATATATTTTAAAAACAAAGCAAAAAACTCCTTGTTCATTAGCAGTCACTCCACATTTCTCCTTCTCTTTATTCTCTAACAACCATATGTCTACTTCCTTTTTTTTCATAGTTTTTATTATGGCAAAATACACATACTTACCATCTTAACTTCTTAAGTGTACAGTTCATTGGTATTAAGTACATTCATATTGTTAAGCAACCATCACCACCATCCATCTCAAAAACTCTTTTCATCTTGCAAAATGAAACTCTATACCCATTAAGCAATAATTCCCCATGCACCCCATCAGCCCCTGGCAACCACCAATCTACTTTCTGTTTCTTTGATTTTGACTACTCTAAGTACTTCACAAAAGTTAAATCATACATTGTCTGTCTTTTTGTGATTAGATTTCACTGACCATAATGTCCTCAAGCTTTATCCAAGTTTTAGCATGTATCAGAATTCTTTCCCTTTTTAAGGTTGAATTGTATTCCAGTGTATGTGTATACTACATTTTGCTTTTCCATTCAACCATTAATGGGCATTTGTGCTGCTTCCACATATTAGCAATAGTGATTTATAGTCTAGAGTGGCTCCCCTTATCCACAGGGGATACATTTCAAGACACCCCCCCCAAGGATGCCTAAAACCATGGATGGTAGTGAACCTTATACAGTATACAGTATGTTTTTTTTTCCTATATATACATAACTATGATAAAGTTTAATTTATAAATTAGGCACAGAAAAAGATTAACAACAATAACAAAATAGAACAATTATAACAATACATTATAATGAAAGTTATGTGGGTGTGATTTCTCTCAAGATATCTTATTATACTCTACACTAGAGGCTTAGTGCACAAATTTGTGCACCAATGGGGTGCTTCAGCCTGGCCTGTGGGATCAGGCTAAAACAGGATCTCCAACATCCCCCAAAGGGTCCCAAATTGTGAGAGGGCGCAGGCCAGGCTGAGAGACCCCACCAGTGCATGATCAGGGCCAGGGAGGGACCATGGGAGGACCCCAGGGCATGTCCAGCCCTTCTAACTCAGTCCCAATTGGCTATACCCCAGCAACAAACTAACCTACCAGTCGGAGAATCTGTCCCCTGGTGATCAGTACATGTCATAGCGAGATGTTGAGTGGCCTTAGCATATCATTAGCATATTAATTAGCTTTGATTGGTTGAACAGATGACTGGACACTTAGCATATTAGGCTTTTATTATATAGGATATTGTATGAATATGGTGTACAAAGGGATGATTCATTTTCTGAGTGGGTTGGAGCAGGCCAGTGTGAGATTTCATCTCATTACTCAGAACAGTATGCAATTTAAAACTTATGAATTGTTTATTTCTGGAATTTTTCATTTAATATTTTTGGACCATATTTGACTGTAGTTAACTAAAATTACAGATAAGAAGGGGGGGCTACTTTATTTTATTTAACTATGCATTAGTATAGCCATCCTTGGTCTCTTTAAGTTACTATTTATATGGAATATTCTTTTTCATCCTTTTACTTTCTACCTACTTGTGTCTTTGTATCTAAATTTAGTTTCATGTACACAGAAAATATTTGGATCATATCTTTTTTTAGACATTTCAACACTTTTACTTATTTATTTTTTGTTTGTTTGTTTGTTTTTGTTAATCCTCATCCGAGGATATTTTCCCATTGACTTTTAGAGAGAATGGAAGAGAGAAGTAAAAACAGAGAGAAACACATCGATTGGTTGCCTTCTGCATGATCCCTGACCAGGGCCTGGGCCCGGGGAGGAGCCTGCAATCAAGGTACATGCCCTTGTTGGGAATTGAACCCAGGACCCTTTGTTTCACAGGCTGATGCTGAACCAAATCTGCTAGGGCTGGATCATGTTTTTTTTTGTTGTTGTTGTTGTTTTCCCCCAATCTACCAATCTCTGTCTTTTGATTGGAGAGTTTAATCTATTTACATTTAAAGTAAGTACTGATAAGGAGGGTCTTCTGTCATTTTGCTATTTGTTTTCTTTATGCTTTATAGATTTTGTGACCCTCATTTTCTACATTATTGTCTTCTTTTATGTTCAGTGAATTTTTCATAGTAAAACATTTAAATCTCATTTTCTTTTGTGCATATTTTATAGCTATTTTCTTTGTTTTTGCCACAGAGATTACACAATCCTATGATCAGGAGCAGCAAACAGCTATTAGAGCACAGATCCCTGATATTTTAAGGACAGAGTCCTTTTTTGCACACCCTGACTCCTATAATCTACTCTTAGGATGTATGCACAGCTGCCTGTCATTGAGCTAGGGTTGGGGTGGTAGCTACTACTGTGCTAAGAGCTGAAATTTTCCAATTTAGTCTAAGCCTTCCTTTGGAAGTTGCAAGCTTTCAATAGACCCAACAGTTCCAAATAGTTGCACTATACAGATTCTGCCTATGTAATTGTTGTCTAGCTGGGGGAGTAAGATTCTTGGTGCCTTCTACTTCACCATCTTCCCAGAATACTGTCTAATTTACTTCTTTTAAAGTAGGTTTAATGTATAATTTTAAGAGAAAACAAGAAATATTTCTTCATCTGTGACTTGAGGGAAGGATATAAACATAGAGATAGGAACATTGGTAGGTTGTGGGGAAGAACCTCATGTATGATTACTAACAGCTGTGTAGTAGAAGGTCAAAGAGAACTTTGTTGCCTATGGATACTATAACTGCTCTAAGCAACATTTGCATGAAGTGGAACATTTAAAATTTGGACATTTTAGATTTAATATTTGATTGACTTGTAATAGATAGGATACAATATTTGATCCTTTGACTTTCAACTTGGACCTGAATTGTTTACCTGTACTCATCTGACAATCAAATAACTTATCATATTTGGCTCTGTCCTAACTCTGAAATTTAGTCCTCTGTCACTTTTCTAATATCAACTCCCTACTCCCTGTAATTCTAAAATCCCTGAAATTTTTGAGAACAGTACTTCTTAGGACATAACCATTTTACCATTTCAATCAATGCAACTATTCAGGATTCTGATTATCATTTTGACATATAATTTGCAAGGTGGTGGATTCCCATCCTAGATCCTGTAAGTGTTGATATTCAAACCTATGCTGAATATTCTAAATTGTTGGCTTCTGTTAGATGAGAACATCTCATGGGTCACAAAGTTGTTCAACAAATTCTCAACATTGACATACTTCTTCTTTCAGGTTGACAATAAATGCCCTTGCCCAGAAACTCAATATTTATTGGAAGGAAAAGACTTCCCAAGAGAACTTTGAAACCTCAGCTATAGCCAGGATAATACCGTGAGTAATAAATATCTCTCTATATAAAAGGCTAATATGCAAAGTGTCCCCTCAGGAGTTCAAAAGGGACACCGGGAGTTAGATTGCTCGTTATGACATGTGCTGACCACCAGGGGGCAGTGTGGAATGAAGGAGGGCCCTGACTGGCAACTAGGAGGCCCCAATCAACCCTGATTACTGGCCAGGCCTAGGGAACCTACCTGTGCACAAATTTTGTGCACTGGCCCTCTAGTAAAATATAAAAGTATTTGGGAAGCAAATTGAACAAAAAGGATGGTGCTTTTCACATAAGGAAGTTTAATGCACTAAAACTGGGAAGTCACCAGTACTAATTTTATTATTTTCTAGACCTTTTCATTCTGGTTTAACACTTGTGTGGTCTAGATCATAAATATAAAGAGTTTAGTATGTTCAGTTTACCCTATAGGCAATATGATATAGTGGAAGATGATGGACATTTAAATCAGATACTCCAGGGTTGAAAATCTGGATCTGCTTCTTAATAGTTGGATGAGCTTGGGTAAGTAACTCATCTAACCGCTATGAATATAATAAATTAGATGATATAACATTTTTTAGCATAGTGCCTGGCATATAGTAGATATTCAGAAATGTTAGCAAACTTACCTGCTTTTTATTTCTAGTGAACATTGTTGGAATTGTACCAAGGAATTTGACAATGGAAGTAGAGAACCCAGCATATCAGAGAAAAAAAGAATTATGGATGAGGATGAAATACCTCAGTAGTCCAGGAAAGGAGCATAATACAGAGAATAGAATGTGTAACAACATATATACAGTCAGTTACACCACCATCAAGACAAAGATTAGAGTACTATTAACAGTTCATTTTGAGGTAGGCAGCCCCTTATGTCTTTTTTAAATGGAAATCATCAGGAAAATACATGATATAAAATTTTGTTTCAAATACTATCTGATTGCTATATAAATATCACTATCTTATTCTAAATATCTTTCTCATGACCAACCTCCATGGTTTTCAAAGACATAAAAGTTAAAATGAGATGCCATTTTTGGTCTTTCAAATAAGCAATGATTAATGCATTGGAACAGTTGTTCATATATTGCTGGAGTGTATATACTGTATATGTACACTATATATAATATATACACACACACACACACACACACACACACACTAATAAAAGAGAAAAATGCTAATTGACCGTACCTTCACTATACCCACAGCCAATCAAAGCGAGCATGCAAATTTACCCAACAAAGATGGCGGTTAATTTGCATATATGGAGAGAAGGAGGAGTGAAGACTGAAAACAGCATAGAAGGAAGAGGGAGGAAAAGCAGAAAGCAAGGCGGCTGCCAGAGGGAAACCGCGGGTGGGGCTGGGTGGGGGGGCGGTGGCTGCGGCACACGCCGCGGTCGCTTGTAGGAATATTCCTGCAATGGGCTCCTAATACACACACACACACACACACACACACACACACACACACACTATATAAAAGGCTAAGTGACCAATCATACATCCACCAATACGTCCGACCATCTGACCAGCAGGTACATATCTGGTACATATGATGCACACTGGTAATTTAAAAATAAACATTGACTCACGCATGCGTGAGACATATAAAACTTATACTGGTGCCAATAGCACGCATGTGTTTCGATCTGTCTTTGTCAATGTGAATTTGTGTGGGATCCCTTATCACGACCCGTGTGGTTCAGGGCCCATTCAGGGTCCGGTTTCTGGAGAAGGCCACACACTAAAATGAAGAGAGAAACTGGAAAATAGTTAATTTGGGAAAATGAGGGCCAGGCAGGAAGTCCACCTCTAGTGGGAAGACTAACCCATGCTCTGGCCTTTTACCATTCCTTTTATTGAGATTCTGAAACAAAGACATCTCTTAGGCGGGAAGTTCCAACAACAGAAAATCAACAAGAATTTACATTTACATATGATTAACAAATTAAAGTTGCCTCAACCACCACTATCTCAACTAGACAATGATTTAATAGCTCCGACCATTCAGAGCCATCAAGGTTGGCCAGCTCTTTCTACATTTTACTACCAGGGAACAAATGTTTGGTTTTGGTTAGCCAGCTCTTTTTACATTTTACCACCAGTGACTTAACTTTAGAGTCAATGAGTTAATAGCTCTGACCTTTCAGAGCCATCAAGCCTGGCTAGCTCTTTTTACATTTTATTACCAGTGACAATGTTAGGTTTCAGTTCCCAGCAAATTTGGTTGACACTTCTATTATAGAGAAAGGGTGAATAGCAATATTAAAATATTTTTTCTAATTAGTTTCCTTTCAATGTGCACAAATCCATGCACCAGGCCACTATTATATATATTAAAGAATCTTTCTGGAAGAAGAATTGTAATAATGATGATCATTTATTGAGTATTTACTTATATTCTAGGTACTGGTCTAAATTTTCTAATTATATTTACATGTATTCATCATAAAAATCCTATGAGATAGAAAGATAATATTATTTCTTCTTTACAAATGTAGACACTGGTAACTGAGAGCTTAAGTAACTTGCTCAAGATTAGACAGGTACAAAATGGTAGATCAAAAGTTCAAATATAGGCAATTGGGCTCCAAAGCACAAGATCTTAACCATGACTCGTCAGGAAGGATGCAATTAGGATTATATTGTATAGCCCTTTCAATTACCTATTTATTACAAACACAAGCTGAAAAGCCTTTCCTACCATGGTCTGCATGTAACCTGAGTCAGGGAGTTACTGTCTTTAATGTTTCCCCATAAGAGAGTAATATTGACGTGCATCTGCAAGAGACTCTTCTGTGTATGTGCATGACTTGTATGCATACATATAAGCATAACCAATGGACACAAGACACTGGGGGGGGGTGGGATGAGGGCATGTGTCAGGGGATAGGGGAGACTGGGGAGAGGTCAATTGGGGGAAAAGGAGACACATGTACTACTATTTGTAATACGTTAAACAATAAACACACGCACACACACACAAACAAACACAAAACACCAAAACTAATATGACCTTTCCTCTCCCCTCTCACTACTGCTGAAACTGCTTTTTCTGCTCTGGTTCTAAATAAAACAGTGGCTGAAGGGAAATATATAGACACCAGAGGTCAGGCCTGAGCTCAGAGTTTAGAAGTTCTAAAGCTGAAACAACCTGGAGCTAGAAGATAAGAAGCTATATATCCAAAAATCTGTATGAATTATCTTATTAACAGAGCTTTAAACAAGAAGAGTACATTATATTTGAGTGGTAGAATTATGAGTGTCTTTTATTTTCTTTTTAGATCTTTCTGTATTTCCATTTTTTTCTATAATGAGATGATTATTATAACTAGAAATAAAGCACTATCTACCAAGATAAGGAAAATATTGAACTAAAATGTACAAAAAACACATCACTCTATTGAAATATCTAGTATAAGTGTAACACAAAACCCACCCTAGGTTAAATTACATGTTTTTCAAATTGGTCCTACGTGCCCATCTACCCTCTTTCTGTGACTTTTCTCCAGACTTCCTGGTTCCCACTCCTTTCATACCTTAGGTGCTATTTCTGATATACATGGACCACCTCCTTCCACAGAGAAATAGTGAAGGTGACTGGATATGCTTCCTGGAGGTGGGAGGGTGGTGGGGAGAGGGTATGTGTATTAAGAGTAGAACTCTGGCCGAAACCGGTTTGGCTCAGTGGTAGAGCATCGGTCTGCGGACTGAAAGGTCCCGGGTTCGATTCCGGTCAAGGGCATGTACATTGGTTGTGGGCACATCCCTGGTGGGGGGTGTGCAAGAGGCAGCTGGTCGATGTTTCTCTCTCATCGACATTTCTAGCTCTCGCTCTCCCTTCCTCTCTGTAAAAAAATCAATAAAATATATTAAAAAAAAAAAAAAAGAGTAGAACTCTGGAAGAATTTATCTTAATAATTTAACCTACCCTGTTTCCCCGAAAATAAGACAGTGTCTTATATTAATTTTTTTCTCCCAAAGTTGCGGTAGGTCTTATTTTCAGGGAAACACGGTAATTGGCAGACTGGAGCCACCATTTCTAGTTATGAAATTTAATAAAATTTATATTACTTTTTAAGATTAACTTTGGGAACATCAGCCTAATAAAAAAAATTTTAAATATATTTTATTGATTTTTTTACAGAGAGGAAGGGAGAGAGATAGAGAGCCAGAAACGTCGATGAGAGAGAAACATCGACCAGCTGCCTCTTGCACCGCCCCCACCGGGGATGTGCCCACAACCAATGTACATGCCCCTGACCGGAATCAAACCTGGGACCCTTCAGTCCACAGACCGACCCTCTACCACTGAGCCAAACCAGTTTCAGCAACCTAATAAAATTTTGATTAAAGTATAAACAAAGACCAATTTTGAAAGGAAAAATAATAGGTGTAGGGAGTTTATAGTAAGGTGACCAGACGTCCCGCTTTTGGCGGGACAGTCTCAATTTTCAACAATTTGTCCCGCGTCCCATGGTGTTTTAAAATCGGGACTTTTTTAAGACACCGTGGTACACGGGACAAATTGTTAAAAATCGGGACTGCCCCGCCAAAAGCGGGATGTCTGTTCACCTTAGTTTATAGGGAAATGGAGATGTTTTGATGATGATTCTTCAGTGACTTCCACAAATGCATTTTTTTAAAATAAGAGGATATCCTATTTAATAAAAGGCTAATATGCAAATAGACCAAACAGCAGAACAACTGAACAACTGGTCGCTATGACATGTACTGACCACCAGGGAGTGCACGTGGAACATGGCGGACATCAGCTGAGGCTGGATGGTGGAGCAGGTGAGCGGGGGTGCCAGACTAAGGCAGTGCGCTGGTCACTGTCATTGGGGCGAGCCTCTTGTGGTTATTGAAAATTCTTTGCTCCCTCACACTACGGGCCTGCCCAGCACTCTCACTTGCTGCCAGTGCTGGCCCCGCTCACACCTGCTGCTAGCACCATAGCTACTGCTTGCACTTGCTGCCAGTGCCCAGTGCCATCCCTGATTGCTCAGTGCCATCAGCAGGTGCAAGTGGTGGCTGCTGGCCCCAATTGCCCTGGAGGGTTTCTCCACCTCTCCCTGCTCCTGAGGGGCAATCAGGGCTGGCAGCTGCCTCTTGCACCTATTGCCAGCGACTGCTCCATTCGCACCCACTGCTGGCACTGGCCCCACTCACACCCGCAGCTGGTGCTGGAGCCGCTGCTTGCTCACACCTGCTGCAAGAGCCCAGCGCGCCTGTCCCAGTCATCAGTGGGTGCAAGTGGTGCCTGCCGGCCCTGATAGCCCTTTAGAGCTGCTCCTGAGGGGTAATCGGGGCAGCAGCCGCAGCTCGCACCCGCTAACAGCACCAACCCCAATCACTGTGCCATCAGCGGGTGCAAGCAGGTTGGGTGCTGCGGGAGCAGGGTTGCCAGCAGACAGGGGACAAGGAGCCATGGTAGGAGGGGTCAGGCAGGGGCTCAGAGAATGGGCTGAAACCCACCCCTGTGCCCCCAGCAGCCTTGTGGCCCACAGTTCCTTTCAAAGTGCACAAATTTGTGCACTGGGCCCCTAGTCCTATTTAATAAGTGAGTAATGTACAAATTGACAGTACCTCTGCTACACCCACAAGCCACACCCACCAGCCAATCAAGAGCAAGTATGCAAATTAACCCAATCAAGATGGCTACACAGAAGGCTTGGGTTTCCCCAGCAACGGAGGAAGACAAGCTTTCCACCTGCTCTGGCCTGCCTTGGCATCTGCTTGAGGCTACAAAGTTTCAATTATAGAAGATAGATAAATCCCAACAAAAATGACTGCAGCCACGGAGCAAGCAGGAGGCTTGGCTCTGCTCAAGGCTACAAAGTTTCAATTATAGAAGTTAAATAAATCCCAGATACCAGGGCCTCTGCTGGGGTCACCGAGGGTGTGGCCAGCCTGCAAACCACCACAGGCCCCTCGCCCAGGCCACCCCATGCCCCAAGGGAGCCCCCACCCTGATCCAGGATACTCTTCAGGGCAAACCAGCTGACCCTCACCCTTGCACCAGGCTTCTATCCTATCTAATAAAATAATAATATGCAAATTGATCATCACTCCAACACACAAGATGGCTGCCCCCGTGTGGTCAAAGATGGCTGCCCCCATGTGGACACAAGATGGCCAGCAGGAGAGGGCAGTTAGGAGGGATTGGGTCTGCAAGGGAGGGCAATTGTGGGTGATTAGGCCAGCAGGGGAAGGCAGTTAGGGGTGACCAAGCCAGCAGAGGAGGGAAGTTGGGGGCGACCGGGCCTGCAGGGAAGGGCAGTTGTGGAGGACCCAGGCCTTCAGGGGAGGGCAGTTAGGGGCAAACAGGCTGGCAGGGGAACAGATAAACATCAATCAGGCTGGCAGAGGAGTGATTAGTGGGTGATCAAGCTGGCAGGCAGAAGTGGTTAGGGGCAATTAGGAAGGCAGGCAGGTGAGCAGTTGGGAGTCAGCAGTCCTGGTAGGATTGGGCCTAAAAGGACAGTCAGACATCCCTCAAAGGGTCCCAGATTGGAGAGGGTGTAGGCTGGGCTGAGGGACACTCCCCCTCTCCCCCCATTCACAAATTTCGTGCACTGGGCCCCCAGTTTATTAATAAAATCATAGAGGTAGAAAAAGTAATTCCTAGAAGAAATGGGCATAGAAAATATGTTACAGAGATAAAGGAAGGGTCCATGGAGCTTGGGAGTGAGGAAGCTGATGGTAATGCACCTATGGGACAGGGGAAGATGAAGGGGGAGGGGGAAGGGAAAGGAAAAGGGAAAAGCATGGTCATGCTCCCAGGAAGAAGGGCCCACTGGATCCTCTGTCCTAAGGATTTTAAAGGTGGATATTTTAGGGGAGGTTCCAGTGGAAGATCTTAATGGAATATTCAGCAGCTTTTCAGGTATGCCCTTTCATGGTCTAGGTCTCCACTGATTGATTGCCAGAACAGGGGGTCATTATTCAATGCAGTTCATCCTGAGATCGGCCTTGGTATCACTGGTCTGGTTTCCGCTTTTCTGGGCCTGGAGCTGAAATACAACTGAGGCCTAGATATTATCTCTAGGGAGGAAAGGTCAGGGGGTCCAGACCTCATGACCAGCAACCAGAATATGCTAGGGAAAGAAAGACCACCCTGAGGGCAAGATCTGACCCTACAATTGTCCTTTGCTAGGCACCTGGGCTTTCTGCTCTGATGACCTTTTCTACTTGGACCATCATCCTTACTATGCCTAACTGTCTAACTGCCTATCACACCTCCCACCTCAGGGATCTTGGCTCTGAATTCTTTCAGAAAAAAGTGGTGCAGGATCTCTTCTTGAGGGTATTACAGATGTCTTCATTTCCCACTCACTTTTGCCCACCTCCACCTGGCTCCCTCCCCACCTCAGGCCTTCTCCACACTATTGTCTGTGTCCATGGACCAATGCATATAAATTCATTGGTTGACCTCTTACCTCCTCCCATTTTAAACTTATCACAGAATTGAATAAACCAAATAAAATTATTCTTTGGGTTTTATTTCTTGGTAATATTGTAATATATAATTTTTTTCCTATTCATTAATTTTAGAATTAAAGCTAACCTCTTGCTTGCTTAGAGCAAGAGATTCCAGATAAATAATTTTGACCTACATAAATAATGGTAGCTCACCATGTTAATATTTGTTACTATTTTTTATATCCATATCTGGCATAGTTCTATCATTATTTTTTCTGTGACTTTTTAAATAAGTCTTTATTATTCAGATTATTATAGTTATTCCTGTTTTTTCTCCCCATAGCTCCCCTCCACCCAGTTCCCACCCTACCCCATGCCCTTACCTCCCCTCCATTGTCCTCGTCCATAGGTGTTCGATTTTTGTCCAGTCCCTTCCCGTACCCCACACCTCCTTCCCCCCAAGAATTGTCAGTCTACTCCCTTTCTATGCCCCTGACTCTCATATTCACCAGTTTATTCTGTTCATCATATTTTTTCATTCACTTTATTTTTAGATTCACTTGTTGATAGATATGTATTTGTTGTCACTTTGTTATTCATAAATTTTATCTTTACCTTTTTCTTCTTCCTCCTCTTCTTAAAGAATACCCTTCAGCATGTCTGGTATTTAGCATGTCAGTAATACTGGTTTGGTGGTGAATTCATTTAGCTTTTTCTTGTCTGTGAAGCACTTTATCTGACCTTCAATTCTAAATAATAGCTTTGCTGGGTAGAGTAATCTTGGTTGTAGGTTCTTGCTACTCATCACTTTGAATATTTCTTGTCACACCCTTCTGGCCTGCATAGTTTCTGTTGAGAAATCAGCTGACAGTTGTATGGGTACTCCCTTGTAAATAACTGTTTTTCTCTTGCTGCTTTTAAGATTATCTCTTTGTCTTTTGCCCTTGGCATTTTAATTATGATGTGTCTTTTTAATATATATATATATTTTTTTTTAATTGATTTTTTACAGAGAGGAAGAGAGAGGGATAGTTAGAAACATCGATGAGAGAGAAACATCGGTCAGCTGCCTCTTACACACCCCCCACCGGGGATGTGCCCGCAGCCAAGGTACATGTCCTTGACTGGAATCGAACCTGGGACCCTTGAGTTTGCAGGCTGACACTCTATCCACTGAGTCAAACCGGTTAGGGCTATGATGTGTCTTGATGTGATCCTCTTTGGATTCCTCTTGTTTGGAGTTCTGTGTGTTTCCTGGACTTGTAAGTCTATTTCTTTCACCAGGTGGGGGAAGTTTTCTGTCATTATTTCTTCAAATAGGTTTTCAATATCTTGCTCTCTCTCTTTTTCTGGCACCCCCATAATTTAGATGTTGGTACACTTGAAGTTGTCCCAGAGACTCCTTATACTATCTTCATATTTTTGGATTCTTTTTGGTTTTCCAGTTGGGTGTCTTTTGCTTCTTTGTATTTCAAATTTTTTACTTGATTCTTGGGGATTTTCTAGTCTGCTGTTGGATCTCTGTATATTTTTCTTTATTTTGGTCAGTGTATGCTTAATTTCTAATTGGTGGTCCTTTTTCATATCCTTGAGTGTCTCACTAATATTCTCAGAGGTTTCTAGAAGATTCTTGAGTAACCTTATAACTGTGATTTTGAACTCTATACCCAGTAATTTGCTTTCCTCCATTTCTTTCATTTGTGACCTGTTTTTTTTGTTTGTTTGTTTGTTTTGTGTGTGTGTGTGTGTGTGTGTGTCCACATTTTGGCTGCTTCTCTGTGTTGATAGAATGGCTTTGTGTGCTAGGTGTCCTATAGGACCTAGTGGCTTAGCCTCCCCAGTCACCTGAGATGGATGCTCTTGGTGTTCCCCTTTGTAGGCTGTGAGTATAGTCTTGTTGTAGTGAAGCCTTGATTGCTGTTGGTATCACTGGAAGGAATTGACCTCCAGACCAATTGGCTGTGAGGACCAGTTGTGTCTACAATGGGAGAACTGCTGTGCTGGAAACACCCTTATGGAGCTGGACTTGCTTCAGTGGGGCTTTGTTGTTCACTGAGTCTGCCCCCTGAGTGTCTCTTATGGATCTGAAGAGTTGTAATCTGGTTTGGTCTCACTTTGACCACTGGGTGCACTGGCTCTAGGATCTTCAAGGAGGTGCAAAGTCAACCACTGCCTGCGGCCACCCAGCAGGAGCTATAGAGAGATCTGCAGATTCCTCCTCTTAGTTTGGGGTTTAGATGTGCTCAGATGAGGCCCAGCTCTGAAGCAATGCAGGCTGCTGATGAGCATTCTTTTGGAAGCTCTGGGCTTCATTGACCCAGCTCCAGTTTGTTAGATTAGGTTGCAAAAGGTCAGGCCATTTATATGCAAACACCTCTGTGCACAGCTTGGGTTGGGTTGTAAATTGGGTGGGGCATGGTCTCAGGGAATCATGGGTTGGTGCAAACAGCAATGGTTGCCTGTTGGCCCTGCCCCAATAGGTCCCTGGGTCTCTGTGTCCCACGGCCCCATGCAGAAACAATGTGACCACCTCCGAGAGAAAGCTGCCCTCGTGTTCCTGCCTGATGCCAGATAGTCCAGTTTCTTCCTGTATAAGTCTGGGTCTCCAGAGTCTCGCCCAGTACTAGAGTTCAGAGCAGTCAGGAGTTTGTATCTCCCTCCCAATTGAAAAAGACAGCGTACCCAGTTGCCAGCCCATTTCCACTCGCACCTCCATACCTTTGCTCTTCCTCACCTTTGCACCTCCTACCAGTCTAGATGCGTTTTTCTCTTTCTTTCTTGTTGTAGAACTTCCACTCAGCCAGCCTTCCCATGGTTCTGGATGATATCCATTTTTTCTTTTAGTTGTAGTTTTGATGTGGTTGTGCGAGACAGCAAGTTCAGCTGTTTACCAATGCCGCCATCTTGTTTCCTCTCTTTTCTGTGACTTTCAAGATATAAAGTTCTTAGGCTGATATTTTGAAATTATCAAAAGAAATGTGTATATATTTATTTTTAAATATATTTTTATTGATTTCAGAGAGGAAGGGAAAGGGAGAGAGAGAAACATCAATGATGGGAGAGAATTATTGACTGGCTGCCTCCTGCAAGCCTCCCACTGGGGATCGAGCCTGTAGCCCAGGCATGTGTCCTTGACCGGAATCGAACCCAGGACCCTTCAGTCTGCAGGCCGACGCTCTATCCATTGAGAAAAACCAGCTAGGGATATATATATCTGTATCTGTATCTGTATCTAGTTTAAACACTTAGACTGTAACAGTTATAACACATTTCATATATAAAATTATGTTGTTTCGCTTTTAGGTTATGCCTTTCTAATGTAAGACACAATACAGAGCTAAGATATACACAGTCATAATTCTGTTCTTCATTTAGGAAGATTCCTGACCAGACGTGGGTACAGTGTGATGAATGTCTTAAATGGAGGAAGCTTCCTGGCAAGGTTGATCCATCTACATTACCTGCAAGATGGTTTTGTTACTATAATTCCCATCCAAAGTACAGGTAAGCTTGGGACTCAGTATTATGCCAGAGATAACTCCTGATTTTTCTCTATATTCTAAAACACTTTTTATCTCAAGTCTACACTCTTAAGCCTGGCATTCCAGCCTCTATGCCAACTGGTCCCCCCTTAACTATCCAGCCTTATTTTTTATTGTATCTTAAAACAAACCCTATGTTTTAGGTAGGTATGTGGCTTCAGTATTCCCCACACATGCCATGCTTATTCCCTCCTTCATGACTTTCCACATACTTACAGTGACTTTATGCATTCCATCTGCCTGTCCAAATCATATCCATCTGGGATGCTTAAGTGCGTAAGTGTTTTGTGTGACACTTTATTTTCCTGTTGACAATATTTTATAGAATTTTACTTTGACTTTCTATGATATTTAATTCTTGACATTTATTCACATATCATTTTGTAATTTTTGGATATTTTTCATATGTATATACTTTGGCTCTTCAAGAAACTGTAAGCTATTTGAGAATAAGGGCTTTACATTTTGGTTCAAGATGATGGTTTTCTTCACATGCCTCCTATACCTGAATCTGTTGTAGTACCTACTGTACATTCAGTGCTATTTGTTTACATGTTTGTCTTTTTCATACACTCTATGTTCCTTGTAGCATCTAACATCTAGATAGTGCCTGGCATTTCCATGGGCATTAATTTCAATTTAACAAATATTTTTATTTGATTCAGTAGTCACATATGTTTATGATAATAATTCAATTTGCTTCATTTAGGCTAAGATGTAATTTTTACCCCCTCAGGATAAATGCTGATAGAAAAAAGGTACTAGGCGCTATGGTTCCCAAGGGCACACACACACCTTTCTTCCTTCTCAGGCATGAATCTCCTAAACTTTTAGGGTCCCTATGAAACTTGCAACTAGGGGAGCAATGGGCAGTGGCAGCTCATTCTGGGTTAACCCCTGAACCTGTCTCCAAGGCCCCCTTTTCTCTCACTTTCCAGTCAGCCAAAGCAGACCTGCCTAGGCTCTTTCCTGTTGCTTCTTGTTTCACTGTCCCAGCTTTAATAAATGTATTTTCAAAATAAAAATAAAGTAAAAAAGGCACTAAAACACAGTATGCCTTTTAGAAGAAAATGTTTAAAATGGAGGAAATAAAATAAATGATGTCTAGGTCTGTAATGAGTAGGTATTCCTTCATAATCTCCAGCACAGCTTCTTCTTCATGGATAGTAACTGAGATTGTGATTAGAATATAGGACTGAGTGCATAGAAGTCTCACTTTTTAATCCTGTATCTTCTATTGGTTTATACTTAGTCCAGGAAACATAACCTTCCAGGATATTTTGTCCCCTTATATAGCATAGGATTTCTAATTATTATTAATTTTTATTTGTTTCTAGGATTACTTTTGACCACTGAATACTTTTTCTAGTACTGTCTTCAGGTTTTTACTCCTCTAAAATTATTTTCTTTGTGCTTTACAAATTGCAAATGTATGTATATATTTTCATTTATACAATAGAATCCTCCTTTTTTTCTCTTTGCTAGTCTCTGTTCTATTCTTTTTATGATGTAAGCTCCTGGTTCCTTGTTGTTGCTTTCTATCATAGCCTTTCATTTTCTTCTTCAGGCATCACCTAGTTTAGGGATGCTTCTATACTGCATCTTGGGAAATTCTTCATAAATGATAGGCAACAGACCTAGGTTCTAGTTTCAGCAACATTCTCTTTGTATGGAACCTCAAGCAAGTCTCTTATGTGCTTGAACTTCACTGTGTAAGAATGGAGATTACGTTTTGTGCTGTCTACCATAATATGAATTTTGAAGCTGTCAAGTACTTTGAGTAGATTGGGAGAAAGGTGATATATGCACCAAAAATAATTAGATGACTGCATTC
The DNA here is from genome assembly GCF_964339955.1 of Pipistrellus hanaki. Taxonomy (NCBI): domain Eukaryota; kingdom Metazoa; phylum Chordata; class Mammalia; order Chiroptera; family Vespertilionidae; genus Pipistrellus; species Pipistrellus hanaki. The sequence continues at coordinate 48,487,178 of NC_140524.1, forward strand.
CTTGAAATAAGAATTGCTAATATTAACCTACACATGGGTTTTGCAATGTGGGTGGAATCTGAGCTTTATAAGGTTAGAAGATTGTTAAGCTGCCTTGGTATTAGGTCTAGTAATAAGTAATGTCGTTTTCTAATACTTTTTTTAAATCGAATTTATTTAAACAATACAACAAAATTTAATCAACAATATAGTTGCCGTTGTTTTCTACTACTTGTGCCCAACGCTCAGGAAGCATTTTAATCCCTCTGTTGTAAAATTCTTGTGATTTTGATGCAAAAAATTCGGTCAATGCATTTTTGAGGCATTCTTCATTATTAAATTTTTTTCCAAGAAGAAAGTTTTGCAAAGAACGAAACAAATGGTAATCGGAAGGGGCAATATCAGGAGAATATGCAGGTTGAGGGAGAACTTCCCATTCCAACTGGCGCAGTTTTTCAGCAGTGATTCTTGCAGTATGCGGTCGTGCGTTATCGTGGTGAAGAATTACGCCCTTCCGATTAATCAGCGTGGGTTCTTTTTCTCTTAAAGCTTGGGCTAACCTTTACATTTGGGCACTATACACTGCACTTGTAATGGTTTGGTTAGAAGTTAGATGGTAAAAGTTCATGATGAAGAATTCCTTTAAAATTCCACCAAACACACAACATCACTTTTTTCGCATGCAAGTCAGGTTTTGGCGTGGGCTGCGGAGCCTCATTTTTGTCCAACCATTGAGGCCGCCTTTTCAAATTAACGTACAGCAACCATTTTTCATCTCCGGTAACAATTTGCTCTAAAAACGACAAACGGTTTTGACGAGAGAGGAGCGAACTGCAAATTGTGACTCTTTGATTACGGTTGTTGTCGGTCAACTCATGAGGAACCCATTTTCCAAACTTTTGGACTTTGCCAAGTGCACGCAATTGATTGGAAATTGTTTTTTGTGAACAATTTAAAGTTGTTGCAAGCTCTTGTTGGGTAATTTGAGGATTTTGCACCAAAAGAGCTTGAAGAGCTTCTTGATCAAAATTGGACACACGGCCTCGACCACTCTTGTCATCTAACGAAAAATTTCCCTCGCGAAATTTCTCAAACCAACGCTGGCATTTTCTGGCGCTAACTGCATCTTGACCAAGAGCACTACAGATGTTTTTTGCAGCCTCACTTGCTTTTCTTCCTAATTGGAACTCGTAAAGCATGCAGTGCCGAATATGCTCTTCATCTGCCATCTTCTTAGCCCTAGTTTTGCAACAAAAACCAAACCAAACACAAACTTTTTTAAGCAAAACTTGTTAATTGCACTTCACACGTTCTGTAGATACCACGTGTTTGAAGGTTATGTCAATACAAGTCAACGCCAAGCAAGATTTTAAACGAATGTTAAAAACGACATTAATTATTACTGGACCTGATATAATTGTGAGGAAAGTAGACGGTAAAAGCAAAGAATACCTTTTGTTTCCAAAAGATTATTTCTTCTCTATTCTGCAGGAGATGCTCTGTCCCAGAAGAACAAGAACTCACTGATGAAGACATGTATTTGAGCAAAGCTAAGAAACAGTTGAGTATACCTAAGATAGTATTCTGTGTTATACAGTAGAGGAGACTGACTCTTCCTAATAGGGGAATTTTTAAAAGAAGGGTGCTTTTTCCTCCTTTTTAATTTTTTAAATTATTTTCCCCCTCACCTCTTTGTTATCCCAGTTTTTATTCCTTCTAATCATCTCCTGAGTTTCTCAACTAGTGGTTGTCTTTAGTCTCCCTTCCCTCCCCCTCTCTCTGTTTCATGGGGCATCTGAAATTTCTCTGCAGTAGCCGTGTTCAGAAAGGCATCCTTAGAAATTCAATGAGGCCCATACTATTTCTAATTTGGAAGGAACATTAAAAGCCAAATCTACAATTGGTAATCCATTTTAGACTGAGAAGTGTCATGAGTGAACTAAATACCACTTTTATCTTTTCCTAGAGATCAAACTGTTGAGAAGAAGAAGGTGCCCTTGGAAAAAGAGAACCACCAGGTGAGAGACAGTCCACCCTCTTCCTTTTGTGAACAAAATTTTCCCCAACAGAGGACATAGGTTGAAGGAAGCAGCAGTCTTGAAAGCTGCATTGAAATAATGAACCATTTCTTCTGGTGGTACTATTTTTTTCATTGCATCTTTTTATTTTGCTTGGATCTGCTGTTACTGATGTTCAGATCACCAAAAATAAGAGGCAAATCATTCATTTTACAGATTTGGATTCAGTAGTGATTCTGAACAGTGTGAAGGTCACTTTCTGTGTCACAGAATTTTCAGGGTTATGTTCCATCCTCATACAGGCTGCTCCTGTTGAGTGTCTTGTTTTCCTCAGTCTCCTTTCTTCCAGGATTCAGGGGTGATTCTTCCTCCTTCCTTTTGGGAAGAAGGGTGATTCTTTGTGCCCCTCTCCCATCCCTGCTTTCAGGCTGGCTGGCTTTATAAAGACTCTGCTGTTTTGAATTTTCAGGAGCACTGTCTCTCGGACATGGTTACCCAGCTCCGGACGCTGAAGGGTGTAATAAGGTTGGCCGTCCTTTCAGGGACACTCCTTTTCTGACAGCCACCATAGCACCCATCTATCTCCCCTCCCTCAACCTTGCCTTTCTGCATGATTTTCCTTTTGACCCTCTTTTCTAGAGATATCTACTAGTCTAGTCGCATGTTAGACTCACCTTTCACCCACTCAATCAGGGTAGGTCAGACTGGTGAGGATAGAGGCAATTTAATACTAATTCTTCTTCTGACAGTCTACTAAGACCTAGTTATATGAATATTCAGGTTTCATGCTCTGCTTAATAGTTGGATGTAGAGATTGGGAGATTTCCTGGGACTGCCCTGTCCTCATTCAGTTTACCTCACCTTTACATTCCTTCACCTTCATCATTCATACTATTTTCATAAGCTGGCTCTGCCACAACATCCCAGATGCATGTCTCTGTGTGTGTGCACTATGAATACATGTTAATGTCTCGCATGCATTTCTCCAAATCCAGCACCGACACATGCTGCAATGCTTATTCCCTCCATCCCTGCCCTCATCACAGATCTCAGAGGAGTGAAAATCCAGCTTTAAACTGGGTCAAAAGACAGAATTAGACACTGACTAGGGGGCCTGGGTTTATGTTGTGGGTGGAATGACTCTAGGAGCCAATAAGTGAGTTGGGGAGGTCTGTTGGCGGCCAGCTGATTAGGTTATAAGTGAACATGCCTGGGTTCAGTGTTCTAGTGTACATTACTGTGTGCTGTTTGTTCTGTTGTAGGAAACAGTTTCTTTTTATTTGGCTAAGTGTTCTTTCCTAGCATCAGAAGGATTGACTCATCCTTTGGTATTTAGTTTGAAATTGGAATTTTTTATGCATCATTTTTTTCTTTGCTAGGTATTCACTAATCCACTGAAGATTCCTACGATTCAAGACATGGATGAATTAAATAGCCAAACAGTTGGATATGAAGAAATTGATAGCCCCAGCCAGTTTCCATCTGTTGGAGAAGAAAACAAAACACCTCCTCTTCAACTTAAGCCTCTGGATTCCAGTGTTTTCCAGTTTTCCAGGTGAGTAAAAACATAGCCTCTCTTCAATAGTTTCCTCAGGGTTTGTAATGTAAGTTTGTATGATTATCATATTTATGTTTTTCCTTAGGCATAGCATGGAATTTAGAAGGATAAACACCATTTTGGGTTGATAGAATTGTGTGCTGCATGTATCCCAATTATTCAACATCACAACTGCTATGTCAAACCTGTCCTTTTTATTTGCTTTTTGAGGTGATCATCTGACAAATGCTTTTATGTATTGTACAATATATTCATATTATTCTGAGAATTGTGTTTGTGGAATAATAGAGATGCAAACTCTTTGAAAAGTACTATCTGCTATACAAATATAAGCTAAAACTACAGAGATAAACATTGTTTCTTTCCTTAAGTTTAGGAATATTAAAGTCCTGTAGGTCTCTATAGGCCTAGCACATGTTGGCCACATATAAAAATAACCATTAGAATTTTATGCCATTAGGTAAGCCTTCTAGTTCTTCGTTTCCTAGAGTAAGTTATTAGTATAAATTTAGATTTTGGCTTTACTTGTTCATCTTATAGCTCATCATCAATATTATTTTGTTAGTCTTTATAACAGGAAGGAAAACACCTTTTCTTAAATATCAGAAATATTTGAAGCACTGAAAGTTATGACTGCCCCTATAATGCCACAAGACTGGAACTCAGGACTCTGATTAAAACTTGCTTTCTCCCCTCCGTTATGCTTCTCATTTCTGATAGAGCCAAGCTATAGGGCAGGTAGAGTTGTTCTCTAACAGTAGAAACTTCTACAGTCATCAATAATGTAAACTTTCAACTTACCCTCTTCACTTTGGATATCTTCTTAACTTAGGATAGATGCAATGGAATACATGATACGGTAAAAATGACTCCTGTTCCTCCCCCCTCCCCAATGTTACTGATATTTTTCCTTGTTTCTTGTTTCTTAGGTGGGTCTTTTCAGCTTCTCATCTAGACAAACATCTCTACATGTATGCAAGTCCCCTATTCAGTGATTCTATCACAATTAAGCCCTGTAGATATTGGAAGAACCCCATGACCCCCCCCCCCCCGAACATGAACAAAAAGTCTCAAGAGGAAGTAAGCTATTAGGAGCAAAACTTATAAAATTCTAAAGGAATTAAATGAGAACTTGTATGAAAGAATTTAGAGGTACTCACTAACTAATGATTGAATGAGTAATATGAAAGAGCAGTTTCTAAGATTGAACTATATAGCAAGGGAGTGAGAAATATAGTCAGTATCAGGAGCTTGAGAGTAATTTTTACTCTGTTCCCATCTGTAGTTTTCTAGCTCTCATTGTAGATTGGGAAGGTTGTACAATGAAGTGTGTGTTTTTGAAGTACTTTGTTACCTCTCTATCTCAGTCTCTTTGAAATGATCATGTGTTAGAATTGCTACTGGAGTATTAAGGTGTCATTGATCTTGACGGCTCTACTTTCCCTGATTGGACAAATTTCCATTTTTTGTCAGTGTTTCTTTTTACTCTATAGTGACTTTTGGCAACCTAAAGGAAATTATAAATGCTAACCTATGTATGTGTGTATTTTATGAGTGCAGTATGTCAGTTCATCCATTAGGTGGCATACTTTATCAGGCTTTATTGATACTTTTGTATGGAACTGCTGTGCCCAGAGTTGGGTTTTGACTATAGAAAACAGGTAAAATACTTTTATTCCTCATGTTCAGTTTTAATTTTAGAATAATATTCTTTCAAGAGAAAGAGATACGTGATAATTGATGTTGCTGCTGATGTCATGTTTTATGTAAGGTCACTAAATGATTATTATGTCACTTCATGCTACATGTGTAGAGAAATTCAGTTTGATTGGACGGAGTCTGTTTTTCTTTTCTTTCTTTTTTTTTTTAGTTTTTTTTTTTTAATTGTTTGAAGCATTACAAATAGTCTCTTTTTTTCTCCTCTTGACCTCCCCCCGAGTCTGCTTTTCTATAAGGGAAAATGATGGGTGCTCAACAGTTCAGTGAAATATACAAGGTTTTCTGATAAAACAATGTTAATGGAATTATCAATTTAGCCAAGAGTTACAAAGGTATCCTTTGTTGTTATCAAAACCTGAAGGTGATAAAGATCCTTGGGCCATGGAGTACAACTCTCCAACTCTAGATAAAATAAAGCCTTCTCTATAAAAGAAAATTTTAAAAATTCCTAGTGGGCTAGCAAGGCCTCCCAATGTGTCATTGGAAATAGTTTTATGAGTTTCACAAATCTAACAAGAGAGTGGAGCACTTGCAATAGATAATAGATTTAGCTGGTAATATGAAACAGGCATAACTTTTTAAGGAAACACAGCTTATTTCTCTTAATGTAAATCATCCTTTACTGTTCACTCATTCTGCATATATTTGAGTGTTTACTGTATGAAAGATAGTGTTTTAAGGCAGTGATGGAGTCAAAGATGAAAGAGCTTATGATAGTCAAAGTTTTATATATAGCTATCCCCAATACATTCTAGATTTCATATAAGTAGTACAAACTGAGGTCTAAATTAGTCATAAGCATATGTACAAAGGAGATAATTAGTGGCTGGAATATATTTATATATTTATAAAGATTTTGAGTAAGTTAAATGTCAAAAGCTAATTATTTCATGTTTAAGAGGATAACAAAAAAATCCAAATTATATTGTAATAGTGGGAGGAAAGAAGAGACATTCTAGTATGTTTAAAGGAATATTTGAAACAACAAATAGAGACAGAAGTAAAAGAACAATTTTTCTAATGAATAAGTTGATTCAGGGGCCAGTATTAACATTTTAAAATATGTTCTTTGAGAGAGACTTCCAAAATGGAGAAATGAAGAGTGTAGTGGGCATTTTCATCAACAAATAACCATTTAACTGGAAGAAGTTATTAAAACAAAACAATCATTCTAAGTTCCTGGAAATTGCCTTAAGGGCATACAGAAAATGGAGAAACATTTATTCTGTAAATTTATTAAATCTCAGAAAGAACAGCAAGAGTCTTTGGCATTTAGCCTGTTTCCATCCTCCCCCAAGCTGTGTTTTATTAAAACTACTCTAGGATCTCTAATACAAGTGGGTGTGGTCAAGAAGTTGGGGTCTTTATCTTCCCCTAGCTCCTAGTCTACAGCTATGGCTTTACTTGAGAGAATCAGGCCTCCGACAATTCTCATCTCCCCCAGTTCTGTCTTGCAGAAGCTCTATTCTGAACAGACCCAAGAAGGACTGGGTCTCTCTTCTCCTAGCTAGCTTTCTCTTCCCTCATCCAGCCCCAACTCATGGTGAAAGTACTTACCTAGGGAAGTCATGGGGCTATTATTACTCCTGACCCAGCTTGCTTGTAGGGCAGAGGTTTATACCAGAAGGAGCCAACAAAAAAAAAAACCACCCCAGCACCTATTAATATAAAAGTTTCACTCCTGGAGAAGTGAGTCACTTTCCCTATTCCCACCTCTTCCTTAGGGAGAGAGACAGTCCTTAAAGATGATGAATTCCTTAGCTCTACCTGCCAGAATGCACATTACCTATAACAGGTCTTGGAGAATTCCATTCCTAAGGGCATTGTCAAAAGTAAAGGAAATTATGGTGGAGAACAATTGACAGGGTACTCATAGCTCCACAATACAAGTTACAACAAGCAAGAGTTGAGCAATTAGATGTTTAGTAACAGAGAGAACCAAGGAAAAAAGAGTAAATCACTAGAGGAATTTGAAAATATCTTGAGAAGTTAAAAATGAAAACAAAATATCCCAACACTTATGGGATAATATTTTGATCTCTCTTTCCCTTTCCCGCAGAGGGAAAATTATACAGGCTTATATTAAAATTGAAATGAGACCTCAAATTAATAACCTAAACTTCCACCTTCAGAAACTACACAAACAAGAACACACTACACCCAAATCAAGCAGAAAGAAGAAAATAACAAAATCAGAATGGAAATGAAATAGAGAATAGAAAAACAATAGAGAAAATCAGTGAAACCAAAAGTTGGCTCTTTGAAAAGAACAACAGAAATTAAGAAAGCAATTGTGTTTATAGTTGTTTGAAAAATAAAATATTTAAGAATATATTTAACAAAGTGCAACCAAAACTTTGTATAATGAAAACTACAAAATATTGTTGAATGAGGTTAAATAAGACCTAAATAAATGGAAAGACATTTCATGGTTATAGATCAGATTTAATGCTGTTAAGATGACAATATTTCCCAAATTGAGCTACAGATTCAGTGCAGTCTCTTATCAAAATATCAGCTAGCTTCTTTGCAGACAAGCACTGGATAAGGTGACAAAAAGATGAAGAAAATGCAAAGGAACTATGTAGTTGGAAAAGAATTCCTAGTATACAAACTCAAAATTAATCTTTACTAAATGAGTGAATACAGATTTGGAATAACAATTAATTCCTAGAGGGAAGAATCTTTACTTATAAAACTAATAAGTATTTACAGAACCAATAAGTAAAATCCATTTATTTTTATCTCCTTAAAGCAATACTTTCTTTTTTATTGGCTTTTATGTGCAAAGTTTTTGTTCCCTCATTCCCTTCTAGCACAGTTACTCAAGCTTCCTTCTGTCAAGGAGCTCATACTTTAGTAGGGAACCTGTGATACATACATACACACATGCACACATACTTGCATACATATGGTAAAAAGTGATACATGTAAGAGAGGGCTAAAGTGATACAGTAATTCAAAAGTACCATTTGAGCTGGACTTAGACATGCTCTGGGAATTCAGAAGTGGCATTTGAGCTGGACTTAGATATGGAAGCAATGATTAAAGATTTCAAATAGGGGAGTGACATAATTAGAGCAATACCTTACTTAGGAAGATTAATTTGGCAGTGGGTGATCTGGAGGTGAGAGAAGGGAGCCAGGTTTGAAGGTAAAGATGAAAGATCAATTTTATACATACTGAGTGAGATATCAGTAAGACTTCCATGAAAAACAAAATAAAACAGTGTAACAGGCCATTGGAAATCCAGTACTGGAGATCAGGGCTCGTGGAATGACTTGGTAGTTACTGTTCAGAGGTTATAACCAAGAGACTGTGTGATATTACCAAAGGAAAAAAATTGTAGGTATAGAAGAGATTTAAGGACAGAACACTTAGAAATTGGAAAATTAAGAGAAGGAAGAAAATTTAACATTCATTGCCTTTCATAAAACTTTGTTTTCTAGCATTATTTACCCTTTTTTGTACATGCAAACTGATTGTTTCACTATCTTCCTCAGTACTACAGCTAAATGGATCTGCAGTGGCCCTAAAATGCATTTAAAGATGGATACATTTGTTCTTATATAGCCCCTAAATCCTTTTGCTTTCCCACTAAGGCTGATACAAGAAATTATATTAAAATGGCAGACCAGTTTTATTTCTGGTGAACACTAGTTTTGAAGAACATTCAGGTTGTTACAAGAAGCTAAGGCTTGAGATGTCTTATATATGTTCTCAGATGTTGCAGAGAAATATAAGCAGCTTTTGAAATACTATGACTTGACTCTTTCTCATTAAAAATTTGAAAGTCAATCTTTACCTTGAAATTTCTTGGTTTTCTGCAGAGACAGCAGAAGAGTTATAAGGATAAAAATAGGGATCCCATCCTGCCACATGACATAAAATTGTCTATGGATTTCACTGGTGCCAGTTGTTTGTTCTTTCAACCTTTAGAGCATATAGCAGCCAGAAATGGAAGTTGATTCAGGTCACCATCCTGGGAGTGCCTGTTTACCCCAATAGAGGGGATTCTTTTGCCATAGGGAAAAATGACTTGAATTGGCTGTTTCAGTTTCTTTTTTTATGACCAGGGCCCTATGTTTCAATTAACTTTTACAAGTGAATAACAGGCAATAGCCACAATCGAGTTGGCTGGTAAAGGAATTGTATGGTGTTCGTTGCAATATAATAAAAAAAAATGTGCATAAGTCTTTGATACTGGAAGGTTTTTGTGACTCTAAAATTAACGAGCTGGCTCGGTTCTCCTCCACATATTCCCTAGGCTTTTTATGGCCTTTTTTCTTTCTTTCTGGCTCCCCCCCCCCCGCCCCCCATTCTCATATTAGAGGATTTTGCATGTGTATTTTTGTTTGTTTTCCTTCCTTGACCTGAATTTCTGAAACTTCTAAGTCAGGCTGGTTTTAATCCTATTTTCAGAATTCTTACCAAGGTCAATCTGGTCCTGTTATATCCAGATGCTGACTCTTCATATCTTTTTATTTTATCTCTCTCTTAAGACCAATTGCTATCTCAGCTATCTGCATAAGTGAAGTGGTAGGGGTTTGAAGGTAAACTTGTATTGCTTACCTGAAATGAGCTGTGGATAACAACTAGAGTCAGTTTTAATATGGGAAATTTGAAGAGGGGCTCTATAAGATAAGAATATATTTAGCCTATTTTGACAGCTTATTCCTCTTCTTGTTACAGTAAATACAAATGGATCCTAGGTGAGGAACCTGTGGAGAAACGGAGAAGGCTTCAGAATGAGATAACAACGCCTCCTCTAGATTATTCCATGCCTGGATCTTACAGGAGGGTAGAGGCAGCTGTTGCTTACCCAGAAGGAGAGAACAGCCATGATAAATCCAGTTCTGAGAGAAGCACACCACCGTATCTTTCCCCAGAATACCCAGAAGCAAGCAAAAGTACCAATCAAAGTAGGGAGGCTTCAGTTCTGTATCCAGGAGCCCAAGAACATCAGGGGTCCCTGCTCCCTGAAGAATTAGAAGATCAGATGCCAAGATTGGTAGCAGAGGAATCTAACAGAGGTAACATAAACAAGGAAGAAGTAAACAAAGGACCTTTTGTAGCTGTTGTTGGAGTTGCAAAAGGTGTTCGAGATTCAGGAGCTCCCATTCAGCTGATCCCTTTTAACCGAGAGGAGCTTGCTGAGAGAAGAAAAGCAGCTGAATCCTGGAACCCAATGCCTTATTCTTCTGTGGCTTCTGCTACAACTCCTGCCGCAGCCGCTGGGGAGAAAGGAAGAGGCTATGAGGAGAGTGGAGGTCATAATACACCAAAGATGAAGAACCAAAGAGAGTTGGAGGAACTGAAAAGAACCACAGAAAAATTGGAACGTGTTCTGGCAGAAAGGAATTTGTTCCAGCAAAAGGTTAGGGCAGCACCTTACCACTAGGAATAAAAGATAATTGAATAATAGGCCACCAAGGGACCTGAGAGCTGGAGCTCTGATGAATTCATGTTCTGAGGCCTTTAAGCAAAATAAGCCATTGAATTATTCTGTTGTATGCTTCAGATTGAGTAAACCCTAGTGGGCTTCCCTCCTATATTTTGGGATTGAAAAGGTCCATAAGTAGAGGAATACGTACAGAGGAATCACTGAGGGAATATATTAGGGACAATTTTTGCCACTCTTGTAGCATGTGGAGTCATTGAATTTCTATTTCTTGGACTGCAGGTGGAGGAGCTGGAACAGGAGAGGAATCACTGGCATTCTGAATTCAAGAAAGTCCAACATGAATTGGTGACCTACAGTACCCAGGAAACAGAAGGCTTGTATTGGAGCAAGAAGCACATGGGTTATCGCCAAGCTGAATTCCAGATTCTGAAAGCTGAGCTGGAAAGAACCAAAGAGGAAAAGCAAGAACTAAAAGAGAAACTGAAGGAGACAGAGACACACCTGGAAGTGCTGCAGAAGGCTCAGGTCTCCTACCGGACCCCAGAGGGAGATGACCTAGAAAGGTTAATTACTAGGGTTTAGTTATCAGCTTGTGAGTGCTAATGGGAAACATCCCTTAGGACCCCAGTTACTGGTCATAAATAAGGGAGGAAGTCTAAATCAATTTATAGGCCACCAAGGACTGAGGAATTACTTCTTAGAGAGCTGCAGCCAGTCTCCCTATGCTTGGTGGCATTGTGCTTTCTTCTTTCTTTATAGCTAATGGAAACATAATTTTTGAGAAATGTAGGCCCGTTTTTAAGGAGCTTCATTTTGTTCTGTTGGCTAATGACTTCATGTCATCTCTTCTCCTGCCCCTCACTCCATCATACAGGGCTTTGGCAAAGCTTACGCGGCTGCGTATCCACGTCAGCTATCTCCTTACTTCTGTCCTCCCTCACTTGGAGCTTCGTGAGATCGGGTTTGACTCAGAACAAGTGGATGGGATCCTGTATACGGTGCTGGAGGCAAATCACATACTGGATTGAACACTAGACTATATACTCTATCTACCCCTCTCTCTCCTCTTCTCTTCTCTTCTCCTCTCCTCTCCTCTCCTCTCCCATTCTCCTCTCCTCTCCCATTCTCCTCTCCTCTCCTCTCCTCTCCCATTCTCCTCTCCTCTCCTCTCCCATTCTCCTCTCCTCTCCCCTCCTCTCCCCTCCTCTCCCCTCCTCTCCCCTCCTCTCCTCTCCTCTCCTCTCCTCTCCTCTCCTCTCCTCTCCTCTCCTCTCCTCTCCTCTCCTCTCCTCTCCTCTCCTCTCCCCTCCCCTCCCCTCCCCTCCCCTCCCCTCCCCTCCCCTCCCCTCCCCTCCCCTCCCCTCCTCCTTCCTCCCTCTCTCCTCCACTTCTCTCCCATTCTCTCTCACCTTTATGCCTTATTTAGATAATCTTTGAGTAAATCCTCACTCTTAATCAGTCTGCTGCTTATTCAGTTTGGTGTGAGGAAAGAGGCTATTTCAATAGGCTTTCAAGAGTTTCAGGAACAGAAAAGCAATAGTCATCAAACCAAGTGACCTGAAAGTGTTAACTTTCATGGCTTAGATACTTGGCCTATTTTATATCCTTTCTGAAGTGGTTTGTATTCCATTTAGGTTAAATCAGTCAACAAATATTGGGTTAATGTACTAGGTGTTTTGGGATAAATTAACAATTATAACTTATGGATTCAGTCTTCAAGGATCTAACAATCTAATTGGAAACACAAGACACACACCAAGTTAACTAACTGGTACAAGAGAGTAGTACATGCATTATAGGGAAGGTGTGGAGGAGAAAGTTCAAGGAAGGAGTCACATCAGAAATGGGACCTAAGGTTTGTTTAAAGAATGAACATGACCACACTTAACAACTGTTGTTCTTTAGATGGTAGGACTATGATTGTTAATTGTTTCTTCTTGCTATCTTTCTGCCTTTTTCAAATTTTCTATAATAAACCTGTTATTCTTCTTGCATTGGAAAAAAATAAATTCTTTTAAAAAGGAATGAGTAGGTTTGGATTTAGATATCAAATGAGAGACTTTTGAAAGTATAAGTTCATTTTATAATTTATGTTGTATTTCACATTACCTCTGGAAGAATAGCATGAACAAAGGCATGGAAAAAGTTGGAATGTGAAAAATGTGTTTAGTAGGAATGATGAGTTAATGTAAAGGGATCTAATGTTAAATCGTTACCCATCTACTCACCTCCATTTGTGTTGTTTGCATTTTAATAAGGAATTCTTGGAAAATAAATCTTCAAGGCCCAAATTAAAAAAAAATATGTATCACCAACCCTGGATTTTAGGTAGTGGGAGAGCCATTTTAGGGCAGGGAAATCTATTTGATATTCCTCAGAATACACCATGCACCTACTCTTCAGGCCAGTGCTTAGTGAGGGGTAGATCTCATATTACCAGAAATAGTAAAACTTACTCTTGTAAAACTAGACATATTGTTTATTCCTTGCTTTATTGTATTTATATAGCACATACTCTCCAAAGAGTTCAAGGTACTCTTCAAAATACTTTGAACATTGAACACATAAAAAGCATAGCAACAGTGAAAACTATAAAAGCGAAATAATAAAAGGGAGGTGGGATCAAGCAATCACAAAAGGATTAACTAGTCCAGAGGAAATTTTTGGATATTTTTTGTTTCTCTTCTGCATAATTACTTCAGAAGATTCTCCCAAGCTTATTTTATCTCCTTTGAAAGATGCCCATCGTAGATATTCCAATGAGACTGCAAGGACTAGGAGGAAGCCAGAGTCAAATGTCACCATTAGAATAAGTACTCAAAATATTCCTTTCACCTCACTGCAGCTCTAGCCTGCCACGTGATTATTTCTCATGTCGGACATTTGGACTATGATGTTGAGGGCTCCAGTTATCTAAATGCTGCTCAGAGGGCAGGGGGGAGCATATTCAACCATTCTATGAACAGTAACACTTGTTCTTCAGATGGGAGCTGTGAGAACGTGGGGCTTTGCACAGATATGAACAACGTGGATGAGAATGTGGTGTAGGAAAAAATTCCGATAATTGTAGGTTGTGTGTGTGTGTGTGTGTGTGTGTGTGTGTGTGTAAAAGAGAGAGATAGGCCATTGGGCTTTTTAAAAAGGTGGAAATTTTTAACTCATCTTTACTATTGTTTATTCTCAGCCCATTTCCTCATCCCAACCCCATATTGCTTCTTCCAGCAACAGTTAACTGTGTGAACCTATTTACTACAATACCAGAGCTACCTCTTTGTTATCTATTTAGAAAGAAATCATACTATATAAAGTCCCTTTAACCAATGCTAAATGTCACGGCAGAGAGATTGAAAAATATCACTCAGGCTTACTAGAGCTTACGAGAAACAGTGTGGAGGCAAAAGAGATTCAGAAGAAAAAGGTGGATGCTTCCTCCTTTCTATCTTGTTAGGTTAACATAATCATAATTCTTTCAAATGTCTCTATTTGCCCTTTAAATTTCCACTTCCACAGTCAACAGTTAGGTTCTTATTATCTACTCTTGATTATTGAAATAGATTCTTAACTGGCCTCCCTTGCCTCTTGTTCTCACTCCTTAAATCCACCGTACTCACTATCTCAAAATTGCTTTTAATAGTGCTTCCAGTTGCCCACCAACTGTAATACAAATTCGCATCTGGATTAAACCATGCTCTCTAGACTCATCTTCCAGCATTTCAAGCAAACCATGTTCCATCCGAAATGAACTATTTTTAGGTTTCTAAACCTGCCTTAAGATTTTTGCTATTCCATTCCCTTTGCCTGGAATGTTTTCCCTTACATCTTCCCTTTGGCTCAGATGTCAACTTTTTTCCTCTGAAAATTTCTCTAATTACCCAGCGAGATGTGACATTTTCTTTGAACATGTAAGTTTTGGATCACTTATAAGGCTCTTATCACAAACTTCCTTGTCCTGTCTTCCCTATTATTATAGAAAGCTCCAGATTCAAATATTCACTGCCTACTTGGCATTTACATTTAGATGTCTCACAGGCATTTCAAATAAAACATGTTAAAAGTGAACAGTGACATACCCTCCCCCAGGACCGTTCCTTCCCTTAATTTTCCCCATTTGAAAAATGGCACCTCCACCCACCTAAGCACATAAGCTAGAAACCTGGAAATCATCCTAACTTTCCTCTTCTCTAGTCCTCTACATCCAGTCTGTCAGAAAGCGTGTCAACTCAAACTCCAAAGTATTAGCTTGATTTCAGTCACTTTTACCATAGCTACCTTAGTCTAAACTGCTATCGTCTCCCATAGATAATTGCAACTCCTAACTGGTGTCCTTGCTTTCATTTTTGTTCCCACAGTTGTCTTACCCAGAGTGATTTTAAAAAAACACACACAAGTCCAATCACATGACTCATTGCTTAAAGCCCTTTAATGATTTCTCATTGCACTTAGAATAAAATCCATGCTCATTACAATATCCTAAAGACCTCCACCTACTTCTAGTTTTTCTCTTGCAGCTATTCATATCTCACTTTTCCCTTGCTCACTGTGGTCTTACTACTGAAACATGTCAAGCTCTGACTTAACCTCAGAGTCTTTATCCATACTGTTCCCTATGCTACAATGTTTATATCTCCAGTTTTGGCATGCCAGTTATTCCTCATCCTTCAGGTCTTTGTGTGTCAACTTTCTCAGACAGGTCTGCCTGGGAACCATTTTTCTCTACCTTATTCTATCACTATTTCCTATTGTGTTTTGTTCATAGCACTTTTCACAACTTGCAATTATATATTTGGCTGTTTACTTTGACTCATTCAACAAATATTTATTGGGTATCTACTATATGTTGTATGATATACAGTGAAGAACACAACACATGTGGCCTCTGTCTGCCTCTTTCACTATTAAGTTCTATGAGGGGAAAGATCATGCCCATTTTTCTGCTAGTCATTGTATCCTTAAGCTTATCATACTACCTGGTATATAGTAGGTAATCAATAAATAATTGTAATGATGGGAACTGTGTTTTGTTCATATCTCCGTCTCCCTCAAGAGCTTAAAATAGAGCCTCATTCATAGAAGAGACTGGATACATACTGTATGAGTGAGGTATATAGCAATCCTGGACATTAAACTCTGAAAATGAAAGACTGAGACAATAAATGGCATAAGTTATGGGGGACATTCAGTGTTAGCTGGAGTGGCCTAGAGTTTCTCTTTAGCTGATCTTCCATTTGAATAATTAGAAAGGCTACTAAAGGAGAAAGGGAATATGGTGTTCTTACAGACATTCTGAATATCATCAAAAGGAAGTTCCTAACATGCAATTTTGAAATACTGATAATTACAGAATATAATCAGGAGAAGTCTATAGAGACCAGGTCTTGAGCGTGAGAAGTAAAGGAGAAATTTCTGAGTCTTTTGTTCACTTTTTCCAAGAGCAGTGACAGTATTTTTTTTTTTCCTAGAGAAGAGGAACTTGTCCATAAGCAAACAACAGACAGAGTAAGTTTCAAGGAAATAAATTTCTGGCACATGTGAGGAAGGCATTACATGCTTGAAGGATTAAAAAAAAAAAAAAATAGCCGAAACCGGTTTGGCTCAGCGGTAGAGCGTCGGTCTGCGGACTGAAAGGTCCCAGGTTCGATTCCGGTCAAGGGCATGTACCTTGGTTGCGGGCACATCCCCGGTAGGGGGTGTGCAAGACGCAGCTGGTCGATGTTTCTCTCTCATCGATGTTTCTAGCTCTATCTCTCTCCCTTCCTCTCTGTGAAAAATCAATAAAATGTATTTTTTAAAAATAAAATAAAATAAGTACTAGCAGAGGACTAGATCAGAGACTTTGTGGATCCAGGAGATGGCCCTTGGACTGGAGAGTCTCGGGTTCGATTCTGGTCAAGGGCATTTTTCTTGGTTGCAAACTCGATCCCTGGTGCAATCAGGGCACATTTGGGCAGCAACCAATCAATGTATCTCTCTCACATCTATGTTTCTCTCTCTTTCCCCCCTCTTCCTTCCTTTCTCTCTAAAAATCAATGGAAAAAGCCGAAACCGGTTTGGCTCAATGGATAGAGCGTCGGCTTGAAGACTGAAAGGTCCCGGGTTCGATTCCGGTCAAGGGCATGTACCTTGGTTGCGGGCATATCCCCAGTAGGGGGTGTGCAAGAGGCAGCTGATCGATGACTCTCTCATGGATGTTTCTAACTCTCTATCTCTATCCCTTCCTCTCTGTACAAAATCAATAAAAAAGAAAAAAAAAAGTAAGAAATGACTTTCAAAAAATAAAAATAAAAATAAAATAAATAAAAATCAATGGAAAAAATATCCTTGGGTGAGGATTAACAACAACAAAAAAGAGTGAAGTATGGAGGTATTGTCAGGAAAGCTTCAGGGAGTGAGCTCAGGTTAAGTTAAATGTAATTTCCCCAAAAGAATAATTTATGCTTGGTGACAAGGATATTCCTAACTCAGGACTTACCTTAGACAGAGAGAACATTCAGGAATCATACTTTCTGAATCAAAAGTTAGGGCATGCCCTGGCTGGGTAGCTCAGTTGATTAGAGCATCATCCTGATATGCCAAGCGTTCAGGTTTGATCCCTGGTCAGGGCACATACAAGAAGCAACCAATGAGTGCATAAATAAGTGGAACAACAAATCAACATTTTTTTCTCTCTCATTCATTCTCTCTCTCTCTCTCTCCCACCCTCTCTCCCCCCACCCTCTCTCTCTTCCTTCCTCCCTCCCTCCTCCTCCTCCTCCTCCTCCTCCTCCTCCTCCTCCTCCTCCTTCTTCTTCTTCTTCTTCTTCTTCTTCTTCTTCTTCTTCCTCTTCTTCTTCTTTTTCTTCTTTCTTTTCTCTCTCTCTCTCTCTCTCTCTCTCTCTCTCTCTCTCTCTCTCTGTCAAAAAAAGTTAGGGGCACATGATTAGTTAATAAATTAGATAATTTGAAAAAGCTAATTTACATAGTTTGGGGTATATTAAACCTTAGTCATTAAGTAAAATATAAGTAGTGTTCATTTTCTAATGGGAAATAAAATCTGCAGAAGAAATGTGTTTTGTTACTTGCCTTCATCCCAAGCCCAAAGTTTTTGTGTGAATCACCAGAAATTCCAAACCCACTATATATAAGAACAGTTCAAATGTTTTGGATGCCTTCTATGTACCAAACACATTCCATTCATCTGCCCATTGAGTCCTCAGGGTAGGCAAAATGACTTTAGGCAGAGGGTCAGAAAGTGTTCCCAAAAGGCCTGATTTTCTAGTTAGGCTATGGAAGCTTGTAAGGATTGGAAAGGTAAAGGTGTGTGGGCAATAGTATAAGCAAAGTCATAAGACTAGTTGGAGGGGTGTAAATAAAGGAACACCCAAGAAGCTGTGAGGAAGCCATATATATAAAAGCCTAATATGCAATTGTCCCCTCGGGAGTTCAACCAGGAGGCCAGGAGTTTGATTGCCAGCCAGGCCTAGGACCCTACCCATGCATGAATTTCATACACCAGGTAGTGTATAATTCACTTTGAAATAGAATGGACCAAGGGCTTGGGAATGCCAACAAGAGGAAAGCTATGCTAAATCTGCTCAACAATGGAGCCTTATAGGCTATGATTTAGGAAGTGGCTGTTGAAATCTTTCCAGTTGTCCCTGAGTTTGGAAAATTAACCGCAGTTTGCTGCTCTGCTCCCTTGGACTAAGCTTTTTTCTAGTATAGTAAAACCTCGCTATAAGAGATTAATTCAGGTACAGTGATGTCTGTTAAAGCCAAAAGTCTGTTATATAATAAAGGTTTTCCAAATGCATATGTTAAAAAATTGTCAAATTATTTAGTTTACTTGTTTTTATTTATGTAGACATGTTTGTGTAATTAAAATTAAGTATGTATGAAAAATTTAATTTCACAAAAGAGTTTTCTATATGTATTACTATAATTTTAAGTTTATACTAAAGAGGTCTAGTGAATGTATATATTTACCAGTCACCCCGAGTAAACAAATACACATGGCTGGGGTATAGCTCAGCACACTTTGGCAGGCAGGCTTTAAAATTGCTACATGAAATCACACCATGAGACAACCAGCATGCAATGGGGTGTGGTCATGTGAAATCATTCCCTGATCATTGTTTAAGAGTGATGACTCTTGGATTTAAGTATGTAAACTATAGTTGTACATATGTAATGTTTATGTCAGTTAAATTATTAGAGTGTTTTTTCCAACATATGGCCTAATTGCTAAAATTTGTTAAAAAAAAAAAAACAAAAACTGGAAAAAATAACAGTGAATTAGTCCTGGCTGGTGTTTCTCAGTGATTAGATGTCAGCCCATGAACAAAAGGGTGTTGGGTTTGATTCCTAATCAAGGGCATGTACCTTAGTTGCAGGTTCTATCCCCAGCCTGGTGGAGGCATGTGTTGGAGGCAGCCAATCAATGTTTCACACATCGATGTTTCTCCTTCTCCCTCCCTCCTTCTCTTCCACTCTCTCTAAAAATCAATGGAAAAAATATCCTTGGATGAGGATTAACAACAAGAAGAACAAACAGTGAAATAATAACAAAAAAATAACCTGTTAATTATAAGCAAATCTTGGTTAAAAGCATTTTAAAATTAACAGGGTGTTAATTTTTACATATGACATATAGACTGGAAATTTTGTCTGTTAAATCCAAAGTCATTAAATCAAGGTCCTCAAAATTGAGGGTTTACTATAGTGGTACCTGATTGATCATGGTTCTTTATCACCTCAGATTTTTATAGATCTGGATGAAGGTCAAAGAGCCATGACCATTCCTTTCCAACTTCTGGAGTCAGCTTCCCCCTGGCTTCTGTTAATGGAATCTAATGAACAGAAGCCTATTTAAGGTCTTCAAAGTATTCAGACTTTTGGGAATGATATTGAGAAATTTTGGCCTGGGAAAGAATATCCCCTTGCTCATGTAGATTCAGATCTGTCCTATAATATATACCTTGTCATCTGCTCCCATTTTCCAAAGACACACCCATTTTGGTGTGACTTTGACACTACCTTTTAGCTCACCAATATGCTTAGAATACAGTTAACCATTTGTTGAGGACCACACTGAGAAGCAGGTGTCATTCTCATTTTACACATGAGGAAACTAAAGTGCAAAGAATTGAAGTGACTCTCCCAAGGTCACATAAGTCAAAGCCAAATCCTGTCTGACTCTAAAGCCTCGTTTCTTCTTTCTTTTCTTTTTTTAAGTTTTATTTATTTTAGAGAGGAGAATGAAGAGGGAGAGATAGAAAATTGATGAAAGGGAAACATTGATTGGCTGCCACCTGCCCGCCCCCTACTGGGGATCAAACCCACAACCTGGACATGTTCCCTGACTGGGAATTGAACCAGTGACTTCCTGGAGCATGGAACAATGCTCAACCACTGAGCCACATCAGCCTGGCCAAAGCCCAGTCACACCATACTGCCTATCTTGAAAATACTTAGTGTCGGTTTCTTCCTTTTGATAAGAAATGCTAAAGCCAGCCTATACTAATAACAATTTCCAAGGAGGAAAGTCCTACAACCCCACACAATGTTTAACTGCCCTCATGATCAGGAAATTGTTCACTTATGTAATGAATATTCCTCCAAACAACATAGCAATGCATTTCCTCTTGACCGGGTTTTTTACTCAGGGCTGTCACTTGGCAGCTTTCCTGATATAAAAACAACCATCAAGACCCTATTCTTACACTCCAGGAGGTCTTGGACTTGGCCTTTGCTTTCTGGTGCTCTCACTGGCTCCTTTGTACCACCACGATTCCCCACCACCCCCATCCCAAGAGTGCTGAGTTGGGGAATGACATTTGAGAACATACTGGTTTATAATTACACACAGATGAGTAAAATTAACCACATGAGTTGCCTCTGAAATTACCTAGGGGAAGATGGAACCACTTTTCTCAACTTGTCTGCCTATTTCTTGGGTTTTACTTTGTTTCCATTCCTAAAGCTGTTGAATCATTTAGTTGAAGGGTGCATGTGTTACTCAGGAAAGTCCCTGCTCCCCCAAATTGTAGTATCAATTGTCTCTGAATTAATCTTCTCCATCTTAAACTCATTGGTCTCATCTTCTCATTCTGGATCCTTTTAGGGCTAAACCAAGAAACTAATACAAATTCTGGTGTTGATGACTAATCTTTAGCTAAATTAGTTTCTCTTTCCATAAAATACTAGAGGCCGGGTGCACAAAATTCATGCATGGTGTGTCCCTAGGCCTGGCCAGTGATCGAAGTGTGAGCATCTGGCATGGAAGGGCAGGTCCCAGCTGACCTCTGGGCCCTGGGCAGCATCTGGGCCCCCAGGCTCCCATGTGCCCCCTCTACCTGAATCACGGTGCCTGAGTCCCAACGTGGAGATGTGGTGAGCACAGCCAGATGCTATGGGGCAGGGTGCAGTGTGGGCCTATGGGCCACCCAGCGGTGCCACACAGAAGCCAAGCAGGCAGTACGCTCTCTCCTGGCCAGCCTTGCAGACCAGATCCTGTGCGAGCCCACAGGGAGCCTGACCAGCTCCTGCAGTCCTAGTGACTATGGCCTGGCTCATCTGTAAGAGGCTGCATGAGTGCAGGGAAGGGTCCTAGTGTCCCGGGGGAGGCTAGCAGGGGGAGTGAGAGCGAGGTCAGCGGACATCCTGCATTCTCACCGTATCTCTGTCCCTGTCACCTCTGCCCCCAGGTAGCCAGCAAGAGATCATAGCCCCCTGCCCGGGTGCCACAAGAGGTTGGTCACTGCCACCTACCCCCAATTCCCCATCCCAGCCTGGGGCCCAGCCCCAATTGGGTGATCAGGGCCTGCCAGCCACTAGTTGCCATCTATGGGGCAATTGGTTGGAGCCAGGCCCCCTGCTTGGCTCCCTCAGCACCTGGGAGTCAGGCGGTAGCCCCGCCTCCAGCTGCTGCTGCTGCTGCTGCTGCTGCTGCTGGTCGCCATCTGTGGGGCAATCGGTGGGGCGATTGGGTCCCTGATCATACCCACTTTGGCCTGGTGCTGCACGTTCACCTGTTCCACTATCCCACCATGGTCCTGCTCTCATTGTGCCCATCAGTGCCCTTTGGGGCTGTAAGTACCTACACTGCCACCCACTGCCAGCACCATATCATCAATGCATGCTATGTTCCACATTGCCCCTGGTGGTCAGCTCACGTCATAGCGAGACACTGAACTCTCAGTTAACTCCAGTCAAGGGGAAATTTTGCATATTAGGCTTTTATTATATAGGATGCTTGCTTTTTTACCAAGGCATTTAGTGTCTTTAACCCAAGGAATAAGGTCTTCACAATTTCACCAGATATCATTTGTGAGAGGTGCTGATCCACCCTCTTGTATCCCATTGGCTAATTTCAGAAATAAATTCAAGTGAAAGACTTTAAGGAACATCTTCTCTTTGTACTTTTGGTGTGACTGTTTCTTCTCCTGAGTAACCCAACAAAACTTCATCAAATATCACAGACTACAAAAGTGCTATTGGAGCCCTGACCAGTTTGGCTCAGTGGATAGAGTGTCGGACTGTGGAGTGAAAGGTCCTGGGTTTGATTGTGGTCAAGGACTTGTAACTTGGTTGCAGGCTTGAACCCCAAGAGGGGGTGTGCATTAGGCAGCTGATCGATGTTTCTCTCTCATTGATGTTTCTAACTCTCCATCCCTCTCCCTTCCTCTCTGTAAAATAATCAATAAAAAATATATATTTTTTTTAAATAAGGAAGTGCTATTGGAGAAAAGGAGTTGCTACTGAAATGCATGATTGTCTGCCACAATGCTTATACTCATTTGGCATCTAATTTCATATCCCATTATACATTTCTAATATTTGTTTGAAAGCATGTGAGTTTTCTCGGTGTTATCTTCACAAGGCTATGTTTCCAAATAGAAAGTTCTTCAAAGCCCTCCAAGGAAGAGATTTGTGAAGTGGTAAGGGTGCCATGGGAATTCATGTATGACAGGAAAATAAGACCTGATGATTTGCCCTTGTACGGTGATTTTCTGCTTTGCAAAGTCCTAAGACTTGCTTTGTGGAGAAATTAGGCCCAGAGCAGGAAATTGTAGGCAAGAATTGAGGAATTCTGGGAGCTGCAATTTCCAGGAAAGTGGCAGGTTGTGTGAGGTAGAGCGGGGGGAGGGGGGGTGATCAGATTACAGCTTCTGTATTGCTGTGCTTGATAACAGCCTGTTAATATTTTATCAGTGATCACCACATAGCATGCAGCAGCGAGCCACCACATCCAGGGAAAAGAAAGAGATAATTTGCTGGACTTCTTGTTTAAGTCTTCCCCCCAACACCCATTAAGATAACAGAATTTCTCATCAAAGTTAGGAGCCACCTGGGAAGGGAGACCAGGCTAGGTGAAGGCCAGGCTTCAGCCAGCTGAGGAGCATAGACACTTCCCAGCCTGGGGCCTCTATGTCTTAGTGGGCAGCTGAAGGCATGAAAAAATCACCTGTCCATGGCCCTGGGCTGAGTGGGAAGAAACTGTTGACTCTGCAAGGCCTCATTTGCCTTCCTTTACAACTGTGCCCCTTTTTCCCACAGCTGTGTTTCTCCTCTGGTCCAGAGCCGAAAGGTCTCAGGTTACTTGGATGGTCACTATCTCTGCTGCCATCAGCAGTACCATAGACGTGACCAAGAGAAGGAACTGAGGGAGAAGAGGCTGAGCCTCAGAGTCACTCTGCATTAGAGCTGTTTGGGGGTGTTGTGAGGTTTACTCAAAGGTGTTCTGAGTTAGCTGAGTAGTGTCCCAGTTTCTTCATTAGCACTGCACTCCACCCTATTTCTCATTTCCCATGGGCCTTCAGCTAGAGAAACAGTTTCTTTTCATCATTCTTCCCCCAGAAGCTCAAGTAGTGTTAGAGCCTCATTTTATATTAATTGGGACTTGAGGGGACTTACATTACTTTTTAAAATAGCCCCTGACATCCCAATTTATGGCACTTTCCCCTGCTCACAGGACAGACTATATTATGCCTTAGACCACACTTTGATGTGCATGACTTATCTTTCCTTATTCACCTTTGTAGCCCTTAAAGCAGACATTGCCTGACACAGACTAAGAGTGCAGTTGGTGTGGGCTGGATGGCTAGAGAGTTGGTTGAATGGTTGTTTAACTGACTGGGTAAAGGTCTCACAGAAAGTTGGAACTTGCCTTCCCACAAAGAAGCCAGTTTTAACTTCCACCTTCCCATTAATTATAACATAACAGTGGGTCACCAGGGCCCCAAGGAGGGGGAACATGAGTCACCATGTTATCAGAGGAATGAGGGAGGGCAGAAACATCTCTCCTTGTGCAAGGGTCATAAACATAACAGCCTTCACTATCCCCTCAGTCTATGGCTAATCTAAATTACTTTATGATGGAAGCCAATGGGGTTAGTTGAAAGCTATTCAACATGGACTCAGTTTCAAAGGGATTTCTAGGAAATTATTTAGATAGAGGCTTTTCTTGCTCAACCAGTTGCTCTTTGTTGGCTCTTCTCTGCTTTCCTCAGTTGAGGATGAATTTCTAACTCCTTCCATAGAATCTTCCCAAATTAAAAGGGGCAGGAAGAGCACTTGAGATCTTGTTCCCTGCATGTCACCAGTTTAGCTCAAATAAATTCTTATTTTTTTAAAAGAAAGGAAGAACCTCCCACGCCAGCCTTATCCTAAGATGAAGATAAGGTCTGTGCTCTGTTTTCCTCATAGTCCCTTAGATTACAGTAGCAGAGAGGGGTAGGAGGGCTGCAGAAATCTAAAGAGCAATAGGTGTTCTTAACATAATCACAGATCCTGTGGGAAGGGTTTCCAAGCTTATTTTCAGACTCTGACACTCTATGACTTTAGGGAAATTACCTCTCTGAGTCTCCATTTTGTTTCCTGCAAAAGATCCATTTCATTGGGGTATTTAGAACATGTAATAAAGGTGGATCTGAAAGTGTTTTGGTTGCCAGGTGTGGGGCATTGGAGCCCATACCAGACTGGTGCCCACTTAGTATAGCAGAGTCAGCAATTCAACCCATCTTCTAACCTTCAGCGGCCCCAGTTGAGAGCACTTGGGTTCCTGGTTCCAGACCAGAGATGTTATCTCTTATTAAATTTCTGTTCATCAAGCCCTCTTTCCACCTTTATTCCTGCGTGCTGGCATTCCTTCTAACTGGGCTTGGATGCTGGAGTCCTAGCCTCTGCAGCAAAGAAGGCTCACTTCAGTAGTGCAATGATAGTAGTGCCTGTTATAACAGGCTCCTGTGTACTGAGGCCCACTAGGTTCAGGTGCTGGGTAAGCTGAATCCTGTAGGGCTCCATTATGGTCAGTGTTGTCATAGTTAATATCTTCATGAATTGGGCTTTGTTAATTACAAAAGAAGTTTAAACAGGGTCAAATTGTTGGCCTCCCAAAATCCTATACCTCCAGAGTTAGGGTAATTGGAACTGAGGTGTTGTGACTTATTCAAATATAAGCTCAGCATTTTCTCTGATGGGACAGTTAGCTGAGCCCAGGCTGGCCAGCTGGCCAGCATGGCAGGAGGGGCAGTTCGAGGTGGTATACTCAGTGAATTTGTCCTCTCTCCCAGATCCCCCTCACAGGAAACCAGGAGACCCTATGTGTTCCCAATGTTACCTTGTTGCCCATAAGTTATTTTCCTCAGGCAGTTTGGGGACTACTGTCAGGCTCTTCCTATTGGCTGAGAATATTATTGGATCAGCAGAGTCCTATTTTGGGAGTCAGGAGACTGGAACACTAAAACCATCTGTGTAGCCCTAGAAAAATTTCTTTACTTATGTGGACCTTAGTTTCTCCATCTGGCAAATGGAGATTATCATATCTATTGTATTTCACTTTCTTCCCAATGTTAGTCAGAAAATGAAAGGAATAAACACATAGCAAATTTAGTAAATAACTTAAATGAAACAATTATTGTGAAAAGGAGGAGCCCTGTGCAAGATGAAAAGATTAAATTTTCTTGGGGAGGAGGCGCTTTACTTTCATAATATCTTCAGGAAAGTCTAGAACTTTCTATCCACTCAGAGGGAATAAAAGCCAGTTTCCATCCTACCCTCCCCTTAGCCCAATTCTCTCCATTACACCTGCCCTGTATGGGCCACTTTGAAAGAATAAAACAATTATTCAATCAACAAATGTTTATTGATTATCTACTATTTGCCAAACACTCTTACAGATCTTTATCTGTAAGTCTAGAGGATACATATATGTCTAAGATATGGCCCCTACCCTACAAAAGTTTACAATGTACTTGTGAAATCAAATACACAAACATGAAAATATAACTATGCATCAAAATTGTGAATGATAAGCATCAAAGAAGTGAATTGTACATTGAGGGAGGGGAAGAAAGGGACAGAGTGGTCTGGAGAGGCTCAATGGAGTAGATGGTGCTGAGCAAGTTGTTCAGCATGAGGAAAACTTGGCAAAAGGGATAGGGCTTTCCAGTCTGGAAGAACAGCTTAAACATAGGCAAGGAAGTGGAAAACATGCAAGTCACGCTAGATACAATGAATGGGCCCTTTCTGCTGGCACTGAGGTTTGGGAAGGTGTACTAGAGTTCTTCAGAAGTTGTGAGCAAAAATGCCTTTGGTTTGTTTATGACTCACACATCCACCCCTACCCCAGGGGAAATGGAGCATTTTCAGGTCTTGGATTTGGAACCGTCTGCTTGGGAACCATTCTGTACTTTCTCACCTCACCTGAAATCCCAGGCAGCAGCTTAGCTCTCACTCAGATCAGGGCCATAACACCTTGGGCCTGATTATTCTATGCTGAAGCCCTTGGATGCATTTTAGCAGCTCAGGAGTATCTGGTGAGGGAAGATGTGGGGAATATGAAGGACAATAAGGAGGCCCACCTTGTACTGTGGTCTTTCAGTCTCTGTAGTGTGCTCTATGGTTAGACCCCTGGGTGTCTGATCTCAGCCTTTGAGCTGATTTTCTATTAGGTTTGAAGTCTCTTTGGGAAGCTGACTCTCTCTGGCCCAATAGAAACATCTACTAAAGAAGCACACATGTCCACCTAGTTTCCGATATATCAAAGTCCTTAATCTTTCTTGGGCATGATATCTTTCCAGGAATGATATCTTTCACAGTCCTCATAGCTCCCACACTCTCATCTCCCAGTCAAGGGCCATCTCTAGAAAAATTAATTTCCCATTCTTAAGGAAATCATTGTGTGGGGCCCTTAGCCTTGTTATTTAGCAGGAGGCCAGGTCAGGTGCCTCAGAGGGAGGCAGAAACTTCAGTGAAAGTTGGGGCTGCAGCTTCTGAGGCAGTTCCTCAATGGAGTAAGGATCTGCTGCTGCCTGGAGTGGAGCTTTACATTGTATCTTCTTTCCTTGTTTTCCTCTAGCTGTGGGCTAGATCCCTAACACAGAAGTGTGAGAGAATTCTGGAATTTCTCTGGGAAGTGGCTCTGGTCTTTTGGGTCCTCAGCTACCTTCCTTCCCTGTCATCCTGCATCCAGTTGTTCTTTGTTCCCTCTGTACAGTGTGATGGCTCTATTTCTGTTCGTGCACAAATGAGTCTGAGCACTGTGGAGTCATAACAAGACTGGAATGGACTCTCCAGGGCCCATTAGTGGCCAGTCAGCTTATTTGGAGGGAAGCTTGAGGAGGAGGATTTTAACCATCTTCATAAAAGCCACCACTCTTTCTTTTCTCAACCCCCAGCAATGAGCTGAGAGTCAACCTCAGCCAGAGGGATGGTCTTTGATCACAGAAAGCATCAGTCCATGGGATGTGATCAGTGGGTTTATGAATGGATTACCAGGTAAACCAAAAAGCAAATTGGAGCTATGGAGTCTGGCCTAGAGTAGGGGATGGATTTGGAGTTGAGGGTTGCACGATTCAGGGTGTAGGGTTGGGAACTAAGGTGAAGGAAACAAAAAGACTGATTTGGTAAGCATATTGACAGTTCAACCTGGACACTGTCACACCAGCATTCATTTTTGCATTCTCTTGATCCCATGGCCAAAGTCAGTCTATCCTCAGCACCACCTTCTGACATAATCCAGCAGCAATGTCCCTCACCTGTGGCCCCGAGGGAGGGGGGGCTGTCCACTGGTTTTTACAAACCCAGCCACCACCACCCCCAGCTCTAGCCCCTGGTTCTTCACACATACCCTGTCAGGCTGTAGGAGTTAAACTCATTCTTGACTTTGGGTGGTTGACCAGGTGTTGGAGAGCTCCTAGTGGTGAGGGGCTGGGCCTGGTAGGCATCATAGTAGTTAGGGCGATTTCCCTGGGGTGAGCAGGAAAAGGAGAGGATGACTCCAGCTACCAGGGAGAACAGGGAGGAAATAATGCCCAAGTAAAGGGCCTCTCCAATTTCAAATTTCATGCTGTCAGGCACCATTGGGGAGTAGAAGTCCCGCAAGATCCCATGAAGATTCCAAGCAACAGGGATGAAGCTCAGGAGGCCTCCAAGGATGAAGAAGACTCCACCCACTATCGCCACTCTGTCCTTGGCTCGGGAATCCTGGCAGAAGACTGTGCATCTCATGCCCACCACAGAGATAATGCAGGCCAACGAGGAAATTGCACTGGACGTCACCATCATGGCCTGGGCAGCCTGGATGTCGGGGGGCAGGCCTAGAAGGGTGCTGTAGATGTCACACTGGGTGATTCCTGTGCTGTGCGTGGCACACTCCATCCAGAGACCCTTGGAGAAGCCGACTGCCGTCACAATGCTAGCACCAACATAAGAACTTGTTCGCCAGGTGGGGAGCAGCATGGCCACCAGGGTGCCCAACAGTCCCAGAAAGCCCAGGACATAGCCTATAAGTTGGATGCCAAGAGAGGCCATGGCAGACCTAGAAGTGTCTTCAGGGCTTGCCTTCTTGTGTTCTGGCTGCAGCTCTTGCTCCTTGAATCCCAGCCTCTATTTCCTAAGTTCAGAGAGTCTCTGCTATGCTGACTTCTCTTCTCCTTACAAGTGTCTGTGGGTGGCCGCAATCAGGCTCAAGAAGGCATCTAGAAGACCTAAAAAAAAAAAATCCATAAACCAGATTAAATATTGACCAGAAGCTTATGAGAAACTAGAAAATACCGGGTGCCTTTTGAACTTTGTTATCTTTAGAAATAACGCATGAGAAAGAAAAAAAAAAAATTGAAAGTGGAGCCAAAATGTCATCACCTCCTACGTAGGCACATGCTTTAGGTTGGCAGCCAGACAGAATTAGGGGCCAGACAGGTGGCCATTTTCAAGAAGGTGATGATGGCACTGGCAGTTGTGGTGGCTGTGTTAACTCCATGTCTGGCTGTTGGCTGGCGTGGTTCTGTCTCCAAGGCCTTCTGTTTAACACATTGCCCAGCAACAGTGACACAGGGCCCCTCAATTGCAGACTGAGGCCAAACTCCAGGAGACTAGACCAGGAATAACAGGTCCTAAGATACAGCCTTGGACTCCAAGTTATTAGAAGCCTCTTGAATCTTCAAGGGCCTAAAAAACAGTGGTTTAGCTCTGGGTCATCCTACCCATGGTGAAAATCTACTCCAGGGCAGGTTGGGGTAGGCAACAAAGTCTTCTGTCTATACTCTAGAGTTCAGGTTCTCCAGGATCTGCCCAAATCCCCCTCCACATGCTAGCCCAGTGATCAGCAAACTCATTAGTCAACAGAGCCAAATCAACAGTATAATAATTGAAATTTATCTGGAGAGCCAAATTTTTTAAACTTAAACTTCTTCTAGTGCCATTTCTTCAAAATAGACTTGCTCAGGCCGTGGTATTTTGTGGAACAGCCACACTCAAGGGGCCAAAGAGCCGCATGTGGCTTGCGAGCCAGTTTGCCAACCATGAAGCTAGCCTAAGGCCTCCTGCATATATAATACACCCAGATATTTTCCATCTATTCTCCTAATATATAGCCATATCAGCCCTAGAACTCTCAGATGATGTGGGAGGACTCTGGAGCAAAGTTTGTTCCAGGGCCTGGATGGAACCCTAAAATTCCTTGGGCTCTCTGTTAGGGTGAACAGAGGAAAGGGAAGCCAAATAGAGGGCTTTGTAAGGGGAAAACATCTAAGCCAATCCTTTGGAAACTCAGAGCTGTCCAGGATTTTGCAGTATTGAAGGAGCTGATAATCTTGCCAAGGTTCAAGACACTAAGGGTAAAGGGCACATCCTTCCTCCCATCTTCTACAAGATCCTCCAGTCCACTAGCTTTCCAACCAGCATAATCTGGCTATTCCATTTTAGCCTTCCTCAAAATTGCTCTTACATTACCCATCTCTTAAATCTGAGTTTTCCTCAGAAGTTTATCCTTTTTCTCAATTAACACTCTATCCCTGAGTACACTTATGCACTCTCATGACTTAATCTCACACCCATCCACTGGCATTCCCAGATCTGTATTTCCAGCATAAACCTTCTCTCTAAGCTTCAATACTGCCAAAACAATTACCTATTTAAAATTTCCACTTGAAAATCTCATAGACACCTCAAATTAAATGTGCTTAAGTAAAAATATATACCATATTTTTCTGTGTATAGGATGCCCCCACTTTCCCAACCCAAAATTAATAAATCAATATTTTAAACATTTTGCTTAAGGTCTTTTTTGGCATCTTAAGGAGTTGTTCTTACTGTTTTCTTCATTGTCTGGTCATACACTCAGTGGGAGGAGGTCCAAGTTGTCTTCCTGCAGCTCTATTTCCATGCTCTTTTGCATAGCTGATTACATGCAGTTTGAATTTTGCAGAGAAAGACAATTGCTTATTAGTATTTATCTTTTTTATTTTTTGACTCAAAATGCTCGGGTCCCTATTGCATGTGCACATTCTCCACCTCAACCTACAATTACAGCATTAGTTCACATTAGTAACAATAAGGATTATGATTGGAGGAAATCTGTTTGACAAGGAATGGGCAGCTATGCACCCGCATGGCTCCCTTCTCCGCTGACTTCCATGTATAAGATGCCCATTGGTTTTCAGTTTAACGATTTAAAAAAAAAATAGTCTTATACATGGAAAAATATGGTAGTCACTTCTCCCATCACACCCCTCCTCAAGTAGGTCTTCCATGGATTCCCAAATGGACACTGAATGATATCTCTATTGATCCCTTGTGCTGGATCAAAATCCTGGGAGTGATTCTTGATACCTCTCTTACATTTATCCCTCACTCTCTATGGTTACTGTCTCACCAATTCTACCTTATGGCTATACCTCAAATCCATAGTACCAGTCTCTCCATCCCCACTGCTACTTTCCTAGTTCAGAGCTGCTTCATCCTCTTTCCTCTGGACTATAGTAATGACTTCCTAACTGGTCTTCCAATCTTGCTCTTCCAATTCATTCTCCACGCTGTTGCTAAGGTGAGCTTTCAACACATTAATCTGATCAAGTCACTACTCTACATAAAACGTTCCAGTGGCTCCCATCAGCTAAAGAATAAAGTCCAAACTTATTTGTATTCTATGAGCTCTCAAGCTTCATCTCTTGTCATTTCCCTCCTTATGCTCTATGCTTTAACTAAACTAAAATACTTTCAGTTCCTTAATCAGATCATGTTATCTTTTGCTTACAAACCTAAGCACTGCTGTTCCTTCTATACAGAATGCCTTGCATTCTTCTCCCTCTGTTTAGTGACTTCTCAAGCTTTAGGACTCAACTCAGATATCTCTTACTTTAGCCAGGATCAAGTGCCCCTCCTCTATGTTCTTACAATATCTTGTGTTTACTTACCTCCACACAGTAATAATAAAAAGAATAGCTACACTTATATAGTGTTCCCTATGTGACCATTATAAGCCCTTCCCAAATGTTAACTCACTTTTTTCTTTTTTTTTCCAAATAAATCTTTATTGTTCAGATTATTACAGTTGTTCCCCCTTTTTCCCGCCATATCTCCCCTCTACCCAATTCCCACCCCCCCTTTGCTCTTACCCCCCTCCCCCACTGTCCTCATCCATAGGTGTACAATTTTTGTCCAGTCTCTTCCTGACCCTCCACACCCTTTTCCTCCCCGGAGAATTGTCAGTCCACTCCCTTTCTATGCCCCTGATCCTATTTATTCACCAGTTTATTACATACATCAGAGTTCTTATTCACTTGATTTTTACATTCACTTGTTGATAGATATGTATTTTTGTCACTTTGTTATTCATAATTTTTCATCTTTACCTTTTTCTTCTTCCTCCTCTTCTTTTAAAAAAAAATATATTTTATTGATTTTATTTTTACAGAGAGGAATAGAGAGGGATAGAGAGTTAGAAACATTGATGAGAGAGAATCATAGATCAGCTGCCTCCTGCAAACCCACTACTGGGAATATGCCCGAAACCAAGGTACATGCTCTTGACCAGAATCGAACTTGGGACTTTTCAGTCTGCCGGCCGACGCTCTATCCACTGAGTCAAACCGGTTTCAGCATTCCTCTTCTTCTTAAAGAATACCTTTCAGCATGTCATGTAATACTGGTTTGGCAGTGATTATTTTTTTAGCTTTTTCTTATCTGTGAAGCTCTTTACCTAACCTTCAATTCTAAATGATAGCTTTGCTGAATAAAGTAATCTTAGTTATTCTTGCTATTCATCACTTTAAATATTTCTTGCCATTCTTTTCTGGCCTGCATAGTTTCTGTTGAGAAATCAGCTGACAGTCATAGGGTACTCCCTTGCAGGTAACTAACTGTTTTTCTCTTGCTGCTTTCAAGATTCTCTTTGTCTTTTGCCCTTGGCATTTTAATTATGATGTGCCTTGGTGTGGTCCTCTTTGGATTCCTCTTGTTTGGGGTTCTCTGTGCTTCCTAGACTTGTAAATCTATTTCTTTCACCAGGTAGGGGAAGTTTTCTGTCATTATTTCTTCAAATAGGTTTTCAGTATCTTGCGCTCTCTCTTCTTCTGGCACCCCCATAATTCTGATATTGGTATGCTTGAAGTTGTCCCAGGGGCTTCTTACACTCTCTTCATATTTTTGGATTCTCTTTTCCTTTTGCTTTTCCAGTTGGGTGTTTTTTGCTTCTTCATATTTCAAATCTTTGGTTTGATTCTTGGGATCCTTTAGTCTACTGTTGGATCTCTGTATATTATTCTTTATTTTAGACAGTGTATGCTTAATTTCTCATTGGTCCTTCTTCATATCCTTGAGGGTTTCTCTAAATTTTTTGGAGGTTTCTAGAAGATTCTTGAGTAACCTTATAACCGTGATTTAGAACTCTATATCCAGTAGTTTGATTTCCTCCATTTCTTTCATTTGTGATCTGTTCCTTTGTCTCTGCATTTTGGCTGCTTCCCTGTGCTGATAGAGTGGCTTTGTGTGGTAGGTGTCCTATAGAGCCCAGTGGCTCAGCCTCCCTAGTTGCCTGAGGTGGACATTCTTGGTGCATCTCTTTGTGGGCTGTGTGCACAGTCTTGTTATAGTTAAGCCTTGATTGTTGTTGGTATCATTTGGAGAAATTGTCCTCCAGGCCAATTGGCTGTGAGGATCAGTTGTGTCAATGATGGGAGAAACTTCTGTGCCGGAGACAACCTTATAGGGCAAGACTTGCTTCAGTGGGGCTTTGGCGCTCACTGAGTCTGACCCCTGAGTGTGTCTTTTATGGATATGAAAAATTATAGTCTGGATGGTCCCTCTCTGACCACTAGGTACACTAGATCTTGTATCTCCAAGGAGAGAGGCCACCCAGCAGGAGCTACAGAGAGATATGCAGATTCCTTCTCTTTGTTTGGGGTTTGGAGGTGCCCAGATGAGGCCCAACTGTGAAGCAATGCAAGCTTCTGTCTACTCTTGTGTCTTCTTTGGAGGCTCTGGGGCTCTTTGACACAGCTGCAGTTTGTTAGGTTTCAGATTGCAAAGGGCCAGGCCATTCATATGCAAAAGCCTCTGCACACAGCTTGGGTGGGGTTGTAAATTGGGTGGGACTTAGTCTCAGGGAAGCACCAGGGTGGAGCAAGCAGCAATGGCTGACTGTCATTCCCTGCCTTGAAGAGGTCCCATGTCTCTGTGTCCCAGGGCACCATGCAGAAACAATGATCGCTGCAAGCACCTCTGAGAGAAAGCTGCTCTTGAGTTCCACCCAATGCCAGACAGTCCAGTTTCTCCCCATATGAATCTGGGTCCCCAGATTCTCGCCTGAAATGAGTTAAGAGCAGTTGGGAGCTTGTATCTCCCTCCAGATTGAAAAAGACAACAGCATACTCAGTTGCCAGCCCTTTCTGAGCACTTGCCTCTGTACCTCTGCATTTCAATTCTGCACCTCTGTACCTCCTCAGAGTCCCAGTGTGCTTTTCTCTTTCCTTCTAGTTGTATAAATTCCACTCAGCCAACCTTCCCATGGTTCTAGATGATACCTGTTTTGTCTTTTAGTTGTAGTTTTGAAGTGGTTGTGCAAGGCAGCAAGTTCAGGTGTTTACCTATGCCACCATCTTGTTAACTCACTTAATACCACAATAATGCTTTGTGGTACCCAAATCCCTATTATACAGATGAGGAAATTATAGAAATCCTTATCTCTCCCCCCTCCCTCAGTCTGTAAACTATTTAAAGCCAAGGGCTGTATATTATTCATTTCTATATCTCAAGTGCCTTACACAGCGCATTTGAATACCCAGAGTGGTAACAAAGAGACAAAGAGAGAAATACAGCAGAAAAAAAAGGAGACAGATAGAGAAAAATAAAGTTGCACCATTTTATAAATATATATATATATATATATATATATATATATATATATATATATATATATATATATATATGCATTTGTTGAATATCTTATCTCTTCAACCAATCTCTAAACAATTTGAAGGAGGAAATCATATATTAAACTTTTTTGTGTCTCTGCTGCATTGGTTGATAGTCAATAGTATTCATTCCTCCATGATGGATATGACAATGCCAATGTTGATGCAAAGCAGTGCAGAGCAGGAGGCAATAAACGTTTGATAAGAGGTAGGAAGGGAAATCTAACTTGGATCTCAGCTCTGTCACTTTCCAGCTGTGAATCTGTGCAAGTCATTTCCAGGCATTGGTTTTCTTTATATATATACATATACATATATATACATATACATATACATATACATACATATATATATATATATATATATATATATATATATATATATATATATATATAAAATTTTTTTTTTTTACAGAGAGGAAGAGAGAGGGTTAGAGAGTTAGAAACATTGATGAGAGAGAATCATAGATCAGCTGCCTCTTGCCCACCCCCTACTGGGGATGTGCCCACAACCAAGGTACATGCCCCTGACTGGAATCGAACTTGGGACCTTTCAGTCCACAGGCCAACGCTCTATCCACTGAGCCAAACTGGTTTTGGCAAGGCATTGGTTTTCTTATTGCTAAATGGGGCACAATTCCTGATCCTGATTGCATCCCACTGGGCCTTCAGTGCTCCTTGGTAGTTCTTCTACATCTCCTTAGTGAACATATTCAGGGGACTACTTCAAATACTTATCAATCTTTTTAAGCCACCCTCCCTCTCCACTTTCCAGCTATTACCCTATCCACAGCATTCTCTTTGCATCTAAAATTCTTTTTTTAATATATATTTTATTAATTTTTCACAGAGAGAAAGGGAGAGGGATAGAGAGCTAGAAACATTGATGAGAGAGAAACATCGACCAGCTGCCTCCTGCACAACCCCCACTGGGGTTGTGCCCACAACCAATGTACATGCCCTTGACCAGAATCGAACCCGGGACCTTTCAGTCCCAGTCCGCAGGCCAACGCTCTAGCTACTGAGCCAAACCGGTTTTAGTTTCATCCAAAATTCTTAAACAAGCCATTTAATATTGATGTCTCTACTTCTTCCCTTTCCCACTCACTGATCAACCCTCTGAAGTCTTGCTTCTGACATTAACCCTCTACTGAAAATATTCTCACTAAGATTACCAATTATTTCCTTATCCCAAAATCCAATTATCATATCCCTGTTATTTCACCTTCTCCCTCTCCTTCATAAAATTGTCTTCTCTCTTGTTTTCTATAACACCAGTTCTAGTTTTCCCTGTCCCTCAGAATGATTCTCCTATGTCTCTTTTAAAGTTCTGCTCCCTCTGTAGATCTGATTATTCCACTGAGGGTTTAATCTAGACTTTTTATTTTGTGTTTTCTCCCCATTCACAATAGTTTATGTTTTTATTGGGCATCCTTTTGAAAAGGGAATTGTTAATTGATTTTCAGAACTTACTTTTTTGTTTTTATTTTTTATTTTTTCCATCACCATTTATCTCTCTATGCTTTCTCCCACCTCCACCCATCCTCCTCTCCATATTCTTGATAGATGGTCTCATCCACTCTGTCTTTATGCTAATGACTTCTAAGGCTAGACCTCTAGCACAGATCTCTCTCTTGAACTCAAGATTTGTATATTTATCTGCATTTGGAATGACCCCATCTGAATGTTTTCATGTTTCCTCAAATTCAACATTTGCAAAACTGAAGTCATCTGCCGTCTTCTCTCCCTACCCCAAACGTTTACATAGTGTTCTCTATTTCAATGGGACCATAACTAATTCAATAACCCAAGCCATTAATCCTTGATTCCTCACCTCTTTTTAATATATAGTCATTTATGAAGTCTTATCAGCTATACTGTCAAAATATATGCAAACAAATCCATTTTCCCCCATATCCATTGCCTAAACTTGTCCATTTGGAAATCTCATAGGCACCTCAAATTGGTCTCTTTAATTCCACTTCTGCCCTGCCCCTGTAATCAATGATCCATCCAGAAGTCAAAGATCTTTGTAAAATGGTGCATTTTTAACACCCGAGCAGCAAGGATATTTTTTCCACTGAATATTAGAGAGAGCAGAGAGGAGAGAGAGAGAGAGAAACATCTACATGAGAGAGACACATCAATTGGTTTCCTCTTGCTTGTGCCCTAACTGGGAATGGATTGTACCTGCAATGGAGGTACATGCCCTTGACTGGGAATCGAACCCTCAACCCTTTGGTGTGAGGGCTGACACCCTAACCAATGTGCCAAACTGGCTGGGCAGATCTTTCTAAAATGGAAATGAAATCTTGAGTGCCACCCCACCTCTTTACTATGCTTTTAAAAACTTCAGGATCTCTTATTTGTTTTTAGGATGAAGTTCTAACTGTAGCCTGATGCCAGGCAAGTCCTCAATTGTCTGACTTCTGGTTTTCTTCCCAGCTTCAAAACACACACACACACACACACACACACACACACACACACACACACACACAAACTCCAGCCATACCTGGACACATGCACTTCTCTGAATTTGCCTTTCTCTCTGTCTCCAAGCCCTTAAGCATGTTATTTTACCATCCACCATTTGCCTGCTTAATTGCTAGCCATCCTTCAGGAATCATCCTTTCCTTGAAACTTTCCTTGGACCCTTCTTTCTACCCAGACTGGGATAAATACTTTCCCTTTGTACTTCCCATCTATATTTGATAAGCTACCTTGAATTTTGGGGGGGAAAGACCTCCTGCCTCCCAGCTCCTGCTTTAGCCTTTCTGGAATGGTGACAGAAGAGTCCAGTTTGAGTTTCCCATGGAATTTCAAAGTGTACCCAAGAAGATATCCTCTCCTCAGACCCAATCTTGACTCAGTAGGAGTAAGTAGAAAAGTGGTTTGGCATGGGGGAGGGAGAGGCAGAGTAAAAAAAAAAATCACAGAGATTTGAAATCCCTAAAGTCTGACTTAGCAAAGCTGGGCAGGAGGAAGAACAAGTTGTTGAAACTTACTATGCAAATGGGAAAAATGTCCCAATGTGGGTCAGCTTTCAGCCATGG
The DNA here is from genome assembly GCF_964339955.1 of Pipistrellus hanaki. Taxonomy (NCBI): domain Eukaryota; kingdom Metazoa; phylum Chordata; class Mammalia; order Chiroptera; family Vespertilionidae; genus Pipistrellus; species Pipistrellus hanaki. Next base: position 48,524,580 of record NC_140524.1, read on the forward strand.
TCAGGAAGTCAGTGGTGGACAAAATAGCAACTGATTGAGCAGTGACACAGACTGAATTCTGGTTTTGTTTGTGTGATGAGCAGTAGAGGGTTTAGAGAAAGAGTCCTGGCCTGAGAATCAAAAGACCTTGGAAATTCTTATTAATATGGACTGGCTTTAGCATTTTCTTATCAAAAGAAAAAAGCTGAGGGTATTTGTTTTCAAGATAGGTGGTATGGTATAGCAGGAAAAAAGCCTATGCTTTGGAGTCAGACAAGGATTTGGCTTTGCCTCTGCACCCTCTAGCTGTGTGACCTTGGGAGAGTCACTTCAATTCTTTACACTTGAGTTTCCTCGTGTGTAAAATGGAAATGACACTTGCCTCTCAGTGTGGTCATGGCATATAGTAGGTCATCAACAAATGGTTAATTGTATTCTAAGAATATTGATCATCTAAAGGGTAGTGTCAAAGTCACACCAAAATGTATGCATCTTGGTTCTTCCTGGAACCTGTTCAAGAAGTCACCTAACTTCTTCAGGCCCTAGTTTGTTCATGTCCAAGAATTTGAGTTTCAAGTAAGGTAATGAAGACCGAAAGCCACTTTGACAAATATAGAAGACTGAACAGCTGTTATTAGAAGCAGGAAGCTCTAAAAGAAAGTCCTCTCTATGGGGGATCCTCCTAGAAATCAAGCCCTGGCTACTTTGGAGTAACAGAGAACTCTAGACCTTGCCAGCTGAATTTGTTTTCTGGGCACGGGACCAACATATTCCATGGCCCAAGGGCTGGGCAAGAAGGCTTCATTTGGGATCCTTACCTTAATCTTCCTTAGGGGAGGGATTGGAAGTGCAGGAGAGGATTAGGGGTATCAAGACTGACAGCAGTTTCTGAATTAACCACTTCTTTCCTGGATACTTGCTTTACTAGTCCCTGCATATCTTACTTGAGAGTTTTGTGAACAGTATCCCTTCTTTGGGAGTACCCTCAAAAGATTGAGTGGGACAGGACAAGTGGGTTTCTCCATCCCTTGATCTCAGAGGAATCTGAGACACTTGCTCAACTCTCTGTATCTCACCCCCCCAGCTGCCCTAGTAAGTGGCAAAGCCATTCCTTTGAAGCCCTACTTTCTGGAAAAACTATAACTGGATTGAGAGATTTTCTAAATATTTTAAAAATAAGTTTATTTTTGTCCTGATCATCAAAGTAAGGCACTCTCATTTTAGAAAGCTAGAAAATGCAGAAAGGCAGAATTTAGAGAACAGATATCACCTACAATGTCAGCAACTAAAATGCTGTTAATGTTTTATTTGAAATTGCGTTTTCAAAGAGAATACTTAAAAAAAATAATGTATCCATCCAAAGAAGGAATTTCTTTTGTTTTTATTGAGATATAATTGACTATAACATTGTATTAGTTTTAAGTGCACAGCATAATTATTTAATATATGTATATATTGCAAAATGAATACCGCATTAAATTTAGTTATCCAACACATAGTTATATATTTTTCTTTTTTCTTGTGATGAGAACTTTTAAGATCTACTACCTTGGCAAATATACAATACGGTATTTTCAACTATAATCATCATGGCTATATTACATCCACAGGATTTATTTATCATTTAACTGGAAGTTTGTACCTTTTGACCCATCTCCACCCATTTCACCCACCCCTGCCTCTGGCAACCATCAATTCATTCTCTGTATCTATGATCTCAGATTTTTTAAAAAAGATTTTACATATAAGTGAGATCATACAGTGTTTGTCTCTGTCTAGCTTCCTTTACTTGGCATAATACCCCAAGGTCCATCTGTGCTGTCCCAAATGTCTAGATTTTCTTCAAAAAAGGATTTTCTAATTACAGACTTGCAGAGCAGTGGGGGTAAGTTATTTAAGGACTTGAAGGGGATGCCTTATTACTTCACTCAAATTCTACTTTCTGCTGACTCTCATGCTGAGGAAGGCACTGGTCCTGGCTATGAGGGAGTACCCTTTCCAATCCTCCTTAAGCAATCTGCATGTTAGATAGAGCTGTAAACTGTAGCTTCTTTCCTTCCATCCTTCTATCTCAGTCCTTTCGTTCTCAAAAGCTCCATTCAGAACTTATTATCGATTTGTAGAGTGCTTCCTCTATCCCTATAGGTTCAAAGATAGGTAACTTTGTGGTACCCTTGAGGAAACAAATACTACTAACCCATGTACTATGGAGTTTTCTCTCCCTTGTCCTTCCCTCAGAAACCCAAGGTGGCCTAGCCAGACAGCACTATGAGCCAAATTGAGAGCAACTAGGAAGGAAGAGACCACCTAAGTGAGCTTAAAAGGCAGTAAATAAATTGGAATTGAGACACTTACGAAGTGCTTCTTTTGCAGATCCTTGGAGGAGACGTATGACCCTGGAGAAGATCCTGAAGGGATCCTGAGGGAGGAGAGCAAGGTACAAGGGGCCCCAGACTGAGGTGATAAAGGATTTCTAATAGTTGCCAGCAGCTTTGCAAAATCCATTTGCAAATCTTAGCATTGGGTCAGAGACTTATTTCAGATCAGAATTAAACCCCTGGAGGCTGTGGAAGATTGAGGTACTTAAAAAGAAGTTTGGTGAGTTTTATGTTTTTCCTGTCAAAAACTCCAGCTGAGCTTTTGTGTGGTGACCTCTGTGAGCCCAGGAGAGGCTTTGGGGAGAGCAGTTTGACCCAAGGAGGAATTCAGAACATTTCAGCTTTGGAAGTAGGGAGAGGAGAGTGTTCTCTTATGCCCATTAGGTGTTCCTGGCTAGGGGCCTTACAACCCAGCAGGAAGTAAGCCTCATGACACAGCCTAGTGAGCTAGTGCCCAAGCAACCCTGTGCTGTCTATAGCCCCACAAACTCTTCCATGCAGATTTGTTCTCCAGCAAGCCCCCAACCCTACTCCACTCTTAAGGTCGACCCCATTGTACAGGGCAAACACGAATACTGCAGGTATTCAAAGAACAGATCCTTACAAGGTAGGACAGAGGTGGCTATGATAACCATGGGCCTCACCTTTGTACTGCACACAAGAGTACATACTCTTTTTTTTTTTTTTCTGCACACCCCTCACCGGGGATGTGCCCACAAGCAATGTACATGCCCTTGACCGGAATTGAACCTGGGACCTTTCAGTCTGTAGACCAACGCTCTATCCACTGAGCCAAACCGGTTTCGGCAAGAGTACCATACTCTACAGTCTCCCACAAGGTCTGTGGAGTAGAGTGCAGAGATTGGGTTTCTTCTCCAAATGGGAAAAAACATTTTTCTGTTTTGTTTTGTTTTGTTTTTTCTGATCAGATACTAGATGCTATTGCAAGGAATTCAGAAAATAAAGCATAAAGAAGAAAATGGAGGTTTTTATAATGTCACCAGTAATAGGTATAATGTTAACCATTGTTAACATTTTGATGTACTGAAAAAGACATGAGTCAAAATATTTTTTTACAAAATTGCATCACGTTATACCCTGTAATTTTGTTGCCTATTATTTATAAATTATTTAATGATATGACATTGACATGATCCTATTTCTTTGTCAATTAAAAAATAGATCTGGCCTGGCCGGTGTGGCTCAGTGGTTGAGCAATGGCTCATGAACCAGGAGGAGGTCATGGTTTAATTCCTGGTCAAGGCACATGCCCAGGTTGCTGGCTCAATCCCTAGTGCGGAGTGTGCAGGAGGCAGCAATCAATGTTTCTCTCTAATTGATGTTTCTCTCTCCCTCTCTTTCTCTCTCTAAAATCAATAAAAATATATTTTTTAAAATAGATCTGGATCACTCTCTTTTGGCTGCATTGCATTCTATTATATAGATACTAGGGGCCTACTGCACAAATTTGTGCACTTTGAAAGTAACTATGGGTCACAAGGCTACAGTGGGCACAGGGGTGGGTCTCAGCCCATCCTCTGCACCCCTGCCCAGCCTCACCCACTGTGGCTCCCTGTCCTGTCTGCCAGCAGCCCCACTCCCACTGCCGCCGCTCCCACACGCTAACAGCGCGGAGTGATTGGGGCCAGCGCAGTAGGTGCTAGTGGCAGCTGCTGCTCCAATTGCCCCTTAGGAGAAGGGGAGGTGATGAAGCTCTCAGAGGCAATCGGAGCTGGCACCCACTGCTCTCACCCACTGATGGCACCAAACAATCAGGACTGGCACTGGCAGAGGGTGCAAGTGCCAGGCGGGATGATGGCATAGGGGAGCAAAAAATTTTCAGTAACTACCAGAGGCTCACCCCAATGACAGTGTCTGGTGCCCCGCCTTGGTCTGGTGCCCCCTCTCACCTGCTCCACCATCTCACCACTATGGCCAAAGCCCGCCTTGTTCCATGCTCTGCCACCTGCTGCCGACGGCCCACCATGTTCCGCAAGTGCCCCCTGTTGGTCAGCTTACGTCATAACAATGGGTTGTTAGGTTGTTCAGTTGTTCTGGTATATTTGCATATTCGCCTTTTATTATATAGAACACTAGAAGCCTGGTGCACAAAATTCATGCACTGGGGCAGGGGGGTCCCTTAGCCTTGCCTGCACCTTCTCACAGTCCAGGAACTCTTGCTCTTTACCACCCATTTGCCTGCTCGCTCCTTACTGCTTGGCTCACTGCTTTTTAGCGCTGCTGCAGAGGTGGGAGAGGCTTGCCAGCCTTGAGCCAGGCTTCTTCTAGCTGAGAGGCACTCCCCCTGTGAGAGCACACTGACCACTAGGGGGCAGCTCCTGTATTGAGTGTCTACCCCCTGCTGGTCACTGCACATCATAGCGACCAGTTGTTCCTATCCTTCTGCTGGAACAGGCACTTAGACTTTTATTATATAGAATAGAGGTCTGGTGCACAAAATTTGTGCACAGGAGAGGTGCCCTCAGCCCAGCCTGCACCCTCTCCAATCTGGGACATCCTTAAGGGGATGTCTGACTGCCCGTTTAGGCCCGATCCCAGTGGGGTTGGGCCTAAATGGGCAGTTGGACATCCCTCTCACAATCCAGGACTGCTGGCTCCCAGCTGCTTGCCTGCCTGCCTGCCTGATTGCCCCTACCCACTTCTGCCTGCTAGCCTGATCACCCCCTAACACTCCCCTGCCAGCCTGATTGATGCCTAATTGCTCCCTTGCTGGCCCGATTGCCCCTAACTGCCCTCTCCTGCTGGCCTGGTCACCCCTAACTGTCCCCTAATTGGGCCAGCAGGGGTCGCCCCTAACTGTCCTGGTAACCCCTAACTGTCCTCCCCTGCTGTCCTGGTCACCCCAACTGCCCTCCCTGCTGGCCCAGTCACCCCTAGCTGCCCTCCCTTGCCAGCCTGGTCACCCATAACTGCCCTCCCCTGCTGGCCTAATTGCCCCAACTATCCTCCTCTGCTGGCCTGGTCACCCCTAACTGCTCCCCCTGCTGGTCTGGTCACACCCAACTTCCCTCTCCTGCAGGCCTTATCCCTCCCAACTTTCCTTCTCTGCCAGCCTTGTCCCCCCAACTGTCCTCCCCTGCAGGCCTGGTTCCCCCCAACTGCCCTACCCTGCTGGCCTGATCTCCTACAACTGCCCTCCTCTGCTGGCCATCTTGTGATGGCCATCTTATGTCCACAAGGGGGCAGCCATCTCTGACCACATGGGGGCTGCCATCTTGTGTGTTGGAATAATGGTCAATTTGCATATTAGGCTTTTATTATATAGGACTAGAGACTTGTACACTAAATTCGTTTGTGGGGGGTGTCCCTCAGCCAGGCCTGCACCCTCTCCAATCCGGGACCCCTCAGGGAATGTCTGACTGCTGGTTTAGGCCCAATCCCACAGTCAGCCATCCCTCTCACAATCTGGGACTGCTAACTCCTAACTGCTCTTTGGCCTGCCTGCCTAATGCCCCCAACAGCTCTCCCCTGCCAGCCTGGTCACCCCCAACTGCCCTCCCCTGCTGGCCGGGTCTCCCTCAATGACCCTCCCCTGTCAGCCTGATTGCTCCCAACTGCCCCCTTCTGCCAGCCTGATCACCCCTAACTGCCTCTGCCTTGGCTCCCATGGCTTTGTCTGGAAGGAAGACAAACATCCAGAAGATGGCCGGTTGACCTCATCTAATTAGCATATTATCCTGATATTAGTATAGATAATTTATTTAATCATCAACTATTAGACATTTTTGTTATTTCCATTTTCACTTTCATAGCCGAGAATCTTTGCACATAATACTCACAAATTCCTAAGAATAGACTAGCTAGGGCAAAGAGGATGCATACTTTAAAAGCTAAAACAAAGTAATACAAAAATAAGGCAGCTATTACTATTTCCAGATGAGAAAGTCTATGTCTCATGAGATAAAATGAATGAGTTACCCAGCAACTTTATTTGAGCAGGAATAGCTGGACCTACAATCCAGATCTCTGTGTCTGGTTCAGTAAACTTTCCAGTGTATCACAGTGACTCCCTCCTAAGGATTCCTATGCAAATAAAGTAAGATTAGTGGCCACTATTTATTTGACATTTTCTGGGTGTCAAGCACTGTGCTGAGGGTTTTCTGTATATTGTCTCACTGAATCACTGCAGAGTCAGGCCTGACACCAAACCTGGCCAATTCTGGAGCTTGGCTCTTCATCATTATTCTCTACTCCATTTTGTTGGGTTTTTTTGTTGTTGTTGTTTTTTGTTTTTTTAAGTAATATCAAAGCAATCAGTCAGATTTGTTGCCTAGTGAGAATTTAGTGAAGCAAATCAGAAATCATTGTCTTTCTCAAAGTGGCCCATAACTATATTGCAAGTGCAAATGGCAGTAGGGTGCTACCCCTTGGCAGGCTGGGACAGGTTCAAAGGGAAGCCATGCCTGAGCTCAGGTCAGGGATTTTGGGGGCATGAAAACAAGAAGACCAAAGGAGTGGTAGTGACAGTAGGTTAATCCTCTAATCAAATTGTGTGACCAGAGACAAGTCTTCATATCTTCTTCCTCTAGGCTTCACCCAGCTGACTTCCCAAGGCTGGGCTAATGAACATGAAAGCATTTTGACAAATAAGGAATGCTGGTTAAGTACCAGACAGAATATGTAATAGAGGGGTGCCTTACTATGACTGTACAATTGAGAATAGGAAAAGGCAAAAAATGATGATGATGATGATGATGATGATAATAATAATAATAACAATAACAATAAATAAATAAATAAAAAGAGAATAAGAATAGGAAAAATCTTAAGAGCAGCTGCCAGGGCGGATGAATGTACTGTGTTGGCAGGATGTGGTAACCAGACTGGCATTCATTCAAGGACTAGGTTCTAACACTGTGTTTTCTGTGGGTTGGCACTGCCAGATCCTGGTGGAATCATGCCAAAGACTGTGACTCCTCAGTGTTCAACCTGGGCTCCTTAGTAATTTTGGGATCCTTGCTGAGATCCAGAGAGCCTAGAGCGAATGGAGAGGGTTCTGAAAGAAGAGAAGAAAAGCAGTATCTTGTTAAGGATAAAGAAGAAAAATGAGGGTCTGGATAGAGATGGGTTAAGGAATAGAGTAAAAGAGTTGGGAGAGGAGTCTTTAAAGAAGAAAATCAAAGAGAAGACTATAAAGCAAGATCTTAAGAGATAAGGAGTAACTGGTGCTCTGAAAACAAGAGTATAGAAGGAAAAATAAGAGATTCTAGGGGCAAAGGGGAGGGAGAGAGAGGGCTAAGAGGAAAGGAGTTAAACTCTAAGGCAGAGAGAAGATTAGTGACATCCCATCCCCACTATTGCACAAAGACCAAGAAGTTTTCGTCAAAGTTAAAAATGACTCCATGTCACCAAATCCAATGGCCACTTTTCAGTTCTTAACTTCATTGACCTCTATTGTAGCATTAAATATCCTTGGTAACTTTGCCCTTCTTAAAATGTTTTCTTCTCTTGGTTCCTGTTATATAATTCTTTTCTCATGTTTTTCCTGTCTCTCCAGCTAATTCTTCATTGACTCCTCCTCTGCCAAATCCTTAAATACAGGTGGTTCTCAGGAGTCAGACCTAGGTCTTCTTCCTTTATTACTCTGAATTCCCACTCTTGGAGGTTTCATGTATCTCTCATAGTTTCAATTATCCTTTACACTCTAATGACTTCAAAAATCATAAATTTTCAGCCCAGGCTTTTCTGAAATTCAGGCCCCTATAATACCGACATCTTGATTTGGATAGCTCAAAAACATCTCAAAATCAACATGTCCAAAATGATGTCCTTGGTTCCCTTGGAACTAAAACCAACCTTCCATTTGCCAAAACAAGTTATTAAAGCCAGAAACCTCTGAGTTAAAGTTAATTTCATTGTTTTCTCTTTCTCTTACCCTCCACACCCTATCTCATCTGATGTGTAAATCCTTTCAATTCTACTTCCAAAATATAACTCTTTCATCCATGTAATTATTTCCCATATAAAAATGATACCTCCATTACCATCATCTCTCAAAATTTGTAGTCTTAGGTCCTCTTTACACTTTAAAAAATATTCAGATGTGAGGAAACAGAGAAAAGTTAAGTAACTTGCCCAAGTTTGTCGAGTAAGAAGTGACCTTGTCAGGATTCAGACCCTTGGTATTCTGTCACTCCCTGTGAGAAGATTGACTTAGTTGATAATCATGTGTGCAAATAGGTGCACTTAGGCCAGCACACACATTGCACAGTCCTGTCCACATTTTGTTTAATTAACGAAGAAACAAGGCACCCTAGGCAGTATATTTATGGGTGGCAAAGTGACTTGCTCACAGTAGGGCTTCTCAAGAACATGGTAGCATTTCTTATCTGTAGATTTTTTTTTTAAGTCTTGGCCTTCCAACTGGCGATAAAATTATTTTAGAAGTTCAAATGTAGAAAGATTGAGATTCTAGCCTAGCTGGTTTGACTCAGTGGATAGAGTAATCATTCTGTGGACTGAAAGGTCCCGGGTTCAATTCCAGTCAAGCGTATGTACCTCAGTTGCAGACTGACATGTAGAGGCAACTAATCGATATGTCTTTCTCACATTGATGTTTCTCTCTGTGTCTCTCCCTCTGCCTTCCATTCTCTCTAAAAATCAATGAAAAGCCCAGCTGGTGTTGCTCAGTGATTGACCATTGACCTATGAACCAGGAGGTCTTGGTTCAATTCCCGGCCAGGGCACATGCCTGAGTTTTGGGCTCAATCCCCAGTAGGAGGTGTACAGGAGGAGGCTGACCAATGATTCTCTTTCATCCTTGATGCCTCTATCTCTTTCTCCCTCTCTCTTCCCACAGAAAGTAATAAAAACATATTTAAAAAAATAAAAATAAATGGGAAAATATCATCAGCTGAGGATTAACAAAAATTATATATATATATATATATATATATATATATATATATATATATATATATATATATATTTGAGATTCTAGAGAGCAGTGAAAATTCCTACGGGTAGCAAAATTTTTCTGTGGCAGAACATTTGGGCTTATTTCTTTTTCTTTGCTCATTTTGTATTCAATGAATAAAAAGGATAATCTACTGAGAAAAAAACACACACAAAAAAAACAGTCCATTGTCCTTTAGCTAGTTGATGGACAAACTGTGGCACATCTGTATAATGGAATACTATGCAGCAATAAAAAGGAATGTACCACATACACAACTACATGGATGAAGCTCAAATGTATTATGCTGAGTGGACCCAGATTCAAAAGGCTGATTACAAAAAAAAAGTCTGATTACTATATGATTCCATTTATGTGACATCCTTGAAATGTCAAAACTATAGTGATGGAAAACAATATAGTAGTAGCCAGGGTTTGGGGGTGGGGGAAGATGTTGAGTACTGTGGTGTGGCACAGGGAATTATTCTGGTTGTTGAAACTGTAACAGTTGTATAGCTGTATTTGTCCAAATTCATGGAACTATACACCCAAAAAAATGAATTTCATGTGTCCTTCCACATTTTATCACACAGAATATTAAAATGACATGTATGTATACTTAAGTAAATAAAAGGTACTCATTAAAAAGTAATTGAATATTCCGGATCTTAAATTTTTATGGGTTATATTGATTGATATTTAATATATTTGAAATAAAGTGGATACATTTTAAAACAATTTTAAAATTTTAAATCACAGTGAAAAAAACATTGTATGTAAAAATAAATAATGTATTTATGAAAAAAATAATGATTTCCAAAACAAAAAAAAATTAGCGAGAAAAGTGGCATTATATTACATTTTTATAAATCTCTCTAACATCTGGCTGAATAAAAGGCAGCTGGATTCTCATATCTGCTCTTGCATTCAATCTGTTGCAATACATTATTTCAATTAAAGTATATGAAAGTAATTCAGCCTCACAAAGAAGTGTGGTTAAAGAAGGGAGTTATTTAATAGTGAGATATATATCTATCTATATCTATATCTATATCTATATCTATATCTATATCTATATCTATATCTATATCTATATCTATATCTATATCTATATCTATATCTATATCTATATCTATCTATATTATAGATTTCAGAGAGGAAGGGCCAGGGAGACAGAGATACAAACATCATTGATGACAGAGAATCATTGATTGGTTGCCTCCTGCATGCCCTCTACTGAGGATTGAGCCCACAACCCAGGCATGTACCCTTTTTTTTTCTTTTAAATATATATTTATTGATTTTAGAGAGAGGAAGGGAGAGGGAGAGAGAGATAGAAACATCAATGATGAGAGAGAATCATTGATTGGCTGCCTCCTATACACCCTCTACTGGGGATTGAGCCTGAAACCCAGGCATGTGTCCTTTATTGTAATCGAACCCAGGACCCTTCAGTCCACAGGCCAACGCTCTATACACTGAGACAAACCACCTAGGGCTTTAATAGCTTTTTTTAAGGTAGAATTCTAAGAATGACTCACAAAGGACCATGACCTGTATATAAATTCTTCCTCCTTTGAGAGTTGTGTTTATGATGTTTATCATTCCCATGATATTATATAGGTGGGCCTAATCTAATTATGTGAGTCCTTTCAAAGCAGAATGCTTTGTTAAGTGGCAGTAAAGGAAGTCAGAGAGATTCAAAGTGTGAGAAGTACTTGACTTGCCATTGAGGATTCAAAAATGGGAGGGACCACATGAGAAAGAATGTAGGCAGGCAGCCTCTAAGGTAGGGGTGTCGAACTCAATCAGAGAAGGGGCCAAAATCTAAAATCCAGCCTAAATCGCGGGCCGAATGGTTTACTGAACAGTCATAAACTGACAATGTCATAAACTGACAGCGGAGTGCAGTGATGACAGCGCGGTGCGGGCCACATTGCAAGGCCTGGCGGGCTGGATTTGGCCCGCGGGCCTTGTGTTTGACACATGTGCTCTAAGGCAGAGAGTGGCCTTTGGATGGCAACCATCAAGGCAATGGGGACTTCAGACATACAAGTCAAAGGTCTGGATTTCTTTTAACATTCTGAATCAGCTTGGAAGCAGACTTTTCCCCCCAGGGTCTCCAGATAAAAGCCCAGTCCAGTCAAAAATGTGCCTTTAGCCTTTTAAGGCCCTCAGCAGAGAACTCAAGTTAACTCACCTGGACTTCTGACCTACATAATAATAAAGGAGTGTTGTGTTAAAGTTGTTAAGTTTGTGATAATTTTTTATGGCAGCAATAGAAAACTAATACATTGTAGATATTCTTCCTCGGTACCACACCTAAGCTCCAGAAGTGGTAGTTTCTTAATGTTTATTTGCAATGTTGAATTTGAAACCATATCAATGAACCTTTTGTACTCTGTGACATTGAAATCCATTGGTCTGTATTGCACTTCGAATGGATCTATTATCCATGTATGATTTTGTAATATCATGCATTAGTCATTTTGGAAAATATCAGCACAACCAATTATATAGATCTTCCAATTGTTGACTCATATCATGATTATGGAATATAAAAAACCACATTCACTAATAATGTCACTACTAATATTATCAGAAATGTCTTTAGGATTTTGTGAAACTCTCAAGCTCACAGTGGCAGATGCAGGTTTTAAAAATTCTATTTTCTTACTTGAAATTTTAAATTTTATCATTGATAACCAATACTATCGGTCATTTTCCTTGAGATAACAGGATCACTTTATTTATGTTCAACAAAATGCTAACCAAATACCCAAGTCTGAATAACAATAGTTTGTCTGTTATTTGTTTTTTCAATTAAAAACAAAGTTCCATTTGGACAGTTTAGCTTGCAATTCAATTGCACAAGTACTTATCCTGATGACAAAAAATCTTAATTCGGTATGCAGTAGAAGTGCTTTATCAATCCTTCCTATTTTATCACACAGACTATTAAAAAGACCTGTATTCAAAGGGTGATTTTATTTATTTACTATTTTTAAACATATTTTTATTGATTGTAGAGAGGAAGAGAGAGGGAAAGAGAGATAGAAACATCAGTGATGAGAGAGAACCATTGATTGGCTGCCTACTGGGGATCGAGCCTGCAACCTGGGCATGTGCCCTTGACTGGAATTGAACTCAGGACCCTTCAGTCCAAAGGCCAATGCTCTATCCACTGAGCCAAACCAGCCAGGGCCAAAGGGTTGATTTTAAATAAATTAATAATCTTTACTGTTTCATCAAGACATTCTTAAATAAATCTGATATATCTTCTACTGAGAATACATTGCTCATGAAGAAATAACATTAGCCCAATTGGTGTAGCTCCTGGTGGAACATTGAACTATAATGTCAATAGAGAGGTTTGATTTAAATTTGAAAAGGGAACTGACAAAAGGGCCCTGGAAGCCCAGGAAGTCAGGGTTTGATTCCCATCAGGGCACATGTCCAGGTTACGGGCTAAATCCCTAGTGTGGGGCATGAAGGAGGCAGCTGATCAATGATTCTCTCCCATCATTGATGTTTATATCTCTCTCCCTCTTCCTTCCTCTCTGAAATCAATAAAAATAGAGAAGAAAAAATGGCGGAAGAATAGATAGGCGGATTCTAAGCCTTGTCCCGAAGCAGAAAGAGAGAGCAGCTGAGGGTCATGCTGTGAGTGTTTTTTAGCAAGCCAAGAGACAGCCAAACACCAGAAGAAACTGGGGGGCCGCTGACCAGGGTGCCCCTGACATGGAAGCACCCACGGCGGGGCTAGGTCCCTTCCCGGAGCTACTACAGGCTTGGATGGGGAAATCTCGCCATCTTGGAGGGAAAATTGTATTGTGTCAGAGACCTCAATATCCACAGCCACAGTGACCACCAAGCAGCTGTGACCCCCAGAACGCTGATCCCAGCGGCACGAACATTGGACTCAAAGAAGTGCCCAACCGCACAGTGAAAAGGAGAGAGAGAACTACATAACCAGACATCCTAAAAAGAGAAATCATGGGGAGACAAAGAAACAGCCCACATATGAAGGAAAAGCAGGCATCACCAGAAAAGGAAGTAAATGTGTTAGAGGCAAGCAACCTACCAGAGCAAGAATTCAGAGTAATGATCATAGGATGGCTAAAAAGAATGGAAGAGAAATTTGACAATATAAGTAAGAACCAAGAAGAAATGAAGAATGACATCGCTACTGTAAAGAACTCAATAGAAAGCATCAAGAGTAGACTAGAAGAAGGACAGGACCGCATCAGTGAGCTAGAGGACAAAATGGGGAAAAAAATACCCAATTGGAGCAGCTTCTGGGAAAAAAATTAAAACAAAGGAGGAGAGCCTAAGGGAACTTTGGGACAATACAAAACAAAACAATATTAGAATAATAGTGGTTCCAGAACGAAAGAAAACTGAGGAAGACATGGAAAACATATTTCAAGAAATAATGACAGAAAACTGTCCAAAGATGGAGAAGAAAAAAAACCACACAAATCCAAGATGCTCACAGAGTCTGAAGCAAAATGAACCCCAGAAGAAAGACGCCAAGGCACATTATAATTAAATTGGCAAACACCAATGACAAAATAAGAATCTTAAAAGCAGCCAGAGAGAGACAGAAAGTTACATATAAAGGAACCCCCATCAGACTAGCAACTGATTTCTCCACAGAAACTCATCAGGCCAGAAGGGAATGGGATGAAATATACAAAGTCATGCAAAGGAAGGGTCTGAATCCAAGAATACTGTACCCAGCAAGGCTATCAATCAAAATTGAAGGTGAAATCAGGAGCTTCACAGACAAAAACAGACTAAGGGAATGTCTCACCACCAAACCAGCAATGCAAGAAATGCTAAAGGGTCTACTGTAAAAATAAAGAAATAGAAAGCGAAGAAGGAACACATGGATATAGAATGAAAATGGCGTCAAATAAGTACCTATCAATAATAACTTTAAATGTAAATGGATTAAATGCTCCAATCAAAAGACAGAGGGTAAGAGATTGGATAAGAAAACAAGACCCATATATCTGTTGTCTACAAGAAACCCACTTCAGAAAAAAAGATGCACATAGAGTGAGAGTAAAGGGATGGAAAAAGGTTTTCCAAAAGAATGGAAATGAAAAAAAAAAAGCTGAGGTAGCAATACTTGTATCTGACAAATTAGATCTCAGAGTGAAGGACATAACAAGAGATAATGAAGCCACTTCATAATACTAAAGGGAGCAATCCAACAAGAAGAAATAACCCTGGTAAATATATATGCACCCAATACAGGAGCACCCAAATACATTAAAAAAAAAAAATGCTGCAGGTCATTAAGGGAGAGATTAATAGCAATACAATCATAGTAGAAAATTTTAATACCCCACTGTCACCTTTGGACAAATCATCTAAACAAAAAATCAGCAAAGAAATATCAATTCTAGATGACTCACTAGACCAGATGGAATTAATCGACATCTTCAGAACACTCCACCCCAAAGCCACAGAATATAAATTCTTCTCAAGTGCACCTGGGACATTCTCAAAGATAAACCACATCTTGGGACATAGGCAAAGTCTTTTCAAATTCAAGAAGATAGAAATCATATCAAGCATCTTCTCAGATCATAGTGGCATAAAACTGGAAATTAACTACAATAAAAATAATCCAAAGAAATCAAACACATGGAGACTAAACAGCATGCTATTAAACAAGAACTGGGTTACCAGAGAAATCAAGGAAGAAATTAAAAACATCCTGGAAACAAATGACAATGAAAACACAACAATCCAAAATCTATGGGACACAGCAAAAGCAGTTTTGAGAGGGAAGTTCATATCCTTACAAGCCTATTGCAAAAAAAAAAAAAAAAAAAAAAAAAAAAAAAAAAAAAAAAAAAAAACAAGAAAAAATGGTAACAAATTATCTAACTCTACAACTCAAAGAGTTAGAAAAAGAGCAACAAGAAAAGCCCAGTGTAAGCAGAAGGAAGGAAATAATAAAAATCAGAGCAGAGATAAATGACATAGAGACCAAAGAAACAATACATAAGATCAACAAAACCAAGAGCTGGTTCTTTGAAAGGATAAACAAGATAGATGAACCTCTAGCCAGGCTAACCAAGAAACAAAGAGAGAGGACCCAAATAAACAAAATCAGAAACGAAAGAGGTGAAATAACAACAGACCCCACCGAAATACAAAGGATTTTTACAAAATACTATGAACAACTCTATTCCAACAAACTGAACAACCTGGAGAAAATGGACATATTCCTACAAAAATACAAACTTCCAAAACTCAATCAGGAAGAATCTAAAAATCTCAATAGACCAGTGACTTGGGAAGAAATTGAAACAGTCATCAAAAACTTCCAGCAAACAAAAGCCCAGGGCCAGATGGCTTCACAGGAAAGTTTTACCAAACATTCAAGGAAGAACTAAAACCTATTCTCCTCAGACTATTCCAAAAAATTCAAGAGGAAGGAACACTTCCAAACTCCTTTTATGAAGCCAGCATCACTCTAATACCAAAACCAGATAAAGACAACTCAATGAAAGAGAATTGCAGGCCAATATCCCTCATGAACATAGATGCCAAAATCCTCAACAAAATTTTAGCAAATCAGCTCCAGCAGCATATCAGAAAGATCATAAGCCATGACCAAGTAGGATTTATTCCGGGAATGCAAGGATGGTACAATATCTGCAAATCAATAAACATGATACATCACATAAACAAATTAAAAGATAAAAATCATATAGTCATATCAACTGATGCAGAAAACGCATTTGATAAAATCCAACACCCTTTCCTGATACAAACTCTCAACAAGGTGGGGGTGCAAGGATCATACCTCAACATAATAAAAGCTATATATGATAAACCCACAGCCAACATCCTACTCAATGGGCAAAAACTAAAACCATTCCCTCTAAGAACAGTAACAATACAGGGATGCCCACTATCGCCACTCCTCTTTGACATAGTACTGGAAGTACTAGCCATCGCAATTATACAAGAAGAGGAAATAAAAGGCATCCACATTGGAAAATAATAAGTAAAGTTATCCTTATTTGCAGATGACATGATATTGTACATTAAAAACCCAAAAGATTCCATTAAAAAACTAATTGACCTAATAAATGAATTTGGCAATGTAGCAGGATACAAAATTAACGACAAGCAATCTATGGCATTTCTATACACCAACAGTGAACTTACAGAAACAGAGACTAAAAAAGCAATTCCATTTACCATCGCATCAAAAAAATTAAGATACCTAGGAATAAACTTAACTAAGGAAATAAAGGACCTATATGCGGAAAACTACATGACACTGAAAAAAGAGATAGAGGAAGATGTAAGGAGATGGAAGAACATACCATGTTCATGGATTGGTAGAATCAACATCAAAATGTCCATACTTCCTAAAGCAATCTATGGGTTCAATGCACTCCCCACTAAAACACCAATGGCATATTTCACTGACCTAGAAAGAACTCTCCAAAAGTTCATTTGGAACAATAAAAGACCCCGAATAGCCACAGCAATCCTTAGAAAGAAGAGTATAGTAGGAGGTATCTCAATACCAGATTTCAAGCTGTATTACAAAGCCACTTTTCTCAAAACAGCCTGGTACTGGCACAAGAACAGACATATAGATCAATGGAATAGAATCGAGAACCCAGATATCAACCCAAATCACTATGCTCAATTATTGGGTCGGCAACTAAGTAATTGCGGATTTTTTAAAGAAAATCAAAGACAATTTTTTCATGGAACTAAATAACTTTATTCTGTAATGTATTGCCCATTTTGATCAATGACCTTTTGCCATCTTTCAGGCAGCATCATAATCACACGTTCAAAAAACTTCTGGTTTTTATTAGCAAAAAACTAAATCAGGTACGATTTGACATCATCATCATTATTGAAATTTTTACCATTCAAGGAGTTTTGTAAAGATCGAAACAAAAAGTAATCAGATGGTGCAAGGTCAGGACTATATGGTGGATGTGGCAAAACATCCCAACCAAGCTCCATTAATTTTTGCCGAGTGACCAAAGATGTGTGCGGCCTTGCATTGTCATGATGGAATACAACACCTTTTCGATTTGTCAATTCGGGCCACTTTTCTTCAACTGCATTGTTTAATTTCGTTAGTTGTTCAATGTAGACATCAGAATTGATCGTTCGGTTGGGTGGTAAGAGTTCAAAGTAGACAATTCCTTTGTAATCCCACCAAACTGATAACAAAACCTTCTTTTGATGAATATCAGCTTTTGATGTTGTTTGAGTTGGTTCACCTGGCCTGCTCCACGATCTTTTCCGCTTGATATTGTTGTAAACAACCCATTTTTCATCGCCAGTTATCAGTCGTTTTAAAAATGGATCATTTTCATTACGTTTCTTTAGCAAATCGCAGCTGCTAATGCGTTGCTTTAACTGTGATTCTTTCAGTTCGTGAGGAACCCATGTATCGAGTTTTTGAACATAGCCAAGTTGTTTTAAGTGATTTTCAATGCATGTATGTGATACATGAAGCTCTCTGCAATCTCACGTGTTGTACTGTGACAGTCCGAATTGATTATTGCTTTGATTAGGGCGTCATCAACTTCAACTGGACGACCAGAGCGTTTTTCATTTTTGAGTGAAAAATCACCAGAACGAAATTTGGCAAACCAATTTTGACACTGCCGTTCTTTTAAGGCTTCGTCACCATAAACAGCACATAACTTTTTATGAGCTTGCGATGCGTTTTTCCCTTTGCAGAAATAAAAAAGCAAAATATGACGAAAATGTTCCTTTTGATTTTCCATTTTTCAACGAACGCCAAACGAAAACTACAAAACAGATCAAAAAACTTTTTTTACTGATTAACAGCTGAATAGCCAACTATCAAATAACAAAATGTGTTTTACATTTGTACTACGTCTGCAAACCTAAAAATTCAACTGAAGCCATATATGTGTGAAACCCGCAATTACTTAGCTGCCGACCCAATAATATTTGACAAAGGAGGCACGAATATACAATCGAGTCAAGACAGTCTCTTCAATAAATGGTGTTGGGAAAATTGGACTGATACATGCGAAAGAATGAAACTAGATCACCAACTTACACCATACACAAAAATAAACTCAAAATGGATACAGGACTTAAACATAAGACGGGAAACCATAAAAATAGTAGAAGCATCCACAGGCAGCAAAATCTCAGACATATGCCAAAAGAACTTCTTCACTGATACTGCACCTAGGGCAATGGAAGCTAAAGAGAAAATTAAAAAATGGGACTACATCAAAATAAAAAGCTTTTTTAAGGCAAAAGAAACCATCAACAAAACAACAAGAAAGCCCACTGTATGGGAGAACATATTTGCAAATGTTATCACTGATAAAGGTTTAATCTCCAACATCTACAGACAGCTTATACAACTAAATAAAAGGAAGATGAATGATCCAATTAAAAAATGGGCAATGGACCTAAATAGAATCTTCTCAAAAGAAGACAGAAGGAAGTCCAAGAGGCACATGAAAACATGCTCAAAGTCACTAATTATCTGAGAGATGCAAATCAAAACATCAATGCAGTACCATCTCACACCTGTCAGAATGGCCAACATCAACAAATCAACAAAGGACAAGTGTTGGCGAGGTTGCAGAGAAAAAGGTACCCTCATGCACTGCTGGTGGGAATGCAGACTGGTGCAACCATTGTGGAGAAGAGTATGGAGTTTCCTCAAAAAACTGAAAATGCAACTCCCATTTGACCCAGTAATCCTACTCCTAGGATTATATCCCAAGAAACTAGAAATATCAATCAGAAAGGATATATGCACTCCTATGTTCATAGCAGCACAATCTACATTAGCTAGGATTTGGAAACAGCCTAAGTGCCCATCAGCAGATGATTGGATAAAAAAAAAAACATGGTATATCTACACAATGGAATATTATGCTGCCATAAAAAAGAAGGAATTCTTATCATTTGTAGCAACCTGGATAGAATTGGAGAACATCATGCTGAGTGAAATAAGCCAGTCAATGAAAGAGAAACACCACATGACCTCACTCATTTATGGATAATAAAGAACATTATAAACTGATGAACCAAAAGATAGATATAGAGACAGTAAAGCAACAAGCAGACTGTCAAATTACAGCGGTGAGAGGAGGGAGATCTGGGGGAGATAAGAGATCCATCGAAGGACTTGTATACATGCATATAAGTACAACCAATGGATACAAAACTCTGAGGAGGGTGGGTGTGTATGGGAGGGGGGGGCAATGGTAAAATATGTACACAGATAATAATTTATCAATAATAAAAATAAAAAATAAAAAAATGTTTTACAAAAGGAAAAGAAATAACATGACTATAGTTTGGCATACTACCTTGATCCATGCTAAGTTGCCAGCACTTTTGCCCATTATTGCTTTTGCTTCATTAGTGCAAGAACCAACACATTGATAATGGCATGTAATGTCTTAGCATTATCATAAAAGTCGTTTTGACTGAACTATTTTTGAATGGCTAGTGAATGACTCTTAGAGGTTCCCAGTGGTCTTTGGACCACACTTTAAGGCTGCTGGTCTAAGCTGAGGCTGAAAGGAGAGGGAGATGATTGGGTGAAAATGAATATTTAATTATGCTTAGAGATGTCCTGTCAATAGAGGAGTCAGCTGGGAATAGAGAGGAGGAGAGAATTTCTAGATTTTTGTGCCCCTCCCTACTTCTGACTTGCCTTGTTCCTGAGATATCCCAGCCAAATCAATACCACCCTCCAAAACTCCCCCATCCTAAGATATTGGATGCTCTATCCTGCAAATCCAAAACACTAATAGAGAACTCTATACTGGCCCATGAACTTTTTCCACCCTATCATAAAGTCCTAAGGCACTGCCAACCTGAATCTTGTTAGTCTTCTTAGACCAACTACCCTGTGTCAAATGACATTCTATTTACATGGAATGACCACCTACTATGTACTCAGTCCTCTGTCAAGTGCTGATGGGAAAGAGGAATGATAAAGTCACAGTCCCTTCCTATTCACTTCAATAGAGAGGCTTGATTTACATTTGTGTTTGTTTTTTTTGTTTGTTTGTTGGTTTGTTTGTTTTCTAACAATGCCTCAGATTTAATTGGAAAAATAAAATCTGTCTATATCCCAACAGTATTTAACCAAATATTCTTCTGTAGACATTTGCCAAAGTAGTTTATATGTTTGATATTTAGCCTTTGAATGATCACTTGGTTGTTCCTGAGCATGCACATCTATCTCCTGCAGCTGCACCTCGCTTCCATCAGTGGCCAAGCAGAAGATCTGAAGAATGAATTACCAATCCACAGTCCTGGGTTTGGTTCCTGAAGTGACCTGAAGTCCAGTTCCCCTCCTGCAGGCATCAGTTCTCCTCCTGGCCTGTAGTTGCCAGGATCCAAGCCATGCAGGAGCTGTGAGTCATGTAGTCAGGTCTGGGTGCCATCTACTTCAACAGCAGTGGGCGTGCTCAGGATAACAGTGCAGCATCCCTTTGAGTCCTTGGGCAGTGAATTTCTTTACCCACATTGAGTTCCTGGGCTACAGGGTCTGCCGTGGGCACTGGCAGTGCATCTGGAACAAGCAAACTGCAGAGCTTGTAAGGACTTGAGCAAGGGAATGGTTACCATACATGATCCCCTCCAAAAAAAAGGGAAACTTGTCCCAGTAAGGGGTACACCTGGCCCTCAAGAGGGCAGAGGACAGGGGGTTGGTCCAATTTTCACCGATTCTAGGACACATTTAGTTAAACCCCTTCTCCAGAGTCTCACTTACCTGTCCTAAGGCTAGAGCTATACTCTGAGATACCTTAGCTACCAAGGTGGGGCTGTTATCTGATATTGGCAGCCCAAATCTAGGTATAATCTCCTGGAGTAATCTCTTGACTACTATAGAAGCAGTTTCTGTATTAGTAGGGTATACTTCAACCTAATCTGAAGTGTCTACAAAAACTAGACCTTAATGCTGGTGGTTTAATCTCTGAAATCCACCTACCAATGCTCTCCTGGGGAAGTTCCCTGGGACCCCCTTACCTTGCTTAGCATTTACCTGTGCACAGATAGTACTTCTAGCAACTCTGCCTCACAGAAGTTCAGAAGTCTTGGTGACACTTAAGTGGGTAATCTGCTGTCACTGGGCAACTCTGACCTAGAGCCTCTGGGACCAACAGTCTTGTCATCTGGAGGGTCCACCAATCATCTGGTCTGTCAGGGGCTTGCTTCTGTTCATCCGATTCCTTCTGGCTGCAGTTGGTAATCCTCTTTTCTCTGTGGATGGCATAGTGTCTCCATCAAAGGGCCTGGATTAAGGCCAAAAGTTCTGGAACTGTGCCCAAATGGTGTGGTCCAGGGTGACTACCACTGCCCCTGCATATCAGGTCCCATCCTGAACATAACTGCTCCCATCTGTGAACAGTATCTTGTCATCTGTTACCTCTGTGCAGTCATGAATGGGTTCCTCCATCATCATCTGGAAGCAGGCTGGCAGGGTTGATGATCACAGTCTTGTAAAACCCGACACAGGGCTGGTCCAGGAGAAAAGCTTAGCTCCTGGCCCAGCGTCTGCTTATCTGCCTCCTTCACCAGCAATGCTGCGGTGGCACTGCCTGGAAGCATGCTGGCCACCCTGCTGCCACAGGGTCCAATCTCTTAGACAGATAGGCAACAGGTCTCTTCCAGGGACCTAGAGTCTGAGTGAGAACCCCTTTGGCAATGTTTCTTACCTCACTCGCGTAGAGGTGGAAGGGCTTCGCAACGTCTGGCGAGGCTAGGGCAGCTGCTGAGATGAGAGCCTTCTTTAGCTCCTCAAAGGCCCGTTGTTCCACTTTGGACCAGTTCAACAGCTGCATTCCCCCAGTACGTGTTCCTTCCGAGGACCACAGTCCTTCTTGATGTCCAAGGAAAACAGGCAGTTTGTCCGGTGGCTTCTTGGGCTGATGTAGGAGTCCTATTGGCTCTCTCAAGACTAAATAGGCTGCCCCAATGCCCATCAGGAAACTAACAGGCTTGCCTCTCCTAGCTAACCTGTCAGGACATTCTCTTTATAACTTTTATAAAAATCTTATCTTCCAAAAATATATAACCATGCCTCAAATTTTATTTTTTTTATTTTTTTATTTTTTTATTTTTTTTAAATATATTTTATTGATTTTTTACAGAGAGGAAGGGAAAGAGATAGAGAGATAGAAACATCAATGAGAGAGAAACATCGACCAGCTGCCTCTTGCACACCCCCCACCGGGGATGTGCCCGCAACCAATGTACATGCCCCTGACCGGAATCGAACCCGGGACCCTTCAGTCCGCAGACCGACGCTCTACCACTGAGCCAAACCGGTTTCGCATGCCTCAAATTTTAAAGAAAAGGCAAGGGAGGAGGGAGCAGATCCAGTACCTGTTCCCAGGCCTCCAGCCACTTAAAATTTAAAATGCCACATTTTTCCTACAGATACAGATTTATCTGCATTTCTAAGCCCCCTTCTACTCCCCCCCTCTCCCCCCCACAGAACATCGGTGAAAATTGTCCAAGCAGTCGCGGGGGGTTAAATCATACAAATAATTGTTTTCACATTGTTTTAACACAATTCTAAATAAATTATAAACCTTTGTGATGAAGTCTACTTAAATCTACAAAGTAGACACACATGACTGAAACCAAAAATGATTCCCAAAGTTTAAACAAAATACAAGATGCAGGTACAAGCCCAAATTCAACAACAATGGCATATAAGAAAAGCAAAACAAAACAAAACAAATATAAAAGTTTCATATGTTACATTAAACATTACTTCAGAAAAACTGACTTAAAAAAATACTGCATACTGCTTATTCTTAACACATGTTATACAGTTTAGCCTGCCATATTCTAGGCATTTAGTTACTGCAATTAACTTTTCCTAATTCAATTTATACTTTGAACTTTTAAAGCTGGCAAGTCAAATATATTTGGCATTTTTAAGATTAATAACATTACATTTCTAATACATCTTGCTTACTTAGGGTAAAGTTTCAGCAACAGATCTGGTCACACATTTTTTCAGATCTCAAAATTTTTTCTGAAGTTCAAACAAAGCACTGAATAATCTCTTTGCAGGAGAGCAAACAGTCTTGCCCTCTCTGGCCTCCCCTAGACCTCTCCGCACCAGAGGCAGTTTACTAAGATTCAAGACAATGTCAGAAAAAAGAATGAATTTTGTTCATAGGTCAATCACAATTCATACTTAAGTAGCTATATGACTCTGCTTAGCTGATACCAATGACAAAGACTAAACATTGTAAGCAAGGTCATCTGGGCTGCTTCACCACAGAATCACTTGTCACTCCCTGCAGATCACTGGAGTAGCATTCAAATGCAAATGAACACATTCTTTAGCTGAAGACTCCCGGCCATTACCATCTAGTTTCCGGGAATTTCAAAAGCTGCTTACAATGACTTGGGAAATCAGTTTTAATTTATCTCCCAGTTAATCTCCACCATTTTTAAAGCTCATTCTGTACACAGAAAAGGTTTAAGCACAGCCCAAAACTATGCGCACTCGTTTTGAACTGGCCTTTTAACTTTACTGAGCACAGAAATTCGCCCTTGAGCTTTTCTCCCGTACCCGAGGCCTCCACGCTGGCCCAGGCCCTCTGGGCCCAGGCCCCTGGAGTGAGGCTGCTGCCGCTGCCGCCCCAGCCACGCTACTCAGGCGGCCCCACGAGGAGGAAGTACGGGTCGCCCCAGTGGCTTCCCGGCTCCGCCTCCCCTTCTCCAGGCAGCCAGCAAATTAGCCCAGGTGCCTGCTCCCTGAGCGAGGCCACCACTGCCCAGCTGCGCTCCAACGCGCAGACTGAGCCCCGCGGGAGCGCCCCCTCCGACCCAATGCCGCCAGGGGGCCCCGCACCACCACGCTGGCCACACTTCACCGGCTCCATCCTGGGGCGCCATGTCGCCCACAGATACCAAACTCAGACCTGGGAAAGGTTCCGTCACTTTCCGCAGGTGAGGCAACAGCTATGCTGCTCACCTCGTCCTGGGAGAGGCTTCTGTCCCTCTCCCCACATGAGGGTCTCTCTAGGGCCCTCCTGGGAGGTCGGAACGTCTTCTGACCTCCTGCCCAAGGCTTTCATGGTGCGTCCACTAGGCGTATTCGGGCACCAATTCCATGAGGGGTTTTACGTCCCTCCAGAACGCGCACACAAGGACACAGACACACACACACACCTACCGCGGCCAGTCAGACTCTCCAGATTGGGGTCCCTCATGGTCCTGGCTGGGGATCCCAGACGAATTCCCCCATATGTTATGCCCAGACTTCGTGATCCCCAAGGACCACCAGGGAGCCGAGTCCCATGCAATAAACAAAAGAGCCTTTTCCATGCTAGCATGGGCTCTGTCCCACTCACGCCGGCAGCATGGCTGAAGAGTTGATTTACATTTGAAAAGGGAACTGATAAAAGGGCCCGAGAAGCCCAGCCAACAGTGTTGCTCAGTGGTTGAGGTCAACCAAGGTACCAGGAGGTCACAGTTTGATTCCTTGTCAGGGCACACGCTGGGTTGTGGGCTTGATCCCCAGGAGGAAGCCAATCATCATCGATGTTTCTATCCCCCTCTCTTCTTTCCTCTCTGAAATCAATAAAAAAAATTTTTAAAAGATGTTTCTATCTCTCTACAGATGTTTCTATCTCTTCTGTCCCTCTCC
The DNA here is from genome assembly GCF_964339955.1 of Pipistrellus hanaki. Taxonomy (NCBI): domain Eukaryota; kingdom Metazoa; phylum Chordata; class Mammalia; order Chiroptera; family Vespertilionidae; genus Pipistrellus; species Pipistrellus hanaki. The sequence goes on from NC_140524.1 coordinate 48,549,547, forward strand.
TTTCTTCTCTAAAACAAATAAAAATATATATATTTTTAAAAAGGAATGGCCCTGGAAGAAGGCAGATATTAGCACATCTTGGAGGCTTCCTGGAGTAAATGTGTGTTTAAGGAGGACCTTGGAAAGAGAGGTAGAATTTGGATCATGGGTGAGAGAGAAGACATTCTAGACCAGAGAAGGAGGTTGAGATGACCATGTGCAGGCCAGTGTACTGGTAGTGACAAGCCTGCTGGAAGTGAGAGAGAGAGCCAGGTGGAATTGGAGGTAAAAATATGGGGAAAATTGTGAATGCCTGACTTATTTCGTCAGTCATAGTTTGCCAATGCAGGTATGTGAGCAGGATGGAAGCTGTGTTTTAGGAAGTCAAATATGGCCATATGCAGAGAAAACACCTGAAAGCATGTGGAACAAAAAGAACTATCAATAATAACAATTTACCTATAATATATAATTTCATCTTCACATCAACCCTGTGAGATGGGTACTATTATTTTATTCCCCCAAAAATGAGGCTCAGAAAGATTGGGTAACTTACCCAAGGTCATCTGGATGGTAAACTACCCAGGAAGGACTACAACACAGGCCTGCCTTCCAAAGCCTCTGTTCTGAATAACCCATGATGAAGTGGGAAAAAGGAATAATTATAATAATGATAACAGCCACAATGAGTATAAATACTAGAGGCCCAATGCATGAAATTCATGCAAGAATAGGCCATCCTTCCCCCCCAACCCCCTGGCTGCCTGCACCGGCTTGCCTCTGGCACCGGGACTGGGGTTTGCTCTGGCCCTGTCTTTATCTGGAAGGACATCTGGAATGACATCCGGTCTATTTAGCATATTACCCTTTTATTATTTTAAACGTGTCAGACTGAACAATCTTTCCTATAACTCTTTCATTAAATCTTCACTGCAACCCCGTGAAGAAGCATGGACCATTATTATCTCATTTCACAAAAGGGAAAGCTAAGAAATGAGAGGTTAAATAATTTGCCCCAGGCTACACAGATACATGTTGAAGCTGGGACACACATAAAACTTTATTTCTAGAGACCAAGCATTTTCACTTTAAGGTCTACTTCAGAAATGCAGACATTCAATGATAAGGACCTGAGGTAGAGTGGTAGTTAAACCACTCTACAGCAATGGCTAGTGAGAGCTGAGTCAAGAGTTGTCATGAAGGAAGGAAGCACTGAAAGAAATACCAGCTGCCTCTATTGACAGATGGGGCCCAGCACCAGAGCAATGGTGATGGCTATGGTAGGGATTTGCTCTGGTTGTGGCACCAATCACCCACTTTCCGTGGCCCCTTTTGCAATCTGCCTAACTCCACAGCAGCACATGGCCCCTAAGTGGGGCACCTGAAGCAATTGCCAAATGGACCATAACCTCCACAAAGCTGTATTCTAAAATCTCATAGAGTGTTGGATCAAAACATTGAATTCCAATTTCAGATCTTTTATTCACTAGCAATTTGGTCACTTAATCTCTCTGTTTCCTGCTCATCTTTAAATGAAAGCAATAATAGTACTTCTTAGTATTTTCATAGGGAGCAAATGAAACAATAAGGTAACAAAGTGCTTAGCACGGTGACTGGCACATTGTAAGCACCCAATGTTACTTATTTCTGTTGTGGTGATTGTTATTCTTATTAGTCAATATGTATACTTAGGCAGGATCAGCAGGATGCCAATACTAAAAAGAAAAGAGAATGGCCCTGGTTAGATGGCTCAGTTTGTTAGAGCATCGGCCCATATACCAAAAGGTCACAGGTTTGAAATCAGGGCACATACCCAGGTTTTGGGTTTGATCTGGGTGGGGGTGTGTATGGGAGGCAACTAATCGATATTTCTATCTCACATCATTGTTTTTCTCTCTCTCTTCTCCCCTACCCACCCACTGCCTTCCCCTCTCTCCCTCTCTTTCTCAAATCAATTTTTAAAAAAACAAAAATAAAAATAAAAAGAGAAGAGAATGTACTGAAAACTCTGCATCACTCTGTCTTCCCATGACTTCAGGACAGGCTGAGAAAGGAGGTTGAGTCAGAGCAGAGGGGCTGGAGAGACTGGGTAGAGGAGCCAGGGATGAGGCTAACTGGATTAAATTGGGGCAGAGAAGAAGCTTGGCTAGGAGTGACCTTCCCAGGCATCTTACTTCCTACCCTTCCTGCTTCCCCAGAGCTCTGTTTTTCTAGGCCCCTACCATCCAAATGAGGAGCAAATGGGGAGCTGCGAGGGGCCTTGCCAGGAGTCCCGCACCACATGCACCACAGCCCTGGCTCAAATGGTGGGCTAAGAGTCAAGAGGGTGCAGACAGAGCTGACCTAGCAACAAACTGTTCTCCAAAGGAGACCCCCCCTATCCCAGGAACCCAAAGGGCTGGGTCTAAGACTTGGCACATTTGGGACATTTGGACTTGAGGGCAGAGGTCCCCGGCACCATTTGCTATTTTTGTTTTGGGGACAGGCTTGGGTGGGGGAGAGAATCTTCCCCTTTCCTCCTTTTTCATAGCAGATCCTGCCTTGCTTCCTGCCTCCACCTGGCCCTTATAGTAGCCTGTTAATCCTCCTGTCCCCAATTACAGGGCCTCTGATTCAAAAGGTAGAGGCTGGAGGGAAAGAGTAAGATCTCCTTTCTCAAGGTGAGATCAGAACCTGTTCTGGGACTTTCAACCATGTATTCTAAAGCCTTCTCCATCTGTTTCCTGCTGGCATAGGTTCTCACTGTTCCCTGGACAGCCTCCTCTCTTCACTGGCCCCCAATGGCAGTGCAGTGCAGTGCAGTGTAGTGATTGAGAGCACAGAGACTACCTGGATTCAAATCTCAGCCTTGTCACTTTTAGCTCTATGACCTTGGGCAAGTACCTTAATCTCATCTATAAAATGAGGCTTCTTATCAGGTTTTCCTCAGAGGGTTGTTTGTGAGACTTAAATTAATCCATGCAAAATGCTTAGAACAGTGCCTGGTACATAAATGTTTAACAAATGTTCTCTCCTCTTACTATCTGCTTCTGTGCCAGTTCTCCCTGCCAGGATTACATTTCCCCTTCTCACTGCCTACTTAAGCCCAGTTCAGCTCAACCACTCTCTTCCATGAGGTCTTCCTAGCATTACATGTTCTCCTAACCTCTAACCTCAATTACACTCTCGGTGAAACTAGTCCTATTTTGAGAGCAAGGCCTGTGACATGAACAGCACTGACTAAACGAATGACAAAATAATATCTAGTCCCCCTAAGGCAATAAAATTTTGCAACTGGAACCCAGAGTAGAAATATATTTTACAGCATGTCCTAGTGCATGCATTTGTGTATCTTTAAATCTAGATCTAGATCTAGATATATGACTAAAACAAAAGTTTCACAGAACAATATGTGCCCTTACCACATGTGATTCACTCTTCTATTTGCTGTTCATTCGTTTTGTTAAATGCTGGTTGCAACCCACTAAATTGATTCTAAGCCCTGCTATCAGTTATAACCTACAGTGTTCTCTGTGATAAGCCCTGTACAGGGTGGGCTTTAGACCTTCAGAAGCCCTGAACCCTGAAAAGATCAGAGGCAGATCAAATCAAGGGGACCTTCAGGGAGGATGTGTGGAGGGCATTGGAGGCAAAAGACTGGAGGAGCAAGCTGGACTTAGACAAAAAAAGGCTTCAATTGCCACACAAAGGAGTTTGGACATTTTCTATAGGCAATTAGGACTCACTGGAAGATTTTAAGTACAGGAGGACCCTACTTAGTTTTTAGAAAGTTCACTGGGGTGGCTGTGAAGATGGATTGGAAAGGCCAAGTCAAGGATGGGGTACATATCTGGAAGCTGTTTCAGGCATCCAGATGAGAGAGGACAGGTGAAGCTATAATTGAAGAAACAACTGGGAGACTGGGGAGCACAAAGTTGACAGTTGTGAGAAATAGTGAAGACTACAAACATCAGGGCTTGGTGGCTAGGTTTTTAGCTAGACTGATTGGGCCAATATGCTGGTTACCAAGGCAAGTACAGAGGAGGTTTATGGGGTGGGGGAAACAGGTACATTTTGGAGTGAGTTTGAGATACCTACTGGAAGGATTTCATACTGGAAACATAATTCTCTTTGATATATATCTCATTTATTTCAGAGAGGAAGGGACGGCAGTGAGAGAGAGATAGAAACATCAATGAGAGAGAGAATTCTTAATTGGCTGCCTCCTGCTTGTCCCCCAATGGGGATTGAGCCCGCAACCCCAGCATGTGCCCTGACCGGGAATTGAACCCTGATCTCCTGGTTTATATATTGATGCTCAACCACTAAGCAACACTGGCTGGGCTGGAAACATAATTCTCAATCTTTCATTCAATACATGTTAATGAGACAGACTTAGAGAAACTAACATTTTATTTTTACATTAAAGAAGTAGAAATAAAGTAACACCGATTATTGCCATTATTTTGAAAAAGAATATTTTGCCACCCCAAAAAATAAGGAAAGCATAATATTTTTTTTAAAAAATTTTATTGATTTTTAGAGAGAGGGAAAGGGAGAGGTAAAGGAAGATAGAAACATCAATGAGAGAGAAATATCATCAATAAGCTGCCTCTTGCTCGAAGAGCCCGCAACCCGGGCATGTATCCTGACCAGGAATCAAACTCTAACCTTTTGGTTCATGGGTTAATGCTCAACCACTGAGTCATACCAGACAGTCAGAAGGCATAATCTTAAAATAAAGTGCAGTCCTTTATAATTGAATACATTTAGATTATTGAAAAAATACATTTGATGTTTTCCCCATTTTGCTGTGACCTATTGAAAACATTACTGTGTATCATCCTGATTTGTGGACTAATTGAGAACCACAGATTTGAGGAATAGGCAAAAGAGCGGTCAGCAGAAGAGACTGAGAGGAATGGTTCCAGAAGTAGGAGGAAAACCAGGAGAGGGTGATCATTGAAGCCAAGAGAGGAAGGAGACTTTCAGAAATGAGGACTTGGCCAATAGTGTCTTTTGCCACCCAGAGTTCAAAGAGATCATTGAATTTGGCAATTAGGAGGTCATTGGTGACCTTTGATAGTGCCCTTACACTAGGAGGATGGGGCTGGGGCCAAATTGCAGTAGTTTGAGCTGGGAATGGAAAGTTGGGAAAAGTGGCAATTTAGAATTTAGGCTCTACTTTCAACAAATTTGAGGGAAAAGGAAAGAAAAGAGAGATGGGAGGGGGAGAGAGAGAAAGATATTATTCAGAGAGAAAAAGAGAGCAAGTTAGGCAAGCAAGAGAACAAACTCATCTGAGCAGGGAGGGGGCTTGCTCTGGGAGATAACAGAAAAGGGTATTTTTATAATCAGAAGAAAAACTAAACTTTTTTTCTGAAGAGGAGGGGCATGTCTGAAGGAAGGGTCCAGAGAAAGAGGGTGTATGATGTCAAGGCTTATGGGGAAGGGATAAGCCTCTAACAAGAGGGAAGAGGGACACCTTGTCCCCTGAGAAGGGAGGGTTGGAGTGGAAGGAAGTTGAAAAGGCATATCAATTTTTAGGGGGTGGGGCAGGGCACTGAGGTAATTAATGCTTGAAGGCCTCTGTTTTCTCAGGGAAGTGGGAGAAGAGGCTGTTCCATGTAAGAGATTGGTGGGGCTCCCACTTATGCTCAGCAACATTTGCAGGCCTTAAATTCTTTAGGCTGGGGAGAGGCCAATAAGAGCGTCCAGCGGCCTTATCTCCCACAAACTGAATGTGGCTGAGAAAATTCTTAGAAAGTAGCAAGACATATCAGTTGTGTAGGGGGAACAAAGAACCATGGAGACAGGCCTGAAGGCTATGGGGACTCCAGGAAAGCATGCAGAGAGCTGTTGTGGGGGGAATCCTGAGACCTGCTGCTCAGAGGAGTAAAGGGTCTGGACAGCCCCAATCGTGAAGGATTGTGGCTGAATGAGCACAAGTTCAAAGCGGAGCTGGCATGGTTATGTCTAATTGGTAATGAGCCCTGGGATCAGGAGAATTGTTTACCTGTGCCCCTTTTCCTTCTTCCCTCCTGCCTATTTTCAGAGACGAAGGCCACCTAGAGATAAAAAAGTTCCCAGGGTATGTCAGTAGTTCCATTCCTTATACCCTCACTTGTCATCTCCTTCTAGCCCAATCTTTTCAATCTGGCTTCCTTTCTCAGCCCCCTTCCTCATTTGAATCAGTGATGCAGTTTAAGCAAATTCTCATCTTCTGCAGGTAAATTTAGCAATAACCCTCAGAGATTGATAGAAACTTGGGCTCCCCAGCAGCCTTAATTTTCTGCCCAAAGATTTTCCTCTCTAGAAACCAGGATCTGGTCTGCACTTACACAGTTCAGGGACAGAGAGCTTACTCCATTTCACCACATATAATAAACCTCTGTTTATTAAAGGTCGGCACAGTGCCAGGCCCTTGGGTTAGGTGGTGGCTGGGCTGTTAGACAGTTTTCCTTTGATTGAGCCAAAAATGTGTCTCCCTGTAGCTTCCACCCTGGGCCTTCACCCTATCCTTTGAAGTCACACAGAACAAGTATAACCCCATTGCAGTCTAATCCTCAGATATTTAAAAATGGCTGATATTTTTCCAAGAATTTCTTTCTTTTTATTTTTATGTCATTACTTATTACTGCCCAAATAATATTAGGTCTTATGGAACTTTTTAGAAAATTCAGAAAAGCATAGACAAGGAAGTAAAGATTTACCACATCTTACTCCCAAAACCAACCACTATTACATTCTTCTTTCTTTTAACCAGTTATTTTCCCCTGAACTCTGTATATTCTACACTTTTTCCTTACCAAAATGTGATCCTACTATGAGTAATATTGTAGAGGCTTCTTCTTTTCTCTCTTCAATACATTGACATTTCCCCAATCTTCTACCAAGTCAATTTTAATACAAAATTGTATAACTGTTCAATGATTTATTTAAACAACTTTCTAAAATGAGACATTTAGGTTGTTTCCAATTTTCCTTTTTTGTAAAGAACACAGTGGGGCTGGAATTTGAAGTAAGGTAGAGGTGGGGGGATGGAAGGAGGTGAACAGAGAAAAGAGGAGCCCTCCAGTCATATAATTTATCCTATTTTAGCACCTGATTTTTTTCACTTTCTCTGTGGATAATTATACTTCCTAGAACATGATTGTGAGTGCCTGCTTAGTATTCAGTTGCAAGGACTTACTCTAATTAATCTAACCAGTTTCCTATTATTGGACATTTGAGGCTGTTTCTAATTTTTCACCATTACAAACCTGACTGTAATGAATATCCAAGAAGCTAAATTCGTTATGGTGCACTGGACACTGAGGTCAGGAAGAATATTTTTGGACTTCCAAAGCACAAGGAACCTGCCAGTAGTTGTAACTGGAAGCTTTTTGTCTAAAGCTCAGAAGACTGGCGAAGGCCAAGGGCTGTGCTTGAGCCTCTAGGCTTGCCTGGGGTCAGTACACATTTACCCAGCCCCTGTCACAGAGTGTTCAGGCTGCAGGGCCTTTTGGGACCACTGGGCTCACACCTTCCTCTTACATGTGAGGGAAGTGAAAGCCATGGAACCAGGGATAGTCCTTTGGCAGCTTAGTAGCTGGGCAAAACTCTGCCTCTCCCAGCATCCTGGCTTCTGAACTCTAAAATTTGGAATCTGACCTGGAAGTCCTGACCATGCTGCCTGCATTCCTTTACAGAACCACTTACTGCTGAGGCTGGAAAGGGGATTCTGACACTTTTGCAAAAGAGCTAACAAGTAAAAAGGAGGGTATGGGAGGAAATTTGAGGTTTAGCCCAAGGGCAACTATACCTGCTCTACCCAGAACCTCCATCTTTCCTAATCCAGGTGGTATGCTTAGTGGCAGCCACCCTGTATCAGATGCACCTGGCAAATATATTTGGAGTTTGAGCTGAAATAAAAGGGTGACTTCCCCACTATCCTTAGCCAGTCAATTGTCCTTCTTGTTGGGAACAAGCTGTGCTAAAGACCTGTCTGTCCAGCCCTCTGTGCCTGACAACTTTCTGTGGTTTCAGATACTAATGAGCTTCCCACCTTTCCCCCCTCCGGCTTTGCTGCTGCCTGGGGTATTCACACAAATGGTGTGTGATTTTCCCCTTCTGTGTTTTTCTTTCTGACTTGGAGGTAAAGTAGTCTCTCACCCCCCCCCTTCCCCCACTGACTCTCTGTTTATTCAACTGGGAGAGATTTCACACCCTGTAACCCAGTTCTCCCTCCTTCAGTGCCTTTCTTAAATCTTCACCCCCCTTCAAGTCCCCCATCTCTGTACTTCCCTGAATAATTTATGAGTCCAGTCAAGTCTTATAAAGGGTCAACCAGGAAAGGCCAAGAGTGCAGCAGGTTCTGAGAAATATAAGCCCTCACAGCCTGCCTGGTCTTAACACCCTAAGAATGGATCCTTCTGCTCCCACTGCTGCTGCTGTCCCTGTCCCAGCCCTGACCCTAAGTGTAGCTCCAGCTCTAGCACAGGCTCCCCTGGCACTCCCTGGCTTGTTAAGCCCATCACTCCTTCCTTTCTCTGGACAAGAAGTAGATGGGAGTAAAAGGTAAGTGGAACTTGGCCTTTGGCAACCTGAACTTTGACTTTAGTGGGTTTCATGGGAAAAGAAGGTGGCCCTGTGCTCTGTGAAGAACAAAAAAAGGCTAAAGCCTCATAACCCTCAGAAACCATCCCCTCCACATCTTGGCTGGAATATCTCAACTGACTTTTCGCCTCACTAATCCTTCTGGATGACAGGAGGGGACTTGGGGACAGTGGGCATTGCCAAAGCTGAAAGCTGAGCAGCCAGGCCCTCATGGGTAAATTTGCTCAGTCAACTGAGAGGCACACAGGAGAATGCTATGAAACCTGGGTTTAACATAACTTAGGCTGCAGATGAAGGGAAAGAGGGCCAAAGTACCAAGAAGCCTTTGACTGGGGGAGTGTCTATTTCCTGACTTTTTTTTTAAAGATTTTATAAGATTTCTATTTGCTTTCCCCCTACTTCTGGAAGTCTACTGGGGAAGCAGTTGGCCGAGGAATATTTCTGGTCCCTTTCCCCATCCCAGGAAGGTGGGAGGACTCTGACCTCTGCTTCTTGGAGCAGGAGGTAAGATATTCTCCACCCAACCCTCATTCATTCCTCCAAATATTTAAGAAATTCAACAAATATTTACTGAAATGCCTACTGTGTACCAGGCACTGTGATAGGTGTTGGGGAACCAGATATGATCAAACATAAATCTGCCCTTAAGAAGCTCAAAGGCAAGTAAACAATTACAAAACTGTGATAAGAGTAATGATAACATTGTTGAAGCAGAGAAGAAGGGATCTGTCCTGACAGGGGCTCAAGTTCCTTAGGAAAGGCTTCCTGAAATAGATGGCATCTAAATCAAGTGTTTTTGGAGGCCTTTTGTTATCTCAGGGAGCCTACTTTTCAGTCTCCTTCCTTCACTGATAGATCTCTCCTCTATGTCCTAGAGGGGTTTGTCTTTGGAGACCCTGGCTGTACTCTACAAATGATCCTCCAAGGCAGGTGAGGAAACTTGTGGATTTGGTAAGTTTGAGCTCCTGTTACACATGTTTGCATGTAGCCACTTGCATTCACACTGACCAGGTCTCTTCCCAGAGAGCCCCTGATCTCAGTCCAGGTCTGCAGATCTGGGAAACCATCTTTGCAGCCTTGCTCACATTTGATTCTCACAACAGCTCTAGAAGGAGGGCTGACCTGAGATTTCTGTGCAATTTAAAGATAAAGAGACTGAGGCCCAAAATAGGGGAGGGTATGAACAGACTCCAAAGTTAGGCTATGGTAGAACTGCTGCTAGAATCCTGGTTTCCTGGCACTTAGCCCCAGTGCTCTTCCCCCACTCCTGACTCCAAATCTTTGCTGTTCCAGTAGAACTCTGTCCCCTGGGCAGTCTCCAAACATGTGTTAGAACAGGGACAGGAAAGTTAATAAGCCCCAGGATTCTTTCCACTAGTTTTTCAAGCAAAACCAGGACAGACCCCTTTGGTGGGAGTGGGGCAAGAGCTGGACCCCAGAGATGTCTAAGGTCTCTTTCTAGATTAGGTGTGTCGAACTCAATCAGAGAAGGAGCCAAAATCTAAAATTCAGCCTAAATCGAGGGCTGAATGGTTTACTGAACAGTCATAAACTGACAATGTCATAAACTGACAGCGGAGTGCAGTGATGACAGCGCGGTGCGGGCCACATTGCAAGGCCTGGCGGGCTGGATTTGGCCCGCGGGCCTTGTGTTTGACACATGTGTTCTAGATCATCTTACCTAAAGGCAGGGGTCCTCAAACTTTTTAAAGTGGGGGCCAGATCACGGTCCCTCAGAGAGCTGGAGGGCCGGACTATATGAACTACTAATTCCTACTGTAACACCTTGGCTGCGCTCACTGCCCAAAAAACCTGGCGGGCAGGATCAGACTCCCCTGGGGGCTGCATGTGGCCCACGGGCCGTAGTTTGAAGACCCCTGCCTAAAGGTTTCTGACCCCTGATAAAGAGGAGGCAGTTATCTTGCATGTACTTTGAGCCACATGCTAGCTTTTGCTTTGAACAGGCCACTGATGGGGCAACAAGTGCTGAGGTCACCAAAGCTGACTCCAAGTTCCATCACCCTGTCAGGTAAGCTCCTGGCACCAAGCTTATAACTTTATATAGGTTTATTAGCTCTTCAAACCCTCACAACAGCCTTGTGTATCAGAAGGAGGGAGGCACTGCTATGATCACTATTTCATAAACCAGAAAACTGAAGCCCAGAGAGGTTAGGAACTTTGCCAAGGTTGCCTTCCCTAGAGGCATTGTCAATGATTCCTAAGAATGAGCCTTTATGGATAGATCAGTGAAAGAACCTTAGTAGGAGATGGTGGACACAGGAGAAATCTACATAATCTGCAAGGCCTTCTGAGGTGAGGGTGAAATCAGTGTCAGAATTGATAGATGCTGGGGTTGCAGATCCCCAAAGTTATAGGCCCACCAGATGTTACCTTTCTGCCTGGAGCCATTTTGCAACAATTCAGAAAATTCTGTTACATAGTTCTCTTTCTTCCTTTCTGTCTCACACCATTATTGTGGGTAGGACAAGGATTTTAGGGTCTGGCTTCCTCCATGGTCCTACTGACCCCTCTGTACATAAGAGACCTGTCTAAGGTAGGGGCCATGCTTTTTCTCTGTCCACAGGCTCTTCTGGCCTAAATCCCGCTCCTTCGACTACCTGTACAGTTATGGGGAGATTTTACTGCAGAACTTTCCTGTCCAGGCAACTATCAATCTGTATGAAGACTCAGACAGTGAAGAGGATGAGGAGGACGATGAAGAAGAGGAGGAGAACTAAGAAGAAAAAGGAGGAAAAGAAGGAAAATAAAAAGGGGCCATAAATGTGTGTGAGGATACTAGGGACAGCACCACACAGAGTCACAAGTCATCCTCCTTCCCCATCCCTTACCTGTTCAAACTGAGCCAGAGTCTGATTAGGGTTTCATATGCCTGGCAGGGCTCCAGGGCATTGATTAGCCAGGAATCTCCAGGCGTAGCTCTCTGGATTGAAAGTTGGGTCCTCAAGTACCAACTTACCTTGGCTATATCCAACTGGACTGTAAGTACAGGTCTCTGGCATCTCATTGTCTGGGTTGCTGTTGTGTTGACAATGGGAGGGTACAAGTAGCTGTAGGGGAAGGAAGATCTGCTTTTTGAAGCCCCCAGGAAACAGAACAAAACAAAGAATGGCCATGAAGAGGGGAACAGTCAGTCACTCTTCAGGGCTCTTTGACTCCCCAGCCTTTCAGGTGGCCACGTAGTCCTGTCTCCCTGTGGAAAAATTGACTTCAGGCTTCACCTCCAGGGATACCAACACCATGTTTAAGCAGAGTTGAAATGCTTTTATGATGGGCCTTGCAACAAGAAGGAGGGCATCTAGAGAATCAGCTTGCTTTGGGGACCTACCCTCATTTTGGCTGCTATCAACTGCGGTCTCTGTTGGCATGAGATGAATCAGGAGAAAAATAAACTAGATGATGTTTGCCTTTTTCCTGTAACTGCTGATTTCTTAACTGAACTCTGTTCATGTTGTGAGGCCATGGGCACAGGGTCAGAGACCAGCTCAAGGCCAATTCTTGCTCTATCTGAGGTCAGTTTACAGATGGGGATGTAGGGCCAGAGGCCCCAGCACAGGCCAGGCCCTCTATGTCAACTTGTGAAATCAGGCTAGATTAAACTTCAAAGACACATGGAAAGGGGGCAAAAAGGCCCCCAAAATATAGCTTGAAAATTGAGAATAGGACTATGAGTTGGGGTAGAGGGGTGAGAGATTTCAGCCTTGGAAATGAGCGTGTACATATGGGGAGGAGAGCTTAGGGGCTACTCAGTCCTATCAGTTTTACTTCCACAGTTCAGGCTCTCATGCCTTGCCCCTATCCCAAGTACTCATCAGGTAATTTTCATGCTCCAGCGTGGTCCTCTGCAATTCATCCTCCACAGTGGCCACCATATCAGATCATGTTGCACCCCTGTTTAAAGGCCTACCATGGCTCTTCATTGCCTCACCAATATTTGAAAACTTCTCCTTTAAAAAAAAAAATCACAGATCCTCTTGAAAATGTATTGCCTCTCTACTCATATATTCACAAATCAATTTCTTAACTTGATATTCCAAGCTGTCCAATTATTCGGTTGTTGCCTATCTCTCTTTAAAATTTTTTGCAGTTAAAATTAAAATGCAGTTGACATACAATACTATATTAGTTTCAGGTGTACAAAATTGTAATTTGACATTTATCTACCTTACAATGTGATCACCACAATAAGTCTAGAGCCCATCTGACACCATAAAAAATTATCACAATATTACTATTTCCCACTATAGTGTACACTATATCCTGCGACTTATTTTATAACTGGAAGTTTGTATCTTATTCTTCACTTGTCTGTCTCCTCAGACTCATCTCTCAACACTTGAAAGATATGCTGCCTGTCCTTGAATGTATCATGCTTTTTTTCACATCTATAGCTTTAAGTCTATGATTGGAATGCTCTTCCACTTTTACCTGTCTGATAAATTTATTCAGCCAATAAAACTAGCTTAGACATCTATCCTGTGAAAAGCCTTCCAGACCTCTAAGTCTAGGGTGGGTGTCCCCATTACATTCAGCGCCTCCTTTACTATAGCATCCTCCCAATTCTTACGCAACAAGATAGGGCTGTGTTTAATATCTCCACGTGACTTCATTGCACAGCACACTGCCTAGCACAAAGCAGACACTCAGGAAATGTTGGGGGGGGGGCAATAAGGTCCTTTTAAAGCAGTTCTTGACAGAATTTCCTCTGTTCCTTCCCTTACTGGCTTCCCATTTCTTTGCTTAGCTACAAACAGGATAGAGTAACACAGTCTGATTCAAGAATAAAATGCTAGCCATCTTTCCTTCCCTCTTCCATCAATTTGTGACAGGCTACTTCAGTTCTGAGCCCTGCTGGAGTTCCTTGAATTGGACTCAGCCTTGAGTAGGCAATCAGATTCATACAGTGGTGCCATCTATTGTTCAACATTTAACCTTATTCCTTATTACTGTCAGGCAGTTGGCCTTTGACTGCTATATGGCTTTAGTTGATTCCATTTGTGCTTGTAAGTAAAGTGGAATCTACCATGTCTAGCTGTATGATCTTGGGCAAGTTGCTTATCCATGCTGAGCTCCAGTCTCCTCATCTGTAAAATGGGGGAAATAATGACACTTCCTCTCAGGGTTGGTGTGAGTCAATGAAATAATATATGTAAAGTACTTAGCACAGCTCTCGGCACATAATAAAAACACTCAATAAGTGGTTGCAGTCATAGTAATCATAGTTGTAGCAGTGGTTTTATTAATTTTATAACAGAAATAAGCTTTGTAGGCTCAAGATAGCTAATGACTGGTTTACTCAACTAATGACTGATTTGTCAGTCCTCTACACCTGATCTCCCTGGCACCATTTGATGGTTTATCAGTCACAACATATTTGCAATGTTTGCTCCTCATAAACAAACAAACAAACAAAAAAACCCACAAAATAGAGGCAAAATATGGCTTCTTGGGACAGAGGTTTCAAAGCTTATTTTTTGTGCTTTAGCAGGAACGCTCTTCCTTTGAATTGAATATAGAAATTCCATATACAAACCAAATAGAGCTGGAGCTGTTCTCATGGAAGCCACAATCCAGGGGGAGGGGAGGCATAGAATTCCCATCATGGTGTCCTCTCTCTTGTAAACAAAGTCTCTCTATTCCCTTCTGTAAGGCACCAGCCAGGGATTCCTGGATTGTGGGAAGGCTACTTGGAATCCACTGTCCCAAGGGTTAAAATATAATTGATCTGAAGTCTAATGGGGATTAGTACTTTAACATGTTCAGTGTTCCATTTAAAATCCTTGTTTTGGGTTCTAAGCTCCCAGCATTTCATAGCTCAAAAATTACTTCAGTCCTCTGTACACATGGTTGCTAAGTAATTGGAATTTACTATTATGACTAATCAGAGCCCAGTGTGAGTTACTTTGTACTGGGTATATCCAGTCCTTATAATAACTTCAAGACCAGTGTACAAACTCAGAAGGAAAAATATCTGTGCAAAACCCAGAGTCTTTCCTCCAGGTCCATCCTACTAATCCATCCTAGTGTTCCATACTTCAGACCCCAGCACAGATGCCTCCTGTTTCCTGCACCCCATAGTAACAGAGAGAGAGGGTACATTGGTTGAACATGAGGCTACATTTTAGCTGGGCCCAGCTAGAGATGGAGGTAAAAAAACTTTCCAAAAAGAGGCAACAATATGATTCTTTCATTAAACAAATATTTATTGGGCACCTATTCTGTGCCAAGCATTAATATTATACTGATTAAGAGCATGGGCTTTGGAGGAGAAGCACCTGGCTTCAAATCCCATATCTGCCACAATGCTGGCTCTATTCATGGGCCCACTCCCCTCAGGTCAGGTGTCAAGGTCAACTCTCTGCTCTCAACCCTCTCACAACCAGCTCTGTAATCTCTTATCATACCACACACACACACACACACACACACACACACACACACACTCAAGCATGCACTGCACATACTCATTAAATGTTGCCTATTCTCCTTTGTCCCTTTGTCTCTGGGCAAAGAAAACCCCCTCACCTATCCCAGTGGGTGTTACCAACTCCCACCTTTAATTCCTGTCCCTAATTGTGCCTGTGTGATTGTCTAGTGGGCAGTTTGTCTCCCTTCCACCCCAGGCCCCTATTGTAAAATGTTTGCCAATCTTATTCCCAAACAAGGTTGTTAGATGGCCTGAGTTCACTCTCTTGACCTGTTTGTTACCGTGTTTTGTGTTTATTCCCAGCTGCGAAGGCTTGTGGCAACCTCTAGGCAAGTACACAAACCCAAACACAAAAGCTTGGTTTAGTAAGTAGTAGCCACAATACTCTTTGCAAGGCACTTGCTACTCATGTTACAGCTATGGTTCCTCTATGGTACTGTAATCACAACAATCCTAGAAGATAGGCACAGTTATTATGTCCATTTAAGAATGAGAAAAATAAGAGTTAGCAAGGTTTTTGTACATGGCTATGCGTTTTGCATAGAGGTTGCTACAAGCCTTTCAAGCTATAGTGTAAAACCAAAACACAATAACTAACTCCAGGCCTCTGACAGGTCAGAACAGTGAACTTGTGCTACCAATTTACAGAAGAGGACTGGGAGGATAGAGGAAAAAATGCTCACTGGATAACCACATAGGCAAAGTTAGAGGTGGGTGGGTAGAAGGTGATAATATCCACTGAGGTAGATGAATGGGCTTTTCCTGTCCAGAGAAGGCTAGGCAATATGGTGGTTAGGAGTTATAACAACTGATAATTATTGAATTCTTACTATAGATTTGGGTGCATGGCTAGGAGCCTTACATGGATTAACTCACTTAAAATAACAACCCTGAGATATAGCTACAATTAGGGAGACTGAGGTTTTGGGGTTTTGTTGTTGTTGTTGTTGTTGTTTTGTTTTGTTTTTGTTTTTGTTTTTCAAAAAACCTTACCAAAAATCACAGATCATCTGTAACACCTTCTAAGCGTGAGGCACTTTACCTGCATTCCTCAATTTTTATTGATGATTTTTATTTTATTATTAATTTTAGACATAGTGCATTTTTTATTGTTGCTCCCTGTATTTTTATTTTTTTAATCTTTATGTTGCAAGTATTACATATGTCCCCTTTTGTTGATGATTTTTAGAGAGAGAGAAAGGAAGAGAGAAACATCCATGTGAGAAACATCTATTGGTTGCTTTTTGTACCCACCCTGACTGGGAATCAAAACCACAACCTGTTGGTGTATGAGACAATGCTCCAACCGAGTCACATGTCCAGGACTACCTGTATCCCTCATTTAATCCTTACAACAATCCTGAGACTTAAGTACTAGTATTATCCTCATTTTATAGATGAGAAAACAGGTTCAGGGAGGTTAAGTTCACACAGTGAATAATTGGCTGAGACATGATTTGAGAGATGCCCACATTTTCCCTAGGTTACACCAATTATAAAAATCAGGACAGCATTCAGACTTGACTCATTCTAGAGCCCTGTGCTTTTAGGAGGTACAATCTATAAGGCTTAGTGAAGAGTAAGTCTCTTGGAGGGCAGGAGAGAAAATGTTGCAGTTCTGGGTGTAAGGAAGTGAATCAGAGGTTAGGAAGAATTCTGGACCAGGAAAAGCTGAGGGATCACTGAGGGATATTTGGGGTCTTCCTGAAGGGAAGTGGGATGCTCTCACAGAACCTGGGATACAGTCACAGGGCTACCAGAGGAGAGGGGCACATGAGGGACTTCTGTTCCACTCTGTGGCTTCTGAGTATAATGGGCCCTGGCTGAGTGTGGTGCTTCCCATCTGCAGTCTGGGCCCAGTCTGAGGAACTATCAATTGTTGAGCTCTCCCATAGTGAGCTGTTTTATGCTAAACAAGATTCAAAAGCCCCAAGCAGGGTGAGTTGTGCTATTATTATGTTTACAGATGGGGAATGGGCTCATAGAGGTGAAGTGGGGAGGCCCCAGACAGTGTAGGTAGAGTCCTGGCTTTTAACTACTGGGTCCCTCCTACTCTTCTACTCATTTTCCCAAAGAAGTCCTAAGAGTCCTATAAGGGCCCGCAGCTTGCCTGGTAGCCCATGGCCTATGTGAAAGAAGCACACAAACTGCCATGCTAAGGCATTTCTATCTCCATTACCAGAAGCACTTGGGGCCTGGGGCCAAGTATGAATTAAAGAGGGTTGAGGGAGAGCCCAAGAACAAGGTGGAATCAGGCTCTAGGTTATTGAAGGTCTGCCATATCTGAAAGAGAAGAGCCAGCTGCAAGTCCCTAGCAATTCAACTGGTGTCCATTAACAGCATGAGAGGCAACAACCTGTAGTGGCTGAGCTCTAGACTGAGCCTAGACCTATGGCACCAGAAAAGGGATCAGGAGGCTCATCTACCCTAAGGATTCTATGGCCAGCCTGGTGATTATCAGGACAGGCTCTGGAGTCACACTAGACCTGAGTTTACAAGTAAATACTGGTCCTCCTTGCTAGCTAAGTGACCATGAAAAAAATAGCAAATTGATCTCTAAGCCTTAGTTTCTTCATCTATAATATAGGGATGATAATCATACTTATTTCACAGGATTGTTATTATGATTAAATGAGATCACACACACACACACACACACACACACACACACACATGACTTAGCAGAGTATTTAGCACATTATAGATGTGATATATGTGTGTATGTGTGTAGTGTGTGTATACACATATCATTATTTTTTGACACATGCTATCATTTCAGTAGTTACATCTTTGACTCTCTCCCTATCTTTTAGGTCTCTGGTGTCTTCAAGCCCACTGTCTTACCCCAAGGGAGGCAATGTCCACACTCTCACCTAAGGCTTGTGTGTAAGATCTGGGCTAAGACACTTGCTTTTCTCCATGAATACTTTCAATAATCTTGTACTGTACATCTTTGTCCTTCACTATCCTGTGAATATTAATAAGCTTGCGTTACTCAGGTGCTAAATTTTTTTCTGCATTTTAGAGCAATTTTATATCAATGATCTCATTTGAAACTCTTTATATTCCCCATGATATGTCCCCATTATTCAATGGGGAAATTGAAGATAATGGGAAGGGAAGTAACTTGCTCAAGGTTATAAAGCAAGTCACTGCAGGAGTCAAGACTGGACCTCAGAATCTTACATTGAGTCTAGTGTTTTTCTTTAACACTTGCAATTGTTCAGGGCCCTGAGGTCTAGCTAAACATGAAGCATCTATAATCTAGGACTTGGCTTATGGTTTGAAGGCCACATTACTGCACTCTGACAAGACTGCTGCTTCTACTGTGGCCAACGTTTTATCATCAGTAAACTATTAAAGATCCTTCTAAAAGAAATGACAGCAAGTTATCAAGACTGGGAATCCAAGATAATCACATCTCCAGCACATGCCAAAAATCAAATCAAATGTTAGATGGCAGGTTAGAGGAGAGATGAACATGATCTCCTCAGCTAAGCTGCATGCACTGCTGAGAAATTTGCCACTGTTCTGTACTCACAGCCAGCTTGATTTAGCCACTCATCTCATGTTGTACGTAACCGTCAAGTGCTCAAAAGGGCAACTCTGTCCTTGGTACAGATTGGGAGGTGCAGATGTGTGTGTGTCATCAGTATGGGTTCTAATGGCAGAAACTGTTTGCAGGCACTGAGGGAAGTAGTAAGATAAAATGTCTGTCCCTTGACATAACTCTGTGAGTAGAAAATGCAGGCTTGACTGTCAGTACCAGAGGCTGGTATGCCCTCAATTTTAACAATTGCAACAGCATAAAGACTGCTGAGATAACAAGTCATTCAGTCCAGAGACCCCCTCCTTAGTCCCTGTGTGGCACTGAAGCCCTGGCAAACTTGGTTCTGCTGAAAGGAAAATCTTGTTACTTCCTCCTGGAACATTGGATTTCCAGGTGGCACTAAATTTTCTTTTCTGCTGTCAATTCTTCTTCACTCTCTTATCACCATGGCAACCCAAGAGGGAGTCATCATTGAAATCAACTTCACCCAACAGACATATGTGGAACAGCAAGTATACTCTCCCTAATGTTAGGGGAGGGGAACATTTTTATTATATTTTTGTTTTTAAAATACTTTTATTGATTTCAGAGAGGACGGGAAAGGAAGAGATAGACACATCAATAATGAGAGAATCATTGATTGGCTGCCTCCTGAACACCCTACACTGGGGATTGAGCTTGAAATCTGGACATATGCCCTGACCAGGAATTGAGCCATGACCTCCTGGTTCATAGGTCAATGCTCAACCATTGAGCCACACCACTGGGCTAGGGAAGGGTACATTTTTAACCCTCTCTCCATGCTTCAATCTTGGTTGATGGTGGAGAGCCAATACTTTCACTCACAATTCCAGGTTCTTGATATACCCCTTTCTAAGATCTTCCTGCATCAGAGCTAGTAATCTGATTGGTCTGAGATCAATTTTTAAGCTACCTGTCACCAGTGAGCAGGGTCATCATAATGAAAAGCAATACACATTTTTGGCTGTACACAGTAATCGGTTCCACTGGCTCTGGATGATTAAGTCAGGCCCAATTTTTTTTTTAAAGCTTCTCAGAATCAGAAGGGCGGAGTAACTTAAGCTTCATTTTACAGTAATTTTTTTATTAATTGATTTATAGAGAAACAGAGGGAGAGAAACAAACCTGCAACCTTGGTATCTCAGGACAATGCTAACCAGCTGAGCAACCCTATCAGGACCTAAAAAAATTTTTTTTTTTTTAAACCAGAGAACCCTGAAACAGAGTGATAGAAAGAGGGGAGAAGGAGTTACTGAGCATATGCTGAATTCTCAAATCAAGCTTTTATTAACAAATGACATTTTGCTTGCTGTTCTAATTTGTCCTTGTGTGCATAATTTTCTCAGTATAAAGTCTTGAGGAGAAAGGTACATGGTAGAATTCAAGCATTAAAACTCTTCCTTGAACCCACAATACCTAGGAAGATTTGCCCAGAATCAGTCTTGTCCCAGCCCATGGCTACACTGGTGTACTTATTCAATTTCTTTATTGTTCACCGATCTCTGAGAACCAGGGGAGGAAATTTATTTTAAATTCAAATTCCATATTGAGAGCTCTAGTTGTGTGTAGCTCTTTCATGGACACCCAGAAGTGACCTGATTATGCAGAAAAATTGTTATACTAGGAGAAGGCACTTTGCCTTCAGCTAACAGTGAAAATTTCCCCTGCTCAAACAGATCCATGGAAACTTGTCAAAACATTTTTGGAAAACTGCAACAATTTCCATCGGTAAGAAAAGTTTAAAATAAAAATCTATTCTTTGCAAAATTAAAATTTATTAATGGCTATTTAATATTTTCTGAGGTGGCAGCGGCGTTTTGGAATTAATTTTTTTAAATTTACTTTAGAGAGGGAAGGAAAGAGAGAGAAACATTGATTTGTTGTTCCACTCACTTATGCATTCATTGGTTGATTCTTGTATGTTCCCTGACCAGGGATTGAACCCACAACCTTGGTATATTGGAATGGCGCTCTAATCAGTTGAGCTACCTGGCCAGGGGAGTGTTGTGGAATTTTAATAAGCACAGTTAAAAGAACATCAGTATAACAGTCTGCCTTTCAAATGCAGGCACAAGCCCCAGAAAATTCTGGGAGGAACCCTTGGAGATATGGCGTAAAAGCCATTCAGGTAAACTACTAGAGGTGCTAATACTCATGGCTTTACTTCTACAGGTAGCTGAAATACTCCCATTTTTCTGCCTGCCCACATTTCCTGGATACTTCATTTACTAATCAACATGGCTCTGTATATAGAAAAATGTGAACATGGGAAAAGTAGCTTTGCTTGAATTGCTGGGATTGGTGATTTTTGGTAGATGTCATTGGCAATGGTTTACAAAATCCTCAATTCATGCTATTTCTCCAAAGCTAGGCTGCCTGCATATTGAGTACAATGAACATATGCTACTGTGAATGTACTCAGCCAGTTAGGAAATGGCATTCTCCCCCTGTCCCATCCCCCCACCCACCTCCACCCTGCCAGAAATCACTTTAACGATTGATCCTATTTAAATTCCAAAAAGATACTGAAATTTAAAAAATTCTATATGAGTGAAAAATTTACAAATAATTCATAAAAGCATTATCTCAGAACACAAGAACAACACTAAAAATAGTAGGAGAAATTCCAACTAACCAAAATGTTAGCTAAAACAGTAAAATAAAGGCAGAGCCGTGGGAATAAAAAGAAAATTAATGGTAAGAGTTCTTTTACTTTTATTTTATTTTTGCCTTTAAAAATTCCTTTATTATTTTTTAAAATTTAATAAATCTTTATTGTTCAGATTATTACAATTGTTTCTCCTCCCCCCTCATAACTCCCCTCCACCCGGTTCCCACCCCACCCTCTGCCCTTACCTCCCCACTACTGTCATCCATAAGTGTACGATTTTTGTCCAGTCTCTTCCCATACCCTCACACCCTTTTCCCACTGAGAATTATCAATCCACTCCCATTCTATGCCCCTGATTTTATTATATTCATCAGTTTATTCTGTTCATCAGATTTTTTATTCCTATGGTTTTTAGATTCACTTGATATATATGTATTTGTTGTTTATACTTTTTATCTTTACTTTTTTCTTCTTCTTCCTCTTCTTAAAGAATACCTTTCAGCATTTCATATAATTCTGGTTTGGTGATGATGAACTACTTTACATTTTTCTTATCTGTGAAGCTCTTTATCTAACCTTCCGTTCTCAATGATAACTTGGTTGAGTAATCTTGGTTGTAGGTTCTTGTTATTCATCACTTTGAATATTTCTTGCCACTCCTTTCTGGCCTGCATAGTTTCTGTTGAGAAATCAGCTGACAACTGTATGGGTGCTCTCTTGTAGGTTACTAACTGTTTTTCTCTTGCTGCTTTTAATATTCTCTTTTTGTTTTTTGCTCTTGGCATTTTAATTATGATGTGTCTTGATGTAGTCCTCTTTGGATTCCTTTTGTTTGGGTTCTGTGTGCTTCCTGCACTTGTAAGTCTATTTCTTTCACCAGGTGGGAGAAGTTTTTGGTCACTATTTCTTCAAATAGGTTTGCAGTATCTTGCTCTCTCTCATCTTCTGAGACCCCCATAATTCTGATGTTGGTACACTTGAAATCGTCCCAGAGGCTTCTTACACTATCTTCAACTTTTTGGATTCTTTTTCTTTTTGCTTTTCTGGTTTAGTGTTTTTTGCTTCCTTGTATTCCAAATCTTTGACTTGGTTCTTGCAATCCTCTAGACTGCTTTTAGGTCTTTGTATAATATTTTTTATTTCAGTCAGTATATGCTTAATTTCTAGTTGATCCTTTTTCATATTCTTGAGGGTCTCCTTAAATTTATCGGCCTTTTCTAGGAAATTCTTGAAAAACCTTATAACCGTGGTTTTGAACTCTACATTCATTTGTTTTCCTCCATTTATTTAATTTGTGTTCTGTTTCATTGTCTCCACATTTTTGCTGCTTCCCTGAGTTGATAGGATGGCTTGCGTGCGAGATATTCTATATGTCCCAGAGGGTAGGCTTCCCAGTTACCTGAGATGGACACTGTTGGTGCACCCCTTTGTGGACTGTGTGTACAGCCTTGTTGTAGTTAAGTCTTAATTGTTGTTGGTGTCACTGGGAGGAATTGACCTCCAGGCCAATTGGCAGAAAGGACCTGTTGTGTCTATGATGGAAGAACTGCTATGCTGGAGACACACTTATGGGGCAGAAGTTGTTTCATTGTGGCTTTGGTGCTCACTGAGTCTGTCTCTTGAATGTGTCACTTATAGATGTGAGTAGTTCAAATCTGGTGTCGTCTCACACTGACCACTAGATATACTAGCTACTGGATCTCCAATGGGGTGCAGTTCAGCTACTGTCTGAGGCCATCCAGCAGGAGCTACAGCAAGAACTACAGTTTTCTCTGTTTTGCTTGAGTTTTGGAGGTTTTGGAGCTGCCTGACCAGAGCTTCAGTTTGTTAGGTTAAGCTGTGATAGGGAAGGTCATTTATATGCAAAAGCCACTACATGGAGTTTGGGTGGGTTTGCAGATTGTGCGGGGTCGGGTCTCAGGGAGTCACTAGGGCATGGTAAACAGTGATGGCTGCCAGTCAGCCATCTCTTTGTCTCCATGTTTTCAAGTCCCCATGCCCCATGCCCCGTGCCCCAGAGAAGTAAACAATGATTGCTGGGCACACCTCTGCAAGAAAGTCACCCTCACTTTCCGACCCAATGGCAGACAGTCCAGCTTCTCCCCATAGGAGTTTGGGTCCCCAGTGTCTCCCCAGAAACTGGAGTTCAGAGTAATAGGGAGCTTGTCTCCCTTTTGGTTTAAAAAAGCAGTGCTCCCAGTCACCTGCCACCAGCCTTATTTGCGCTCCTTCGTACCTCAGCTTTTCAGCACTTGTGCACGTCTCAATACTCTTTTCTCTTTCTTTCTCACTATAGAACTTCCACTCAGCCAGCTTTCCCGTGGTTCCAGGTGATAGACGTATTGTCTTTTAGTTGTAGTTTTGAAATTGTTGTGCAAGGTAGCAGTTTAGGTGTTTACCTATGACGTCATCTTGATTTCTCCCTCCTTTTTACTTTTAAAAGAAAGGGTGATGATACTAGTTTTTATATAATATGCACCTTTTGTGTGCCCTTCTCCTTAAACATATATAAAACCACAAAGAAGTTTGTGAGGAGTTAGTAGAAAGATTTCTTTTACTATTACATAGAAGTTAAGATTATGAATGTAAATATTTGCAAGGCTTCTTCATATTAATTTTTGTAAATCCAAGAATATTACAGGGTAATATGAGAGAGACACCAAGATGGCGGCATAGGTAAACACCTATACTGCTGCCTCACACAATAATTTCAAAACTGCAACTGGAAGACAGAGTGGTCATTGTCCAGAACCACCAGAAAGCTGTCTGAGTGGAAATTCTACAACTAGAAGGAAAGATAAAAGGACACTGAGGCCCAGAGGAGCTGTGGAGGACAGAGGTGTGGAGACCTGCACGTGAGGAAAGTGGGGGAGGCTGAATACACAGCTGGCTTACTCGCGGCACTCAGAGAGGGCGGGCAGCAAGTGCGTGGCTAGCTTTCTCATTCAGGAAGGAAATGAAGCCCCCCAACTGCACTGAAATCCAGTTCTGGGTGAGATTTTGCATACCCAGACTCATTCGGAGAGAAACTGGACTGTCTGGCAGTGGGCAAAACTCGAGGGCAGCCTTCTCTCAGAGGTGCATGCAGCCGTTGCCTTGGGACACTGAGACACAGGAGCCTCCTAAGGTGGGGCTGACAGGAAACCAGGGCTGTCTGCTCCACCCTGAGACTCAGCCCCATCCAAGCTGAGCGCAGAAGCTCTCCCCAGTGGAGACACAGCTGATCCTCACAGCCAGTTGGTCTGGAAGTCAACTACCCCTAGTGATACTAACAACAATCTAGGCTTAACTACAACAAGACTGCACACAGCCCATAAAGGGGCACACCAAGAGTGTCCACCTCAGGTAACTGGGGAGTCTGAGACACTGGGCCCTGCTAGGACACCTAGCACACAAAGCCACTCCATCAACTCAGGGAAGCACCCAAAATGCGGAGACAAAGAGGCTGATTATAAATGAAGGAAATGGAGGAAAGTAAACAACTGGATATAGAGTTCAAAACCAGTTATAAGGTTTTTAAAGAATTTCCTAGAAAAGGCTGATGAATTTAATGAGACCCTCGAGGATATGAAAAAGGATCAACTAGAAATTAAGCAAACACTGACTGAAATAAAAAAATATTATACAGAGACCTAAAAGCAGACTAGAGGGATTGCAATAACTAAGTCAAAGATTTGGAATACAAGGAAGCAAAAAACAAACAAACAAACAAACAAAAAACAACTCAACCAGAAAAGCAAAAAAAAAAAAAAGAAAAAAAGAATCCAAACAGTTGAAGATAGTGTAAGAAGTCTCTGGGACAACTTCAAGCGAACCAACATCAGAATTATGGGGGTCCCAGAAGAATAGAGAGAGCAAGATAATGAAAACCTACTTGAAGAAATAGTGACCAAAAACTTCTCCCACCTGGTGAAAGAAATAGACTTACAAGTGCAGGAAGCACACAGAACCCAAACAAAAGGAATCCAAAGAGGACCACACCAAGACACATCATAATTAAAATGCCAAGAGCAAAAAACAAAGAGAGAATATTAAAAGCAGCAAGAGAAAATCAGTTAGTAACCTACAAGAGAGCACCCATACAGTTGTCAGCTGATTTCTCAACAGAAACTATGCAGGCCAGAAAGGAGTGGCAAGAAATATTCAAAGTGATGAATAACAAGAACCTACAACCAAGATTACTCAACAAAGTTATCATTGAGAATGGAAGGTCAGATAAAGAGCTTCACAGATAAGAAAAAGGTAAAGTAGTTCATCATCACCAAACCAGAATTATATGAAATGCTGAAAGGTATTATTTAAGAAGAGGAAGAAGAAGAAAAAGATAAAAATTATGAACAACAAATATATATATATATATATCAAGTGAATCTAAAAACCATAGGAATAAAACATCTGATGAACAGAATCAACTGGCGAATATAATAGAATCAGGGGCATAGAAAGGGAATGTACTGACAATTCTTGGGGGGAAAGGGGAGTGGGGAGTGCAGGAAGAGACTGAACAAAAAGCGTACACCTATGGATGAGGATAGTAGTGGGAAGGTAAGAGTAGAGGGTGGGGTGGGAACTGGGTGGAGGGGAGCTATGGGGGTAAAAAGAGGAAAAATTGTAATAATTTGAACAATAAAGATTTATCAAAACCTAAAAAAAATATATTACATGTATCTGGACACACCACACTGAAACCAGATATAAGAGAGTATGATTAAAAAGAGAAAAATTATTAGAGGGAAAGGAGGGTGATGTGAGTGAAAGAGATAGAAGAGGTTGTAAAGGGGGGATAAATGGTGATTGAAGGAGACTTGACTTGGGGTGGTGAACACGCAATACAGATGACATATTATAGAATTGTATACCTGAAACCTATATACTTTTATTAACTAAAATCACCCCAATAAATCCAATTAAAAATAAAAATGAAGTAAAAAGTGGTTAACCTCAAAAATGCAACACTAAAAATTACAAAAGAAAAAAAACAGAAGTTAAAAGATAATGTGATGATATTGTCAAACTGCTGGAAAAATAAAACCAAAACAGCAATCTAGAATTTGATATTAAGTAAAAATATATTCTGAAAATTAAAGTGAATACACCCATATAAATATGTCCAATTGACTTTTGACAAAGTGTAAAAATGATTCAATGGAGAGTCTTTTCAGAAAATGGTGCTACAATTGGACATGAAGGGGCAAAAAATGAAACTTGACCTAAATCTCACACCTTATACAAAAATTAAATGGATAACAGAAAAATATGAAATATCTGTGCATAAATAAAACCCTAAGCGACCATTACTAGTTGACCAGTTGCTATGATGCACACTGATCACCAGGAGACAGACACTCAATGCAGGAGCTGCCCCCTGGTGGTCAGTGTGCTCCCACAGCCAACCTCCCGCAGTCCTGTGTCCTCCTTCCCCCTCCCCCCAACCCCTCCCCCCACCCTGAGTTGGCCAACCTCCCATGGCCCCTACCCCTGGCCGGCCAACCCTGATCAGCCCCGATCGGGACTGGGCTAAATGGTCCAGATTGGCCCTGATCACAAGCCACGCCATGGGACCCCACTCATGCATGAATTCATGGAACAGGCCTCTAGTGAAATTATAAAAGTTTAGTAGAAGACCATAGTAGTACATCTTTGCAATCTACAAGCAGTTAAATAATTCTTATACCTGATTCCAAAATCACCACACTATAAGGGGGGAAAAAAAAACCCCGACAAATCAAAATCCTGTGAATTACATGAAAACTCAAGCTGCATACCAGGAGAGAATATTTGCAAATCATATAACTGGCAGAAGACTCATATTAAAAATATTTTAAAAATCTCAAAACTCAACAGTAAAAAAAGTCCAATTAGAAAATGGTAAAATACATGAACAGACATTTCACTGGAGAGAATATACACATGGTAAATAAGTACATGAAAAGATGTTCAACATCATTACCTATATTAGTTTGCTAGGACTGCTGTAACAAAATATTTGACAAAAACTATATAACTTTTATTTTTTCACACTACTGGAACTGAAAGACCAAGATTAAGGTGCCAGCAGGGTTAGTTTCTTTTGAAGCCTCATTCTCGGCTTGTTGATGGTTGCTCTTAAAACTTCTTTACATAGTCATCCATCTATGCACACATGCCCCTGGTGTCTTTCTCTTTTCATAAGGACACGAGGCATATTGGTTTAGGTTCCCACCCTAAGAGCTTCATTTCAATGTACTCATCACATAAAGACCTTATCTTTGAATATAGTTACATTCTGAGGTACGATGGTTGGTACTTCAACATATGAATGTTGGGGAGACACATTTCAAGCCAGGTATAACATTAATCTCCATGGAAATGTAAATTAAAACCACAATGAGATATCACGCATATCTATCATATTGGCTAAAATAAAAATAGTGACAACATCAAATACTATAGAGAGGTTGCAGAAAAGCTGAATCACTTATATATTGAAGTATAAAATGGTACAGCTACCCTAGGAAAATGTGTATAGCAGTTTTTAGAAAACAAACATACACATAACAACCTAACAATTGCATTCTTGGTCATTTATCCCAGACAAATGTAAACTTATGTCTACACAAAAACTTGTGAGTGTTTATAGCAGCTTTATTTATAATATCCAGTAACTAGAAACAGTTCAGATGTACTTCCATTGGTGAATAGCTAAACAAACTGGGGCATATCTGCACTATGGACTACTAGTCAACAATAAAATATACACATGATAACCTAGATAAATCTCCAAGGAATTGTGATGAATGAAAAAAAAGCCACATACCATATAATTGCATTTACATAATGTTTGAAAAAATAAACATTTTTTAAATGTTAAATTAGTAGTTTCCAAGAGTTGGGATGGGTGGGAGGAGATGGATATGTCTGTAGATGGTAGCATGGGAATACCTTGTGATATAGAACTGCTATGTATCTTGGATGTGGTGGTAGAAACACAAAATTGCATTGAACAAGACACACTCGCAAACAAATACTATTAAAACTGGAGAAATCTCAAATCAGTGTACTCAATATGACAATTTCCTGGTTGTAATACTGTACTATATGCAAGATTTGGGGGAACTTGGTAAAAAGTATATGAGATCTTTGTATATTTTTTCTTACAACTGCATGTGAATCTAAAGTTTATAAGAAACATTTTCAAGAAAAGTGAGCTAGATATATTTTCAAAAATAAAAACAGAAAATCTGTTACTAGCAGAAACGTTAAATACCAATAACCCAAGATGGCAGCTTAGAGATGCAAGATGTAATGAAGAACAAAAATAGTAAATCTATTGGTAAATCAAAGCAAATATTAACTGCATTCATAAATAATAATAATAATAATAATAATAATAGTAATAATGTCATGTAAAGTCAGTGATATATATAGTATTAAATTATACAGAAACAATAAAAAACAAGTTATGAGAATAAGTGATGTTAAAGGGTTCATGTAAGAAGTATGAACTAAAGATAACAAGGATCATTTCATAATGACAATAGATTCAAGTCACCAGGAAGAGATAAAAATTTTAAGGTATATAACCTAGATTCAAAATTATGAAAGCAAAAACTTCATAGAACTAAAAGTCAATATATCCATAGTCATAGGACAAGTCTATCATACCTCTTTCTGTAAATGACAGTTCAGACAAAAATAGAACTATAGAGCTTTGCTGTCCAATATAGTAGCCACTGTCCACAAGTGGCTATTGAGTACTTGAAATGGGGCTAGTCAAGCTGAGATTTTTGTGTAAGCATAAAATACACACTGGATTTCAAAGATGTAGTATGAAGAATAGGCAGTGAGAAGTGGAGGCAGGTGAACTGGGGAGAAGGGTCGGGACAGGCTGCAACCCCTGTCTTGCAGTCTCAGAACACTTCACAGTTGTCACTGGCCAGGCTCAGCCTCCAGATTAGCAGTGAACCACACCCACCTTCATGATCTGCTGGTAACTGTGATGGCCACTCGAGTCAGACTAGTTGGCCTCAGGGTCTTCAGGCCCAACTCTGTCAGGCTTCAGGGAAGCTTTTGCTCATGGGCACTGTCTTGTGTGCAAGATGAAAAAATGATGGTTACCTAAATACCACAGAAGCCCATTGGGGCTTTGAGGGCCCAAAAAGTGTCTTTGTGGATACAAGCTCAGCCACCTCTTTAGGCTACAGAGCTATGCAGATCCCACTCCTGTGGTGTCTGCTGTGTCTCAGTTGGACAAGACCCCACCTCATAAAATTTTAGGGGACACAACTCACCACATAATAGCTAATAAGAGCATGGAAATATGATCAACATAATTAGACATCAGGGAAATACAAATCAAACCACAATGGGATACCACTGCATATCCACTAGGGTAGCTATAATAAAAAAAAGACAGATAAGTGTTGTCAAGAATGTGAATAAACTGGAACCCTCATAAACTGCTTGTGGAAATATAAAATGGTGCAGCCACTTTGTAAAACAAATTGGCTGTTCCTAAAAATGTTAAACATAGAGATACCATATGATCCAGCAATTCTACTTGTATGTATATATTTAAGATAAATGAAATATATGACCACACAAAAACTTGTACTGCAAATACTAGCATTACTGATAATAGGCAAACGGTGAGAAAGATCCAGATATACAATTGTTGAATTTACATATAGATTATTATATATACATATAATGGAATACTACTCAACAATGAAAAGGAGCTGCTGATAGTTAGCTACCACATGAATGAACCTCAAAAGCATTGGTAACCAAATGCCAAACACCAAGTACTATATGACTTCATTTACATGAAATGACCAGAAAAGACAAACTGATATAGATAGTAAAATAAAATTGGATATTCACATGTAAAAGAATAAAACTTGACCCTTATCTTACAACAACCACAAAAATTAACTCGAAATGGATTAAAGACTTAAATGTAAGACCTGAAACCATGACGATTCTAGAAGAAAACAGAGGAAGAAAGTTCTTTGACATGGGTCTTAGTTATGATTCTTTGGAAATCACACCTAAAGCATAAGCAACAAAATAAGAAATACATAAGTAGGACTACATCAAATCAAAACCGTCAGGGAACATTTTGCTCATGGGCAATATTTTGTATGGCATTTGTGCAGCAAAAGAAACCATCAACAAAGTAAAAAGACTATCTAAAGAATGGGGAAAAGTATTTGAAAACCATATGTCTCATAAGAGGTTAATATCCAAAATATGTAAAGATTTGATACAACTCAATATCAAAACTAGTAATTTTAAAAATGTGCAAATTTCTCCAAAGATGTACAAATGCCAAGAGGTACATGAAAAGATGCTCAACATCACTAGTCATTAGGGAAATGCAAATTAAAAACACAATGAATTATCACCTTACATCTGTTAGAATGACCATCATCAAAAAGACAAGACATAACAAGTACTGGTGTGGATGTGGAAAAAAGGAAACTCTTGTGCACTGATGATGGGAGTGTAAATTGTTACAACTACTATGGAAAACAGTACAAAGGTTCCTCAAAAAATTATAAGTAGAATGACTGTATGATCCAGCAATTCCATTTCTAGGAATATATTCAAAGGAAACAAAAATATAAATTCAAAAAAATATCTGCATCCTCATGTTCATAGCAACATTATTCACAATACCTAACTCATAGAAATAACCTAAGTGTCCATTGATGGATGAATGGATAAAGAAGCTATACCCCTAGCTGGTTTGGCTCAGTGGATAGAGCATCAGCCTGTGAACCAAAGGGTCCTAGTTTCAATTCTGGTTAAGGAAAGTACCTTGCTTGCAGGCGCCTTCCGACCTGGGCCCTCACTGGGGCACATGCAGGAGGCAATCAATGGATGTATTTCTCTCACATCAATCTTTCTCTCTGTCTTTCCCTCTCTCTAAAAGATCAATGGAAAAAATATCATTGAATGAGGATTAACAACAACAACAAAAATATACAAGAAGCTGTGATATCTCTCTCTCTCTCTCTCTCTCTCTCTCTCTCTCTCTCTCTCACACACACACACACACACACACACACACACACACACACACAGTGGGATATTATTCATCCACAAAAGAGAAAAAAATACTACCATTTGTATAGACCTTGAAGAATTTACACTGTGGAATAAGTCAGACAGAGATAGACAAATACTGTATAATCTCCTTTATACATGGAATCTAAACAAAACTCATAGAAAAATATCTGATTTGTGGTTACCAGAGGTGAGGGGTAGAAAGGGAATCAAAGGAAAGAGGTTAAAAGGTACATTCAGTTGTAAGATAAATACTAGGGATGTAATGTACAGCATGATTATATTTAACAATGCTGTATGATATATAAGGAAGTAGTTAAGAGAATAGATCCTAAGAGTTCTTATCACAAAGCAACATTTTTTCTTTCCTTTCTATGGTACCTATATGAAATGTTAACTAAACCTATTGTGCCAATAATTTTACAATATATGTAATTCAAACCATCATACTGTATATTTTAAACTTATAAGTGGTATATGTAAATTATTTCTCAATAAAACTGGAAAAAATGTTAAACAATGATTGAAAGATTCTAACACTCTTCATAAAAGAATATGTAAGAATGGCCCATATGCAAATTAAATGACACTGGAGTCCATTAGTCATCACTGAAATAGAAATTAAAACTACAAGGAGTGAGAGATCCAAGATGTCTGCCAAAGTGACAGAAGGCTGCAAGATAGTGTGTAAGAGAATGAAAGGAAAGTGTGTGGACATGTGAGGAGTGTTTGTATTTGGGAATGAGAGACAGCTATATTCCTCAGGACTGTTGGGGACTGCAGACAAGGCTCCCCTGACTGAGCAGCCTCTACTGCTGCTAAAATCTTGCCTGGAGTGGCAAGATTGGAAGTCCAGCCTTACCTTCAACTAGGGAGACCTCAGATACTTCCTGGGACCCTACTGCCAGGAACTGGCTGCATCAGCTGTGAACCCACAAACACCACGAGTCCAACCTCCCCAACCACAGGCACCTATAAAGTCTGTCCAGGGGGAGACAAAGTGGCAGCAAATACACAGAAAGTCCCTATGCCTTCTCACAGAGCAAATAAAAGGAACAATTGAATTGAACAACACCAACCCAGAATTGGCAAATTAAACACAGCTGGTGAGGCAATCCATAGACAGAAAGGTCATATATCACCTAGAAAAAGTCAATGCAGGAGAGAGAAAGCTAAATAACCAGACACCCCAAGAGGAATAATCATAGGGAGATGAAAAAACAGCCCGCATATGAAAGAAAAGGAGAAATAACCAGAAAAGAATGTAAACAAAATGGAGGTAAACAATATGTCAGAGAAAGAATTCAGAGCAATGGTCATTAGGATGCTGAAAAGGATGGAAGACAAATACAAAAGTATGTGTAAGAACCAAGAGGAAAAGAAGACGAATCAAGAGAAAATGAAAAAATTACATTGCTGCAATAAAAAACTCAATAGAAAGCATCAACAGTAGACTAGAAGAAGTGGAGGACCACATCAGAGAGCTAGAAGACAAGGTAGGAAAAAGTATCCAAGCAGAGCAGTATCTAGGGGGGCGGGGGGGGGGGGACTTAAAAACAGGAGGAAAGTCTAAGGGAACTCTAGGATAACACGAATCAAAACAATATCTGCATTGTAGGGGTGCCAGAAGGAGAAGAAACTGAGCAAAAAATAGAAAACCTGTTTGAAGAAATAATGACAGAAAACTTCCCTGATATCGGGAAGAAAAAACTCACACAGGGAAACCAAGATTGCGGCATAGGTAAACACCTAAACTGTTGCTTCACATAACAATTTTAAAACTACAACTGAAAGACAGAACGGACATCATATAGAACCACAGGAAAGCTGGCTGAGTGGAAATTCTACAACTAGAAGGAAAGAGGAAAGCACATGGAGAATCAGAAGAACTGCAAATGACTGAGTTATGGAGACACGCGTGCAGAGAGGAAGGGTGGCTGAGTGCCTGGCTGGCTTTCTCTGGCAGAAGAGGGAAGGAAGCCTCCAAATGCACTGAACCCCAGTTCCCACCACACTGAACCCCAGTTCGGGGCAAAACGTCATGGACCCAGGCTCATACAGGGAGAGTCTGGACTGTCAGGTAAAGAAGAAGGCACATGGAGACTCAGAGACTCAGCTTCCCCGTGGTGGACAGGGGTCTAGAGGCATGTGAGTGCGTACAGAAAAGACTGACTGCTGAGGTTGCCGCTAGCTCTCTCTAGCAAAAGGGAGTCTGAAGCTCGTGACTGCACTGAACCTCAGTTCAGACTGCACTGAACCCCAGTTCTGGGTGAGCCTGGGGGAATCTGGACTGTCAGGTGGAAACTCAGGGGAGCTGAAGAAGGCAGAGATCTGGAGGTGTGCACACAAGGGCAAGGCTGACAAGAAGCCAAGACAATCTTCTCAGCCTTGAGACTCTGCCCCATCCAAGCTGTACACAGAGGCTTTAGCAATTTTGCAAGTCTGTCCTAGATGGCTATCTCCAGCACAGGTTTCCCGGCATAGACACAGCTGATACACATAGCCAATTGACCTGGAGATCAATTCCTCCCAGTGATACCAACAACAATCAAGACTTAACTACAACAAGGCTGTACACAGTCCACAAAGGGGTGCACCAAGAGTGTCCACTTCAGGTGGACTGGGGAGGCTGACCCATTGGGTCATATAGAAAACCTAGAACAAAAAGCTATCCTACCAACTCAGGGGAGCAGTGAAAAGGCAGAGACAAAGTAACAGATCACAAACAAAAGAAATGGAGGAAAACAAACGTTTGGATATAGAATTCAAAACCACGGTTATATGGTTTTTCAAGAATTTCCTAGAAAAGGCCGATAAATTTAGCCAGAGCTTAGAGGATATGAAAAAGGACCAACTAGAAATTAAACGTACACTGACTGAAATAAAAAATATTATACAGAGACCCAACAGCAGACCAGAGCAACGCAAGAATCAAGTCAAAGATTTGAAATTCAAAGAAGCAAAAAACACTCAACTAGAAAAGCAAAAGTATAAAAGAAACCAAAAAGTTGAAGATAGTGGAAGAAGCTTCTGGGACAACTTCAAGCATACCAACATCAGAATTATGGGGTTGGCAGAAGAAGCAAGAGAACAAGATACTGAAAACCTATTTGAAAAAATAATGACTGAAAACTTCCCCACCTGGTGAAAGAAATAGACTTACAAGTCCAGGAAGTGCACAGAACCCCAAACAAAAGGAATCCAAAGAGGACCACACCAAGACACATCATAATTAAAATGCTAAGAGCAAAAGACAAAGAGAGAATATTAAAAGCAGCAAGAGAAAAACAGTTAATTACCTACAAGGGCGCACCCAAATGATTGTCAGCTGATTTCTCAACAGAAACTATGCAGGCCAGATGCGAGTGGCAAGAAATATTCAAAATGATGAACAACAAGAACCTACAACCAAGATTACTCTACCCAGCAAAGTTATCATTCAGAAGGTCAGATAAAGAGCTTCACAGATAAGAAAAGGCTAAAGGAGTTCATCACTACCAAACCAGTATTATATGAAATGCTGAAAGGTATTCTTTAAGAAGAGGAAGAAGAAAAAAGTAAAGATAAAAATTATGAACAGTCTAACCGATTTGGCTCAATGGTTAGAGAGTCAGCATGCAGACTCAAGGGTCCCAAGTTTGATTCCAGTCAAGGGCAGGTACCTTGGTTGCGGGCACATCCCCAGTGGGGAGTGTGCAGGATGAAGATGATAGATGCTTCTCTCTCATAGATGTTTCTAACACTCTATCCCTCTCACTTACTCTCTGTAAGAAAATCAATAAAATATATTTTTAAAAAACAAACAAAAAAAACTAAAAAACTAAAAACTTATGAACAGGGGGAGGATCCAAGATGGCTGCTCGGGTAGACACCTAGCCGCAGCAGCTCACAACAATTTCAATGGAATACAACTAAAATGTAGAGTTGACATTGCCCAGAGCTACAGGTAGTCGACTGACTGAAAACTCTACAATAGGAAGGAGGAAGAAAACCAGAAGGAAAATCAGAGGAGCTGAAAAAATGCCTAAGGTACGAAGACATGCTGCGCGCTCGCACGCACGCGTGTGCGGAGAGGTCGCAGCCGGAGAGGAGGAGAGGGCTGGGTGCTGCCTGGCGTTCCCTAGCAGGAAGGAAATAGAACCCCCAGCCTGGGCTGAACCCCCGAACCGGCAGCGCTGAGCCCCAAGTTATGAGCCAGACCCTGGGGACCCAGGCTCCGGCAGGGGGAGACGGGGCTGTGAGGCAGAATCCCGGGGGACGGCGAAAGGCGGGGCCCCCGGAGTCGCGCGCACATTGTGCGCAGAGGACTGAATGTTGACTCTGATGCTGGATTACCCTAGCCGAAAGAAACAAAGCATCCGGCGGCACTGAGCCTCAGTCCGGACCGCCCCAAACTCCAGGTCTGGGCCAGTCCCTGGGGACCCAGGCTCGGGCAGGGGGAGACGGGGCTGTGATGTGGAGTCCTGGGAGCGCGGCGAAAGGCCGAGCCCCCGGAGTCGCGCACACTGCATGCAGAGGACAGTCTGTTGACTCTGATCCTGGACTCCCCTAGTGGGAGGGAGAAAGAAAGCTCCAGACTGGAGGAATGCGACGAGGAGCAGGAGCCCCTGCCGGACACCGGCCAGCCAGGCGCCAGCAAGGAGCCGGGCGACGGGGCCCCCAGGGGGGGGGGGGTGCCCCTGAGACTTCGACTGCTGAGCGTGGGCAACGGAGCCAAGGCCGGGGGCTGATTCTTGGGCGGCGCCGACCCCGGTAACAGGCTGAAGCAGCACAGGAGCCTGCGGAGAACAAAGGGGTGCCACAGGCCAACCTGCTGAGCTCCCAGGACAAGGAGGAAGAAACCAAAGAAGTTCTCAATGTGAAGAAATCAAGTGAGAGCAAATGATAGTAAAATTACTTAAGAAAGAATACAAAGAAGATCTTGAAAAATCAAAGACTAAGTCAGAACTCAACTCACCAGCCAACATTGCAACATAAATGCGTGTTTTTTTTAAAAAAAAAAAAAAAAAAAAAAAAAAAAAAAAAAAAAGAAGAAGAAAAAAAGAAAAAAGGGACAGAATGTTGGAACAGCGGCGACCAGGCCTAGAGTGGCCAGGCACAAGGCAGTGGCAGCTGGGCCCGGAGCAGCAGTGGCCAGGCCCCAGAGCAGCAGCAGCCAGAACAAGAGCATCAACGGCCAGCACTGGAGCAGCCAGACCTGGGGCAGTGGCAGCCAGGCCTGAGGCAGAGGTGGCCAAGCCCAGGGTGGCCAGTCCAGGAACACCCAGACACGGAGTGGCCGGGCCCGGAGAAGCCAGGCCCAGAGCAGCCGGGTTGGGAGCATCCAGGCCCAGAACAGCAGTAGCCAAGCACAGAGCATCCAGGCTGGGAGCAGCCAAGCTCGGAGCAGCCGGGTAGGGTGTGGCCAGGCCCGGAGCAGCGGCTGCCAAGCTGGGAGCGGCCAGGCCCGGAGCAGCCGGGTCTGGTGTGGCCAGGCCTGGAGCAGCGGCTGCCAGGCTAGGAGCCTCCAGGCCCGGAGCAGCAGCTGCCAGGCTGGGAGCAGCCAGGCCCAGAGCAGCCAGGTCTGGTGTGGCCAGGCCTGGAGCAGCGGCTGCCAGGCTGGGAGCAGCCAGGCCCAGAGCAACAGCTGCCAGGCTGGGAGAGGCCAGGACCGGAGCAGCCGGGTCTGGTGTGGCCTGGCCCGGAGCAGCGGCTGCCAGGCTGGGAGCGGCCAGGCCCGGAGCAGCCGGGTCTGGTGTGGCCAGGCCCGGAGCAGCGGCTGCCAGGCTAGGAGCAGCCAGGCCCGGAGCAGCAGCTGCCAGGCTGGGAGCAGCCAGGCCCGAAGCAGCCGGGTCTGGTGTGGCCAGGCCCGGAGCAGCGGCTGCCAGGCTGGGAGCAGCCAGGCCCAGAGCAACAGCTGCCAGGCTGGGAGCGGCCAGGCCCGGAGCAGCTGGGTCTGGTGTGGCCTGGCCCGGAGCAGCGGCTGCCAGGCTGGGAGCGGCCAGGCCCGGAGCAGCCGGGTCTGGTGCATCCAGGCCCGGAGCAGTGGCTGCCAGGCTGGGAGCGGCCAGGCCCGGAGCAGCAGCTGCCAGGCTGGGAGCAGCCAGGCCCGGAGCATCCGGGTCTGGTGCGGCCAGGCCAGGAGCAGCAGCTGCCAGGCTGGGAGCGGCCAGGCCCGGAGCAGCAGCTGCCAGGCTGGGAGCGGCCAGGCCCGGAGCAGCCGGGTCTGGTGCGGCCAGGCCCGGAGCAGCGGCTGACAGGCTGGGAGCGGCCAGGCCCGGAGCGGCCAGGACCGGAGCAACCGGGCCCAGAGCAGCCGGGTCGGGTGCGGCCAGGCCTGTAGCAGCAACAGCCAAGTCCAGAGCAACTAGGTCGGGAGCGGCAGTGACCAGACCCGGAGCAGCTGGTTGTGGAACGAACTAGAGCAACAGAGGCCAGGCCCGGAGCAGCCAGGCCCGAAACAGCTCGCTCCTCGCCTGTCCCTGCCCATGGCTGCCTTTCAGACATGGCTGGAAACTTTTGCGGGAACTTGAGGGTCTGTTGAATCAAGTGATGAAGGCTTAGATCTAGATGTGTTGAGTTAGTATAGCGCTGGGGTGTTGATCTGTGAGTGCCTTGGGTGGGGCCTGGATGAGGCTGGTTGACCTATTTGGAAATGTCTTTTGTGTGAAGTGTATCATTGGGCATGTGGAGGTATTATTGATATGAGAAAATGCTAAAAAAATAAATAAATAAATAAAATAAAATAAAATAAAAACTTATGAACAACAAATACTTATCTATCAACAAGTGAACCAAAAAATCAAGTGGATTAAAAATCTGAGGAACAGTATAAACTGGTGAATATAATAGAATCAGGGCCATAGAAAGGTAGTGGACTGATAATTCTCAGAGGGAAAGGGGTATGGTTGGTGCAGGAAGAGGCTGGGAAAAAATTATACACCTATGAATGAGGACATTGGTGGGGGGGAGGTAAGAGCAGGGGGGGTGGGAACTGGGTAGAGGGGAGCTATGGGGGGAAGGAGAAACTATTGTAATAATCTGAACAATAAAGATTTATTAAATTAAAAACTGATAAAAAAGAAAAAGAAGAAACTCACACAAGTCCAAGAAGCTCACAGAGTCCCAAACAAGATGAACCCAAAAGACCGACACCAAGGCACATTATAATTAAACTGGCAAACACCAACGACAAAGTTAGAATCTTAAAAGCTGCCAGAGAGAGAGACAGAAAGTTACTTACAAGGGTTCTCCCATCAGACTATTGATTAATTTCTCAACAGAAACACATCAGGCCAGAAGGGAATAAAATGAAATATATAAAGTCATGCAAAGCAAAGGACTGAATCCAAGAATAATATACATAGCAAGGCTACCAATCAAAGTTGAGGGTGAAATCAGGAGCTTCACAGACAAAAAGGGACTAAGAGAGTTCATTACTGCAGGGGCCTGATTTGGCGGTGGCCAAACATGGCGGGGATCTCCCTTTTCCCCATCCTGCAAAAACTGGTTCTAAATGGAGGCGGTCAGGGATTGAGAAATATTAGAAATAAAGAGAGAAGACACAGAGATAGATTTTAAGCTGGGAGCTGGGTGGGCTGCCATCCTGTCTGCTGGAGAGGCAGGAAGAAGGCGACATGATCCTTCCCAGCGCATTTATTTTATACCCCCAATACCAGGAAGTAACACCAATTTATTTGCATTCTTAAGTAGGCCCTAGCATGCCTGGATTTACATATCTAGTCCTGCCCCTGCCGACATCTGGGCTGATAAGAAGGCCAAGCTGACAACGTATCCTCCATCTTGGGAAAACATGTTCCCAAGGCATGGCTCTGCCTATGCCTTGATTTCAGCTGACAATAATTAAAGAAAATTGCCCATGTGTCTTCCCAGGCTGCTTTCTACACATTACCACCAAACCAGCAATGCAAGAAATGCTAAGCAGGGGTCTTCAAACTACGGCCTGCGGGCCACATGCAGCCCCCAGGGGAGTCTGATCCTGCCCGCCAGGTTTTTTGGGCAGTGAGAGCAGCCACGGTGTTACAGTAGGAATTAGTAGTTCATATAGTCCGGCCCTCCAGCTCTCTGAGGGACCGTGATCTGGCCCCCACTTTAAAAAGTTTGAGGACCCCTGTGCTAAAGTGTCTGCTGTAAGAAAAAGAAATAGGAAGCTAAGAAGGAACACGGGAATAAAGAAGAAAAATAGCAACAAACAAGTACCTTACAATAATAACATTAAATGTAAATGGATTAAATGCTCCAATCAAGACATAGGGTAGCTGAGTGGATAAGAAAACTTGTCCCATATATATGCGGTCTACAGGAGACCCACCTCAGAACAAAGGACTCACACAGACTGATAGTGAAGGGATGGAAAAAAGGTTTTCAGGCAAATGGAAATGAAAAACAAGCTGGGGTAGCAAACTTATATATCACAAATTAGATCTCAAAGTGAAAGACATAACAAAAGATAAGGAAGGCCACTTCATAATACTAAATGGAGCAATCCAACAAGAAGATATAACTCTGGTAAACATATATGTACCCAATACAGGAACTCCCAAACACATAAATAAACTTCTGGAAGATATCAAGGGAGAGATTGACAGCAATATACAATCATAGTAGGGGACTTTAATACCCCATTGATTCTACTTGTCAAATCTTCTAAACAAAAAATCAACAAAGAAACATCAATCCTAAATGAATCACTAGATCAGATGGAATTAATTGACATCTACAGAACATTTTGCTCCAAAGCTACAGAATATATATTCTTTTCAAGTGCACATGGGTCTTTTTCGAATATATACCACATATGGGGACACAGGCAAAGTCTCTTCAAATTCAAGAAGATAGAAATCAGATCACAATGGCATAAAATTAGAAATCAACTACAATAAAAACAAATAAAAATCAAACATGTGGAGGCTAAATAGCATGCTATTAAACAATGATTGGGTTACCAAAGAGATCAAAGAAGAAGTAAAAAGCATCATGGCAACAAATGACAATGAAAACACAATAATCCAAAATCTATGGGACTCAGTTAAAGCAGTCTTGAGAGGGAATTTCATAGCTCTACAGGCCTACTTCAAGAAAAAATGGTAATAAATTATCTAATATTACAACTCAAAGAATCAGAAAAAGAGCAACAAGAAAAGCCCAGTGTAAGCAGAGGAAAGGAAATAATAAAAATTAGAGCAGAAATAAAAGACATAGAGACAAAAAAAGGACCAAAAAACCTCACAACAACAATACAAAAGATCAACAAACCAAGAGCTGGTTCTTTGAAAAGATAAACAAGATTGATGAACCTCTAGCCAAGGCTTACCAAGAAACAAATAGAGAGAATCCAAATAAACAAAACAGAAATGAAAGAGGTGAAGCAATAACCGATCCCACAGAAATGCAAACTGTTATGAAAAAATACTATGAACAACTCTATTCCAACAAAATGGACAACCTAGACAAAAGGAACATATTCTTAGGAAAATACAAGCTCCCAAAATTCAATCAGGATTGATTGGAGGAAAAACCAAGATGGCGGCATGGGTGAGCCGCTGGTCTGCCACTCCCACAACAATTTGAGGATCGAAACTAATATGAAGGATATCTGTCATCCGGGACCACAAGAAGGAGGTACTGGGTAGTTAGTGGTCAATGGTTAACATGATGGTGGGAGTGATGGGGGACCGATGGGGCTCTTAGAATGTGACCAGCTGGAGAAATGGAAGAATGGGCCTGGCTGCTCCGGGCCACGCCTGAGCAGCAGCAGCCAGGCCCATAGCAGCCAGGCCTGGAGCAGCAGCAGCCAGGCCCAGAGCAGCAGCAGCCAGGCCCAGAGCAGCAGCAGCCAGGCTCAGAGTAGCCAGGCCCGAAGCAGCCAGGCCTGGAGCAGCAGCAGCCAGGCCCAGAGAAGCCAGGCCCAGAGCAGGAGCAGCCAGGCCCAGAGCAGCCAGGACCAGGGAAGCCAGGCCCAGAGCATCCAGGCCTGGAGCAACCAGGCCTGAAGCAGCCAGGCCCAGAGCAGCCAGGCCTGGAGCAGCAGCAGCCAGGCCCAGAGCAGCCAGGCCCAGAGCAACCAGGCCCGGAGCAGCAGCAGCCAGGCCCAGAGCAGCCACACCTGAAGCAGCAGCCTGGCCCAGAGCAGCCAGGCCCAGAGCAGCCAGGCCCGGAGCAGCAGCAGCCAGGCCCAGAGCAGCCACACCCGGAGCAGCAGCAGCCAGGCCCAAAGCAGCCAGGCCCAGAGCAGTAGCAGCCAGGCCCAGAGCAGCCACGCCAGGAGCAGCAGCATCCAGGCCCAGAGCAGCCACGCCCGGAGAAGCCAGGCCCAGAGCAGCAGCAGCCAGGCCTGGAGCATCCAGGCCCAGAGCAGCCAGGCCTGGAGCAGCAGCAGCCAGGCCCAAAGCAGCCAGGCCCAGAGCATCCAGGCCCGGAGAAGCCAGGCCCAGAGCAGCCAGGCCTGGAGCAGCAGCAGCCAATCCCGGAGCACCCAGGCCCATAGCAGCCAGGCCCGGAGCAGCAGCAGCCAGTCCCGGAGCACCCAGGCCCAGAGCAGCCAGGCCCAGAGCAGCAGCAGCCAGTCCTGAAGCACCCAGGCCCATAGCAGCCAGGCCCGGAGCAGCAGCAGTCAGGCCTAGAGCAGCAGCAGCCAGGCCCGGAGCAGCCAGGCCCGGAGTGTTGTGGGGTCAAACCCTGGGTTCAAACTGAAAGGAAAGGAGGACCAATGCAGCCAATTCGGGTACCAGAGTGTTATGCCCGTCATCACAATGGACTCAGAGAAGCTCCTGTGTCCCTTCACCCAAAAGGACGGAGAGTTGCCCAGACGACAGCAAAGAGGGAGAAGAAAACTGAAGGCTATGCAAGGGACTGAGGTGCCAACATGGAGTCATCTGAAGAAATTAAAGACTGAAGTGGAAGCTACTTCTTTAATCATGTTCCTGCTCATGCTAGTATCTGTTAGCTTCCAGTCTTCTGCAAAGTCTTGTGCAGCAAGTCCAAGGACTCTGAGTAAATCTACACAAGCAACAAAAGAGACTCATTTAGTAGCTAAAAATATTAATATGTCCATAATTCTGATTTCTCATTTTGTTGTTTTGCAATGGCATTATTATTTAATAGCCAGAGTTTTGCTCTTGACATTCAAGTTTTGAAAATAACATGTATGTGGTTTAGTTTTTGCATTGGCATTGTTTGCAATTGTTTTTAATTTTAGAGCCCTATTGCTGATGTTTAAATTTTATTTAGTAAAAAAGGGTGAGATGTAGAGAGCCGCCTGAGAAGGCACATGAACATTCTTTTAATTCTTATCAACTGTGCCTGAGGGCACTGTCAGAATCCTCTTATCATTACTGATTTCTTAATCCATGTGCTTGGAATGAGGAACAAATAGGACCTTGACTCACCCAGGTCTTGATATGCTAAATCTTGTACCAAAAAATAAGGAGCTTACCCAGATTTTGATGAATAGGATCTGGGCACACCTGAAACTCCTTTTGACCTTAAAATCCCCTCTGGAAGCCAATAAAAACAAACAAACAAAACAAAAAAACACACCAAGGGAATTAAAAAAACCTGATGAACAATATTAACTGTTGAATATACAGTAATAGAATCAGAGGTATGGAAGGGGAGTGGACTGATGATTCTCAGGGAAAAGAGGAGTGGGGGGTGCAGTAAGAGACTGAACATAAACTGTGCACCTATGGATGAGGACAATGGGGGGTGGGGAAAGGGCAAAGGGTGGGGTAGGAACCTGGTGGAGGGGAAAAAATGAGGAACTTTTGTAATAATATGAATAATAAAGGTTTATTAAAAAAATAAACTCAATCAGGAAGAATAAAAAAACCTGAATAGGCTGATGACTACCAAAGAAATTGAATTAGTGGTAAAAAAAAATCTTCCAACAAACAAAAGATCTAGTCTGGACGGCTTCACTAGGAAGTTTTACCAAGAATTCAAAGAAGAAATAAAACCTATCCCCCTGAGACTATTCCAGAAAGTTCAAGAGAAAGGCACACTTCCAAGCTCTTTCTATGAAGCCAGCATTACCCTAATCCCAAGACCAGATAAAAGCACCACAAAAAAGAGAGAACTACAGACCAATCTATACTAATAAAAGAAAAACATGTAAATTGACCATCACTTCACGACACCCACAGCCAATCAGAAGTGAGTATGCTAATTAACCCAACAAAGATGGTAGTGGCCCCGCCCTCAGGCTGCTCTAGCCTCTGGGTAGTGTGCCTCCTCAGGGCTACTCTGCCATGCTCTGTACCTGTCAACCATCCTTGCAGCCTCCCTGTTTCCCAGCCCCCAGCCTCAGAGGCAACCCTTTGGTGCCTGAGGTCATACCTCCTGGTGTCTGGCATCTCCCTCTACCCCACTCCTGCCCTGCTGCTCTGGTAAACAAAACCCTAGCATTGGAGCAGCCCTGCAGGCGAGGATGCACACAGGAGCTTGCTTAGTGCACAGTTAGCACACCCCGGGAGCCCTGAGCCAGTCAAGGGGCGATGGTGGTGGCCGTGGCAGCAGTAGCAGGCAGCTCAGCTTTGTTTTGAATAGATGAAAGAAGATACCTACACAGTAACCCAAATTATCAGATCTCCCTCCTCCCTATCTTGCCAAATCAAGAGGGGAGGGTGATGGATGTGGAGGGAGGACTGGCAGGCAGGAGGTAGAGGGCGGAGGAGGAAGAGGATGAGGAAGAGAGCCAGTGGCAACCTACTTTCACAATGGGAAAGTGAAATGTACTTGTGCATCCAAATTCTTCAGTCCACCCCGCCTGCCTCACTCCCTGATCTCTTCCCCTCCGTGCTTCCCCAGGTGCGCCAGCATTGCACAGAGGAACTCTCTGGAAAAGAGGGCAAGGAGGAAGTAGCGCTGGAGCAAAAAGGGCTTGCCACCACTGTCTGCCACCACCGCTGCACAGGCTGCCTGAAGGAGCCCTCGGTGGCATGCTGGCAATCAGAAGAAGGAAAGCCGATTTTTGCACGAATCTTCATGCATTGGGCTTCTAGTATCTTTATAAACATAGATGCTAAAATCCTCCACAAAATTCTAGCAAATCAGATTCAGCATTACATTAGAAAGATCATACACCATGACCAAGTGGGATTTATTAGGGGGATGCAAGGATGGTACAATATCCACAAATCAATAAAAAAAAAAATTGAGAGGCAAAAATCACATAATCATATCAATTGATGCAGAAAAAGCATTTGACAAAATCCAACACCCTTTCTTGACAAAAACTCTCAGCAAAATGGGAATAGAGGGATAATATCTCAACATAATAAAATCCTTATATGACAAACCTACAACCTATATCATACTTAATGGGAAAAAACTAAACTCATTTCCCCTAAGAACAGGAACAAGACAGAGATGCCTGATTTCACCGCTCCTGTTCAATATAGTACTGGAAGTGCTAGCCATAGTGATCAGACAAGAAGATAAATAAAAGGCATCCAAATTGGAAAAGAAGTAAAGCTGTCCTTATTCGCAGATGACATGATACTATA
The DNA here is from genome assembly GCF_964339955.1 of Pipistrellus hanaki. Classification (NCBI taxonomy): domain Eukaryota; kingdom Metazoa; phylum Chordata; class Mammalia; order Chiroptera; family Vespertilionidae; genus Pipistrellus; species Pipistrellus hanaki. The sequence continues at coordinate 48,594,285 of NC_140524.1, forward strand.
CTTAGAAAACCCCAAAGACTCCTTCAAAAACTACTAGACCTAATAAATAAATCTGGCAATGTAGCAGGATACAAAATTAACACCCAGAAATCTATGGCCTTTATATACACCAATAATGAACTCACAGAAAAATAATGAAAAAACAAAACAAAAACAAAAATAAAACAAAACAAAAAAAATAAACCACAATCCCATTTACCATTGCACCAAAAAAGTTAAGATACCTAGGAATAAACTTAACCAAGGACGTAAAACACCTGTAGTCAGAAAACTATAGGACATTGAAAAAAAGGGATAGAGGAGGACATAAACAAATGGAAGAACATACCATGTTCATGGATTGGTAGAATCAACATCATTAAAATGCTCATACTACCTAAAGCAATCTACTGATTCAGTGCAATCCCCATTAAAATATCAATGGCATGTTTCAAAGGTCTAGAATAAGCTCTCCAAAAAAAATCATGTGGGATAATAAAAGACCCCAAATATCCACAGCAATCCTGAGAAAGAACAAAGTTGGAGGGATCACAATACCAGACAACAAGCTATATTACCAAGCCTCAGTTCTCAAAACTGCCTGGGACTGGCACAAGAACAGACATATAAACCAATGAAACAGAACAGAAAACCCAGAAATTATCCTCAATTAATATTTGACAAAGGAGGCATGAATATACAATGGAGTCAAGACAGTCTCTTCAATAAATGGTGCTGGGAAATTTGGTCAGAAATATGCAAAAAAATGAAACTAGACCACCAACTTACACCATACACAGTCTAAACAACCCCAAGTGCTTTCCAAACACCTCCCAGCTGAGAGCCCTATGTGGGGCCAACAGGAACCATTATGGTGTGCAGGTATTGCAATTAGAGTCTTGCTTACTTGGTCACGAAAAGGCAAATTATGTTGGGGACTGAATCGAGAGCCCTATTCTTCATTTACCAGTCAGGATGGCAGAGAAATTTACAATATGCTTTCAAAATGTTCAGAGAGGTGAAGAAACTTCCTAAGTCTAACATAGCTGGGAAGAGAGGAACCAGACTATAAACCCAGAAGTTTTGGGGCAACCTGGTATCCAGCAAGTGTGTCAGCACCATTTTTCCAACAGTATTTGCTAACTTCGAGTCTGTGTGTTACATTTTGTTAATTCTCACAACATTCCAAACTTTTTCACTATTATAACTTTTTTATGGTAAAAAACAAAAAAACAAAACAAAACAAAAAAACATAACACTATTTAATATACATGCATTCAACCAGGAAGCACTGAAATATATAAAACAGCTACTCACAGAATTAAAGGGAGAAAGAGAGAAAAACACAATCATAGTTGGGCATGTTAATACTCCATTGAAAGCTCTAGATAGATCAATCAAACAGAAAATCAATAAAGAAATATAGGCCTTAAATGAAACACTAGACCAAATGGACATAATTGATATTTAATGAACCATTCATTCCAGAATATCAGATTATATATTTTTTTTCAGCACACATGAAACATTCTTAAGAATAGACCATATATTGGGTTACAAAACTAGCATCAACAAATTCAAGAAGATTGAAATTATACCAAGTATATTCTCTGACTATGATGCCTTGAAATTAGAAATCAAATTCAAAAAGGAAGAAACCACAAATATGTGGAGATTAAACAATCTAACTTAATAATAGAGTAATATGCAAATTAACCGTCACTCTGATACACAAGCCATGCCCACCAGCCAATCAGAGTATGCAAATTAACCCAACAAATATGGCAGTTAATTTGCATACACAGAGGGAGGAGTGAAGACTGTAGATAGCATAGAAGGAAGGGGGAGGGAAAGTGGAAAGCAAGGTGGCTGCGGTTTCTGGAGGGAAAGCACTGGCAGCATTGCAGGGCAGGGAGGGGCGAGGTGCTTAGTGGCAGCACGCGAGGCCACTGAGACTGTGTCAGAGATGGCCGCCCGCCCCGCCCTACCTGACGCAGCGGGAAAGGTGGGGGGCGGGGGGCAGAAGAGGTTGGGGTGGAGGGGGGGAAGCCCGCCAGAAGTCTTGCAGGAATATTCCTGAAACAGGTGCCTAGTATAATACTAAAAAATGATTAGGTCATCCTAGCGGGTTTGTCTCAGTGCATAGACCATCAGACTGTGTACTGAAGGGTCCTGGGTACAATTCCAGTCAAGGGCACTTCAGTTGTGGGCCCTTGGTTGGGGCATGTGCAGGAGGGAACCAATTGATGTGTTCCTCTCACATTGATAGTTCTTCCTTTCCCTCTCTCTTCCAATCCCTTTTTATTTATTTTTATTTTTTAAATCTTTATTGTTCAGATTATTACAGATGTTCCTCTTTTTTCCCCCCATTGCTCCCCACCACCCGGTTTCCACCCCACCCAGGCCTTCCCTTCCCCCTCCCCCCCCCCGCCCCACTGTCCTTATCCATAGGTACAAACTCTTTGTCCAGTCTCTTCCCACACCCCCCACACTCCTCCCCACTAAGAATTGTCAGTTTGACCCCTTTACATGCCCCTGATTCTCTTACATTCACCAGTTTGTTCTGGTCATCAAATTTTTTATTCATTTGATTTTTAGATTCACTTGTTGATAGATATGTATTTGTTGAAAATTTGTTGTCCATAATTTTTTAAAATAAATCTTTATTGTTCAGATTATTGCAGCTGTTCCTCTTTTCCCCATATAGATCCTCTCCAACTGGTTCCCACCCCACCCCATACCCTTACCTTCCACACTGTCCTTATGCATAGGTATACGATTTTTGTCCAGTTTCTTCCCACACCCCCACTCCCCTTCCCCCCAAGAATTGTCAGTCCACTCCCTTTCGATGCCCCTGATTCTATTATATTCACCAGTTTATTCTGTTATCAGATATTTTATTCACTTGATTTTTAGATTCACTTGTTGATAGATATGCATTTGTTGTCACTTTGTTATTCGTAATTTTTATCTTTACCTTTTTTATCTTCTTTCTCTTCTTAAAGAATACCTTTCAGCATTGGTTTAGCAATGATGGATTTCAGCATGGGTTAGCAGTGATGGACTCCTTTAGCTTTTTCTTATCTGTGAAGATCTTTATCTGACCTTAATTCTAAATGATAGCTTTGCTGGGTAGAGTAATCTTGGTTGTAGGTTCTTGTTATTTATCACTTTGAACATTTCTTGTTGCTCTCTTCTGGCCTGCATAGTTTCTGTTGAGAAATCAGCAGACAGTTGTATGGGTGCTCCCTTATAGGTAACTAACTGATTTTCTCTTGCTGCTTTTAATATTCTCTCTTTGTCTTTTGCTCTTGGCATTTTAATTATTATATGCCTTGGTGTGGTCCTCTTTGGATTCCTTTTGTTTGAGGTTCTCTGTGCTTCCTGGACTTATAAGTCCATTTCTTTCACCAGGTAGGGGAAGTTTTCAGTCATTATTTATTCAAGTAGGTTTTCATTATCTTGCTCTCTTTCTTCTTGTACCCCCATAATTTGGATGTTGGTACACTTGAAGTTGACCCAGAGGCTCTTTTCACTGCCTTCATATTGTTAGATTCTTTTTGCACTTCTGGTTAAGTGTTCTTTGCTTCCTCATATTTCAAATCTTTGACTTGATTCTTGGGATCCTCTAGTCTACTGTTTAATCTCTGTATATTATTCTTTATTTCAGTCCGTGTATGCTTAATTTCTGAATGGTCCTTTTCCATTTTTTTTTTTTTTTTTTTTTTTTTTTTGGCATTCTCATTAATATCCTTAAAGGTCTCACTAAGTTCCTTGGAGGTTTCTAGAGGATTCTTCAGTAACTTTATAACTATGGTTTTAAACTCTATATCCAGTATTTTGCTTTCATCCATTTCTTTCATTTGTGGCATGTTTCATTGTCTCCACATTTAGGCTGGTTCCCTGTGTTTGTTTCTATGTATTGGGTAGCCTCTAAGTGTCCTTGAGTTGATGGAGTTGCTTTGTGTGCTAGGTGTCTTATAGGGGCTAGTGGATCAGCCCTCCAGTCACTTGAGGTGGACACTCTTGGTGCACCCCTTTTTGGGCTGTGTGCACAGTCTTGTTGTAGTTACGCTTTGATTATTGTTCATATCACTGGGAGGAATTTACCTCTAGGCCAATTGGCTGTGAGGACTAGCTGTGTGTACACTGGAAGAGCTGCTGTGCAGGAGACACCCTTATGGGACAGGACTTGCTTCAGTTGGGCTTTAGTGCTCACTGAGTCTGTCCCTGAGTGTGTCTCTTATGGATGTGAAGAGTTTTAATCTGGTATGGTCTCACACTGACCACTGAGTACACCGGCTCTTGGATTTCCAAGGAGGTGCAAAGGCAGCCACTGCCTGGGGCCTCCCAGCAGCAGCTACAGAGATATTTGCAGATTCCTCCTCTTTGTATCGGGTTTGGAAATGCCCAGATGAGGCCCAGCTGTATAGCAAGGCAGACTGCTGCTGCCTGTTTGACAGGTTTTAGGCTGAGAAAGGACAGGGCATTCATTTGCAAAAGCCGCTTCACACAACTTGGGAAGGGTTGTAAATTGGGTGGGGTGGGATCTCAGGGAATCACCAGTGTGGAGCAAACAGCAACGGCTGCCAGTTAGCCCCGCACAGGACAGGTCCCCATGTCCCTGCGCAGGAACAATGATCCTTGCATGGACCTCTGAAAGAAAGCCACCCTCACGTTCCTGTCCCGATGCCAGACAGTCCAGTTTCTCTGCTATGTGTATGGGTTCCCCAGTGTCTCACCTGGAACTGGAATTCAGAGCAAGCTGGATCTTGTATCTCCCTCACAATTAAAAAAGCAGCACACCCAGATGCCAGTCCATTCCGCGCAAGCCTCTGCACCTTTTACCATTCTCAATGTACAATACTTTCTTCGCCTCTCTAGTTGTGGAACTTCCACTCAGCCAGCTTTCCCAAGGTTCTGGATGATAGTTGTTCTTCCTTTTAGTTGTAATTTTTATGTGGTTGTGAGAGGCAGCAAGTATAGGTGTTTACCTATGCCGCTATCTTGGTTAGTATCTCTCTTCCACTCTCTAAAAATCAATGAAAAAAATATCTTTGGGTGAAGATTAAAAATAATGCCTGGGTAGAAGAATAAAAGATGAGATCAAAAGATATGTAGAGATAAATGAGAATTACAATGCAACACATAGAAACTTCTGGGATGCAGCAAAAGCAGTAATTAAGAGGAAAATTTGTATCATTACAAGCCTATCTCAGGAAACAAGAGAAATTTCAAGTAAAGGATCCAACATCACATCTGAAAGAACTAGAGGGGGAAAAAACAAAAGCAATCCAAAGTCAGCAGAAGAGAGGAAACAATAAAAATTAGAGCATAGTTGAATGAAATAGAGAACAAGAGGACTATACAAAAATTCATAAAACAAAGAGCTGGTTCTTCAAAAATTTAATAAAATTGACAAACTCTTGGCTAAACTCACTAAGGAAAAAAGGGAAAAGACCCATATAAACAAAATCAGAAGTTAACAAAGTCACTACAGACATCACAGACATACAAAGCATCATACTACCATATTATGAAAGACTATATGCCACTAAATTCAACACCCTAGGAGAAATGGATAAGTTCCTAGAAATATGTAACCTTCCTAGTCTAAATCATGAAGGATTGGAAAATTTAAATACACATATCAGTAGTGAGGAAATTGAAACAACCATAAAAAAATGCTCCCAAAATATAAGTCCAGGTCCAGATTGCTTCACCAGTAAATTCTACCAAACGTTCAAGGAAAATTAAAACCTATCCTTCTCAAACTCTTCCAATAATTGAAGGAGAGGCAATACTTCCTAACACATTCTATGAGGCCAATATAATCCTCATACTAAAACATAGCAAAGATAACACAAAGAAAGCACAGACCAATTATCTCTGATGAATACAGATGTAAAAATCTTTTTTTTCTTTAAATGTTTTTATTGATTTTATTTTATTTTTTAAAATTTAATAAATATTTATTGTTCAGATTATTACAATTGTTTCTCCTTCCCCCACCCCCTAGCTCCCTTCCACTCGGATCCCACCCCACCCTGTGCCCTTACCTCCTACCCACTGTCTTCATCCATAGGTGTACGATTATTATCGTCTCTTCCCATACCTCCACACCCTTTTCCCCTGAGAATTATCAATCCACTCTCATTTTATACCCCTGATTCTATTATATTCACCAGTTTATTCTGTTCCTCAGATTTTTAATTCTCTTGATTTTTATGTTCACTTGTTAATAGATATGTATTTGTTGTTCATAATTGTTATCTTTACCATTTTCTTCTTCTTCCTCTTCTTAAAGAATACCTTTCAGCATTTCATATAATACTGGTTTGGTGGTGATGAACTCCTTTAGCTTTTTTCTTATCTGTAAAGCTCTTTATCTGACCTTCAATTCTGAATGATAACTTTGCTGAGTAGAGTAATCTATTCATTACTTTGAATATTTCTTGCCTGCATAGTTTCTGTTGAGAAATCAGCTGACAATTGTATGAATGCTCCCTTGTAGGTAACTAACTGATTTTATCTTGCTGCTTTTAATATTCTCTCTTTGTCTTTTGCTCTTGACATTTTAATTATGATGTGTCTTGGTGTGGTCCTCTTTGGATTCCTTTTGTTTGAGGTTCTCTGCGCTTCCTGGACTTATAAGTCTATTTCTTTCACCAGGTGGGGGAAGTTTTCAGTCATTATTTTTTTCAAATAGGTTTTCAGTATCTTGTTCTCTTGCTTCTTCTAGCACCCCCATAATTCGGATGTTGGTATACTTGAAATTGTACTTTCACTATCTTCAACTTTTTGGATTATTTTATCTTTTTGCTTTTCCAGTTGTTTTTTGCTTCTTTGAATTTCAAATCTTTGACTTGATTCTTGCTTTTCTCTAGTATGCTGTTGGGTCTCTGTATAATATTTTTATTTCAGTCATTGTATGTTTTATTTATAGTTGGTCTTTTTTAATATCTTGGAGGGCTTCACTAAATTTATCAGCCTTGTCTAGGAAATTCTTGAAAAACTTTATAACTGTGTTTTTTAATTCTATATCCAGACGTTTGTTTTCCTCCATTTCTTTCATTTGTATTCTGTTTGTCTCTGCATTTTTGCTGCTTCCCTGAGTTGGTAGGGTAGCTTTCTATGCTAGGTTTCCTGTATGGCCCAGTGAGTTGTCCTCCCCAGTTACCTGAGGTGGACACTCTTGGCGCACCCCTTTGTGGACTGTGTGTACAGCCTTGTTGTAGTTAAGTCTTGATTGTTGTTGGTATCACTGGGAGGAATTGACCTCTAGGCCAATTGGCTGTGAGTGTCAGCTGTGTCTATGCTGGAAGACCTTCTGTAGTGGAGAAAGCCTTATAGGATCAGACTTACAAAATTGCAAAAGCCTCTGTGCTCAGCTTGGATAGGTTTGATTCATAGTGCTGAGCAGACAGTCTTGGCTTCTTGTCAGACCTGCCCTTGTGTGCATGCCTCCAGACCTCTACCTTCCATGGCTCCCCTGAGTTTCTGCCGTACAGTCCAGATTCCCCTGGCAAGAGTGTGAGTCCCCAGGGACTTGCCCGGAACTGGGGTTCAGTGCAGTCAGGAGCTTCTGAGTCCCTTCCACTAAGGAAATCCTGTAGCAACATCTGCAGTCAGTCTCTGTGCGTACTTGTGCACGCATGCACCTCTAGACCCCTCCCTGTTGTCGCTCCCCTGAGTCTCTGAGTCTCCATGTACATTTCTCTCTACTTGATAGTCCAGACATCCCCCGTATGAGCCTGCTTCCATGGGGTTTCAGCTGAACCTGGAGTTCAGCACATTCGGAACTGGGTTTCAGTACATTTGGAACTGGGGTTCCATGCAATCAGGGGCTTCCTTCCCCATCCTGCCAGAGAAAGCCAGCCAGCCACTAGGCCACCCTTCCTCTCTGCAGGCCTGTCTCCATACCTCAGGCTTTTGCAGCTCCTCTGATTCTCCGTGACCTTCTAGTTGTAGAATTTGCATTCAGCCAACTTTCCTATCTGCATGATGTCCATTCTGTCTTTTAGTTGTAGTTTTCAAATTGTTGTGCGAGGCAGCAGTTTAGGTGCTTACCTATGCCACCGTGGGTTCTCCTCTCCAGATATAAATCTTAAACAAAATACTAGGAAATCGAATACAAGAGTACATTTAAAGAGACATCACGATTAAGTGGGGTTCATTCTAAAGATGCAAGGATGAGTCAGCATATGCAAATCAATCAATGTAATACACCACATTAACAAAAAAGAGGATGATAATCATATGATCTTGTCAATAGATGCAGAAAAAGCATTTGATAAAATACAACATACATTTAGGATTTTTATTTTATTTTATTTTATCTTATTTATTTTTTACTTTTTTTATTAAATTATTATCTGTGTACATGTTTTAACATTGCCCCTCCTCCCATAAATACCCTCCCTCCCTAGAGTTTTGTGTCCATTGGTTGTACTTATATGCATGTATACAAGTCCTTCAGTTGATCTATTATCTCCCCCAGATCTCTCTCCCCTCCCCACTGTAATTTGACAGTCTGCTTGTTGCTTTACTGTCTTTAAATCTGTCTTTTGGTTCATCAGTTTAAAATGTTCTTTAATATCCATAAATGAGTGAGGTCATGTGGTATTTCTCTTTCATTGACTGGCTTATTTCACTCAGCGTGATGTTCTCTAATTCTATCAAGGTTGCTGCAAATGATGAGAATTCCTTCTTTTTTATGGCAGCATAGTATTCCATTGGGTAGATGTACCATAGTTTTTTAATCCAATCAGTTGCTAGGCTGTTTCCAAATTCTAGCTATTGTAGATTGTGCTGCTATGAACATAGAGGTGCATATATCCTTTCTGATTGGTGTTTCTAGTTTCTTAGGACATAATCCTAGGAGTGGGATTACTGGGTCAAATGGGAGTTGCATTTTTAGTTTTTTGAGGAAACTCCATACTGTTCTCCACAGAGGTTGCACCAGTCTACATTTCCACCAGCAGTGCACTAGGGTTCCTTTTTCTACGCAACCTGCCAACACGTGTCTTTTGTTGATTTGTTGATGTTGGCCATTTTGACAGGTGTGAGATGGTACCGCATTGTTGTTTAGATTTGCATCTCTTGGATAATTAGTGAGTTTGAGCATGTTTTCATGTGCCTCTTGGCCTTTCTTCTGTATTCTTTTGAAAATATTATGTTTAGGTCCATTGCCCATTTTTTAATTGGATCATTCATCTTCCTTTTATTTAGTTGTATAAGCAATCTGTAGATGTTGGAGATTAAACCTTTATCATTGATAACATTTGCAAATATGTTCTCCCATACAGTGGGCTTTCCTGTTTTGTTGATGGTTTCTTTTGCTGTAAAAAAGCTTTTTGTTTTGATGTAGTCCCATTTGTTTATTCTCTCTTTAGTTTCCATTGCCCTAGGGGCAGTATCAGTGAGGAAGTTCTTTTGGCATATGTCTGAGATTTTGCTGCCTGTAGATGTCTCTAGTATTTTTATGGTTTCCGGTCTTATGTTTAAGTCCTGTATCCATTTTGAGTTTATTTTTGTGTATGGTGTAAGTTGGTGATCTAGTTTCATTCTTTTGCATGTATCTGTCCAATTTTCCCAGCACCATTTATTGAAGATACTCTCTTGACTCCATTGTATATTCGTGACTCCTTTGTCAAATATTAATTGAGCATAGTGATTTGGGTTGATATCTGGGTTCTCGATTCGATTCCATTGATCTATATGTCTGTTCTTGTGCCAGTACCAGGCTGTTTTGAGAACAGTGGCTTTGTAATACAGTTTGAAATCTGGTAATGAGATCCCTCCTACTTTACTCTTCTTTCTCAGGATTGCTGTGACTATTCAGGGTCTTTTATTGTTCCAAATGAACTTTTGGAGAGTTCTTTCTAGGTCAGTGAAATATGCCATTGGTATTTTAATGGGGAGTGCATTGAACCTATAGATTGCTTTAGAAAGTACGGACATTTTGATGATGTTGATTCTACCAATCCATGAACATGGTATGTTCTTCCATCTGTTTACATCTTCCTCTATCTCTTTTTTCAGTGTCGTGCAGTTTTCTGCATATAGGTCCTTTACTTCCTTAGTTAAGTTTATTCCTAGGTATCTTAATTTTTTGGTGCGATGGTAAATGGAATTGCATTTTTAGTCTCTGTTTCTATAAGTTCACTCTTGGTGTATAGAAATGCCATAGATTTCTTGGCGTTAATTTTGTATCCTGCTACATTGCCAAATTTATTTATTAAGTCAATCAGTTTTTTAATGGAGTCTTTTGGTTTTTTTATGTACAATATCATGTCATCTGCAAATAAGGATAACTTTATTTCTTCTTTTCCAATTTGGATGCCTTTTATTTCCTCTTCTTGTCTAATTGCAATGGCTAGTACTTCCAGTACTATGTCAAACAGGAGTGGTGAGAGTGGCATCCCTGTCTTGTTCCTGTTCTTAGAGGGAATGGTTTTAGTTTTTGCCCATTGAGTATGATGTTGGCTGTGGGTTTCTCATATACAGCTTTTATTATGTTGAGGTATGATCCTTGTACTCCCACCTTGTTGAGAGTTTTTATCAGGAAAGGGCGTTGGATTTTATCAAATGCTTTTTCTGCATCAGTTGATATGACTATATGATTTTTATCTTTCAATTTGTTTATGTGATGTATCATGTTTATTGATTTGCAGATATTGTACCATCCTTGCATTCCCGGAATAAATCCTACTTGGTCATAGCTTATTATCTTTCGGATGTGCTGCTGGAGCCGATTTGCTAAAATTTTGTTGAGGATTTTGGCATCTATGTTCATGAGGGATATTGGCCTGTAATTCACTTTCATTGAGTTGTCTTTATCTGGTTTTGGTATTAGGGTGATTCTGGCTTCATAGGAGTTTGGAAGTGTTCCTTCCTCTTGAATTTCTTGGAATAGTCTGAGGAGGATAGGTTTTAGTTCTTCCTTGAATGTTTGGTAAAACTCTCCTGTGAAGCCATCTGGCCCTGGGCTTTTGTTTGCTGGAAGTTTTTGATGACTGTTTCAATTTCTTCCCAAGTCACTGGTCTATTGAGATTTTTAGATTCTTCCTGATTGAGTTTTGGAAGTTTGTATTTTTGTAGGAATATGTCCATTTCCTCCAGGTTGTTCAGTTTGTTGGAATAGAGTTGTTCATAGTATTTTGTAAAAATCCTTTGTATTTCGGTGGGGTCTGTTGTTATTTCACCTCTTTCGTTTCTGATTTTGTTTATTTGGGTCCTCTCTCTTTGTTTCTTGGTTAGCCTGGCTAGAGGTTCATCTATCTTGTTTATCCTTTCAAAGAACCAGCTCTTGGTTTTGTTGATCTTATGTATTGTTTCTTTGGTCTCTATGTCATTTATCTCTGCTCTGATTTTTATTATTTCCTTCCTTCTGCTTACACTGGGATTTTCTTGTTGCTCTTTTTCTAACTCTTTGAGTTGTAGAGTTAGATAATTTGTTACCATTTTTTCTTGTTTGTTTTTTTTTGCAATAGGCTTGTAAGGATATGAACTTCCCTCTCAAAACTGCTTTTGCTGTGTCCCATAGATTTTGGATTGTTGTGTTTTCATTGTCATTTGTTTCCAGGATGTTTTTAATTTCTTCCTTGATTTCTCTGGTAAGCCAATCCTTGTTTAATTGCATGCTGTTTAGTCTCCATGTGTTTGATTTCTTTGGATTATTTTTATTGTAGTTAATTTCCAGTTTTATGCCACTATGATTTGAGAAGATGCTTGATATGATTTCTATCTTCTTGAATTTGAAAAGACTTTGCCTATGTCCCAACATGTGGTCTATCTTTTAGAATGTCCCATGTGAACTTGAGAAGAATGTATATTCTGTGGCTTTGGGGTGAAATGTTCTGAAGATGTCGATTAATTCCATCTGGTCTAGTGAGTCATTTAGGATTGATATTTCTTTGCTGATTTTTTGTTTAGATTATTTGTCCAAGGGTGACAGAGGGGTATTAAAATTTTCTACTATGATTGTATTGCTATTAATCTCTCCCTTAATGTCCTCCAGCAATTTTTGAAATGTATTTGGGTGCTCCCGTATTGGGTGCATATATGTTTACCAGGGTTATTTCTTCTTGTTGGACTGCTCCCTTTAGTATTATGAAGTGGCCTTCATTATCTCTTGTTATGTCCTTCACTCTGAGATCTATTATAATTTGTCAGATATAAGTATTGCTACCCCAGCTTTGTTTTCATTTCCATTCTCCTGGAAAACCTTTTTCCGTCCCTTCACTCTCAGTCTGTATGCATCTTTTTTTCTGAAGTGGGTTTCTTATAGACAACAGATGTATGAGTCTTGTTTACTTATCCAATCTGTTACCCTATGTCCTTTGATTGGAGCATTTAATCCATTTACATTTAAAGTTATTATTGATAGGTACTCATTTGACGCCATTTTTATTCTATACCCCTGTGTTCCTTCTTCTCTTCCTATTTCTTATTTTTACAGTAGACTCTTTAGCATTTATTGCATTGCTTGTTTGGTGGAGATAAATTCCTTTAGTCTTTTTTTGTCTGTGAAGCTCCTGATTTCACCTTCAATTTTGATTAATAGCCTTGCTGGGTACAGTATTCTGGGATTCAGACCCTTCCTTTGCATGACTTTGTATATTTCATTCCATTCCCTTCTGGCCTGATGAGTTTCTGTGGAGAATTCAGTTGCTAGTCTGATGGGTGTTCCTTTATATGTAACTTTCTGCCTCTCTCTGGCTGCTTTTAAGATTCTTACTCTGTCGTTGGTGTTTGCCAATTTAATTATAATGTGCCTTGGTGTTGGTCTTCTGGGATTCATTTTGCTTGGGACTTTGCAAGCATCTTGGATTTGTGTGGGGTTTTTCTTCTCTATTTCAGGAAATTTTTCTGTCATTATTTCTTGAGATATGTTTTCCATGTCTACCTCAGTTTCCTTTCCTTTTGGAAACCCTATTATTTAAATATGGTTTTGTTTTGTATTGTCCCAATGCTCCCGTAGGCTCTCCTCCTGTTTTTTAATTTTTTTTTCTCTAGAAGCTGCTCTAATTGGGTATTTTTTCCCCATCTTGTCTTCTAGCTCACTGATGCGGTCCTCTGCTTCTTCTAGTCTACTCTTGATGCTTTCTATTGAGTTCTTCATGGTAGCGATGTCATTTTTCATTTCTTCTAGGTTCATCTTCATTTCCTCTTGGTTCTTCTTCAATTCCTCTTGGTTCTTCTTCAATTCCTCTTGATTCTTCTTCATTTCTTCTTGGTTCTTTTTCATTTTTTCTTGGTTATTGTCAAATTTCTGTTCCATTCTTTTTAGCCATCTTATGATCATTACTCTGAATTCCTGCTCTGGTAGGTTGCTTGCCTCTAACTTGTTTACTTCCTTTTCTGGTGATGCCTTCTTTTCTTTCATGTGCGGGCTATTTCTTTGTCTGCCCATGGTCTCTCTTTTCAGGATGTCTGGTTATGTGGCTTTCTTTCTCCTGCGTTGACATAAAGGCACAAAATACAACACTACCTGGTACAACACAAAAAGCACTGAACAGGAATGTATTTGCGATATTAATCACCTCTAATAAAGGTGATTACTACAGAAAGGCAAATTAGAGGGTAGCGGAGAAAGAAGAAAGGTAAAAAAAAAAAAAAAGAGGGATAAATTATGAGATAGAAAGAAAAAAAGTACTGTCGAAATGAAATTGGGAAACAGGATAGAGAGAGAGAGAGAGAGAGAGAGAGAGAGAGAGAGAGAGAGAGAGAGAGAGAGACAAGAGGCAGACTAAGAGAGAAAGGGGAAACAAACTCTATATGTGGAGAAAATTTCCATAGAACAACCACTAATCTCCGGAAATGCCAGCAACAATACTTGGAGATTAATAGAAACTACAATATCCACTATTATTAAGCAAGACTATGATAAACAGAGGTAAAAAAATAAACAAAAACAAAGCAATTGAAAAATACTAAGCAACAATAACAACAAAAGAATAAGCATATCAATTTCACTAGAAAGCATAAAAATTCAATACAATCAACATTCACACAAACAATAACAAAAGGATAGAGAGGAAAACAGTTTTTTTTTTTTTTTAAACTAGTTAATATAGCGAAGAGAGTTGTATTTATGCACTTGGAGTAGGGATTGAAAATTAGGTCTATAAGTATGGTGAGAATTTTAGTAGGTGGTATATAGAAAGAATAGAGAAAATCTAAAGCCGGAAAGGGATAAGAGAAACAGGAGATGAAAAGGGTAAAGGTTAGTAAGATAATGATGGCATAAAGGTCGAGTTGAGATAGGGCTGAATGATGCTGTAGTAGAGATTAAAATAGAATGAAGACTAATCCAAATGTAAAAAAAAAAAAAAAGAAAGAAAAAGAAAAAGAAAAAGAAAAGAAAATGGTACCAAAAAAAAAAAAGAAACAAAATATGCAAAATAGCAATAGTAATAATGATGTTTGAAATTGAAAAAATGTCATAAGGTAAAATTGCAAAGGTAAAATTAAGTCAGGAAAAAAAGAAAAAAATTTGTTTCTTAAGTAAAAGATGTAAAAAATGAAAATAAACTAAAAGATGTAAAAGATGAAAATAAAATAAAAATTAGAAAAATTAGCATAAAAAACGTGCAATAGTAGTCATTCACTTCCTCTGTTATTCTATTTAGCGTGTCTGTTTCTCAGTCCAGACAGTATTGCAGATCCCTGTGTTCACTGCATCTCAGTTTTGTAAGCTAGTCCTTAATTTTAAGTAGGCTATTTCTTAGTTATTTGTGTCCATTTACTTTTGATTAATTAAAAGTAAAATAAATAAATAAATAAATAAATAGAAAGAAAGGTATAAAAGGGGGGGGGGATCAGTTTGTAATTCAGCCCGTAGGTGGCAGTGTTTCTGGTTTGACTTCCCAGTCTTTTTGGCTGCTCTAGCCTTCTTTCTCTATGGCTCTATGTTTTGTCCAGGAAAGCTGCCTGGGTGCTGGCTCCCAGATTGTCTTGGCTCCTAGATTGTCTCTTCTTGCTCTGATCCCCTGTTTCCAGGAAGGCAATTTCCCCCTGCAGTCTCCCAGGATATGCCCCTAGTACTCAGAAGCAAGGGGGTAAAGGGGATCAGGCGCAGGATGGGTCTGCGTGTCCAAAGTGTCCAGATGTTCCGCTTTTGGTGGGACGGTCCTGATTCTTAACAATTTGTCCCGCATCCCTTGGTGTTTTTAAAAAAGTCCCAATTTGGGGGAAGATCACTCTAAACCCAGCACTGGGTCTTACAGCGCACAATTCTCTCTGCAGCCCCTGTCTCTTTCGGTGCAGCTCTGGGCACGGGGCTGCTAGGGGCGCGGGGCCACTTGGGGCTAGGGTCGCTTGGGGCTAGGGTCGCTCGGGGCTAGGGCTGCTTGTGGCGTGGGGCCGCTCTGGGCGCATGGCCACTGGGGGTGCTGAGCCACTGGCGGCGCGGATCCACTGGGGCATGCCGCGGATCAAGTCGCTGCCTGCGCCACGGTGACCGAGAACCCTCAGTTTTCCCCGCAAACTCTGACCTTTCCATGGGTGATTGAAGAACTCCCTTGAATCCACGTGTTTGTGCTGATTGGGGCATCACAGCTGCTCGATGGTCTCTTCTGCTGTAGGTTTTCCAGGCCTCAGAGAAGGTCCCTCTTTCTTGGTAAGATGGCGTAGCCTTCCCTCTGAGCCCGTAGCTCCGGGAGAGGTCTCCGCCGCCGCAGTGCTGGCTGCTTGGTCAGGAAATCCTGTCCAGAGGACCCTTACCTTCTTTTAGAGTTCTGCTACTCCCTAGCTTGCCAATCAATACTCCCTGAGCAACTCTCAGAAGCTGATTCTATCTGTTCTGGGACTAGGCTCAGAACAAGTCTGTCTGATCGGTCACCATCTTGTCTCTCCCACCCCATTTTATGATTAAGACACTCAATAAAAAAGGAACAGAAAGAAAGTACCTCAATATAATAAAGGACATTTTATGTAATAAAGAGGGAATATGCTAATTAAACTTCATGCCAACACAAAGATGGCACTGCCCACAGCCAATAAGGAGGGATATGCTAATTGACTGACACACCCTCAAAGATGATGGTTCACACGGCCACAAGAGGGCAGCACCCAGTCCCCTCAGCCCCGCCAGGGCCACAGGTGTGTGGCGAGACCAGGCCTGACCCCAGGCAGACCCAGCTGCTCCCTGCACCTGCCTTAGGAGTCCCCCCAGTTCCCTCAGCCCTCCAGCCACCAAGTGCCAGCCTGAGGAGCAGGCAAGCCTCAGATGGCAGCTGCCTAGCTGATGCCCAAGGCACAGGCAAGCCTCATATGTTTGCTGCTCAGCCACCCAGGGCCAGCCAAGTCTTGTGATTCTGGCAGTGGCAGCAGCAGAGGTGTGATGGGGTGTCACATTCTCCCGATTGCCAGGTCGTCTACCACCCCTGAGGGCTCCCGGACTATAGAGAGGTCCCCCCCTCCAGTGCATGAATTTTCATGCATTGCGCCTCTAGTATATGATAACCCTCAGCCAATATCATACTCAATGGTGAAAAACTGAAAGCTTTTCCCCTAAGATCAGGAATAAGACAAGGATGTCAGTTCTCACCATGCTTATACAACATAGTGCTGGAAGTTCTAGCCAGAGCAATAAGGCAAGAGAAAGAAAAGGCATCCAAATAGGGAAGGAAGAAATAAAACTGTCACCTTTTTCAATGACATGATCCTATATATTGAAAACCCTAAAGACCCTCTTCCACACACACACACACACACACACACACACACACACACACACACAAAACAAACAAACAAACAAACAAACAAACAAAAAAACCCACAAACAACAAAAAAAACTATTAGAAACAATAAATAAATACAGTAAAGATGAAGGGCACAAAATCAATGTGCAAAAAATCTATTACCTCCCTGTATACAAACAACAAAATTTCAGAAGAAATATTTTTTAAAAACCACAATTCATTTTGCAATTGCAACCAAAAGACTAAAATACCTAAGAATAAACTTAACAAAGAATGTGAAAGACCTATATACTGAAAATTACAAAGCATTATTTAAAAAGATAGGAAAAGACACAACAAAATGGAAAACTGTCCTGTATTCATGGATTGGAAGAATCAACATAGTTAAAATGGCCCCTTTACCCAAAGCAATATACAGATTTAACAAAATCCCCATCAAAATCCCAATGTAATTTTTTAAAGAAATAGAATGAGAAATCATCAGAGTTGTAAAGAACCACAAAAGATACCGAATAACCAAGTCAATCCTGAGAAAAAAGAACAAAGCTGGAGGTATCAGGCTACCTGGCTCCTAATTATACTACAGAGCTACAATAATCAAAACAGCATGGTATTGGCAGAGAAACAGACATACAGATCAATGGAATGGAATAGAGAACCCAGTTATAAAACCACATGTATATGCACAGATAATTTTTGACAAAGGAGCCAGAAACACACATTGGAATAAAAATCTCTTCAATAAATGGTTCTGGAAAAACTGGGAAGCCACATGCAAATGAATGAATCTGGATTATTGTTTGTTCCCATGTGCAAAATTTAATTAAAATGGATCAAAAACCTAAATATAAGACCAGAAAAAACATGTTACATAGAAGAAAATATAGGTACCAAACTTAAAGACTTTGGTCATAGAGAACATTTTATGAACTTCTCCCCAAAAGCAAGGTAAGTAAAGGCAAAAATAAATGAATGGGACTGTATCAAACTAAAAAGTTTCTGAATAGCAAAAGAAACTGACAACAAAATAAAGAGGCAGCCAGTGAGATGGGAAATGATATTTGCAAAGAGTAGCTCTGACAAAGGTTTAATTTCCAAAATATATCAAGAATTCATAAAATTCAACACCAAACAAACAACCCAATCAAAAAGTTGGTAGAGGACCTGAAAATACACCATTTCCCAGGAAGACTTAGGAACAGCCCTTAGATACATGAAAAGATGTTCAACCTCACTGGCAATTAGGGAAATGCAAATCAAAACTACAATGAGATGCCCTACCAAGTTTTGCCGGATAGAGTGTCGGCCTGCGGACTGAAGGGTCCCAGGTTCGATTCCGGTCAAGGGCACATGCTTGGGTTGTGGGCTCGATCCACCGTAGGGGCCATGCAAGAGGCAGCCAGTCAATGATTCTCTCTCATCATTGATGTTTTTATCTCTCTCTCATTATCCCTTCCTCTCTGAAATCAATATATATATTAAAATATATATATATTTTAAACAACAATGAGATAGCACCTTACACCAGTTAGAGTGGACATTATCAACAAGATAAGCAACAAGTGTTAGAGAGGTTATGGACAAAAGGGAACCCTCATCCACTGATGGTGGGAATATAGACTGGTACAACCACTATGGAAAGCAGTCTGGAAATTACTCAAAAAATTGAGCATAGAACTACCATACAACCCAGCAACCTGGGTATATACCCAAAAACCTCAAAATCATGTATTCGCAAAGATATATGCACCCCTATGTTCATTATAGCATTATTCATAGTGGCTGAGACATGGAACCAACTAAAGTGTCCTGCAATAGAGGACTGGATAAAGATGTGGAACCTATACACAATAGAATACTACTCAGCCACAAGAAAAGATGAAATAGAGCCATTTGCAACAATGTGTATGGACCTTGAGAACATTACACTAAGTGAAATAAGTCAGAAAAAGCTAAGAACTATATGATTTCACTCATATATAGGATATAAAACTGAAACTTGTGAACACAAACAGCATTGTGGTGGTTGCCAGAGGGAAGGAGGTGGTGGAAGAAGAATCTATATGATAAAGAGCTAATATGCAAATGGTCGTGATGCCCTCACACAATCAACAGGAGGCTGCATGCATAGCAGGAGTGGGTGGGAGGAGACTTGCGTAAGGCATATGTCCATGCCCCAGCACCAGCCCCGGGGACATGAGGCTCCTGGAGGCCTACCTCTTAGGGGCAATGGTTCGGAGAGCTCCCACACTGTGACAGGGCACAGGCTAGGCTGGGGGACTTCCCCTCCCCCCCTCAGTGCATGAATTTTGTGCACCCAGTCACTAGTGTCCTAATATAAGGTGACAGGAGAATATTTGACTTTGAGGGATGAGCACATGGTGCAATATACAGATATTGTAACATAGAAACCCACACCTGAAACCGATATGTTCATGTTTAACCAATTTCACCCCAACAGATTTTTTTCTTTTCTTTATTAAGGTGTTACATATCTGTCCTTATTGCCCCATTGCCCTCCCCCCCCTTACTCATACCCTCACCCCCCTGTTGTCTGTGTCCATTGGTTATGCTTATATGCATATATACAAGTCCTTTGGTTGATCTCTTCCCCTTATCCCCACCCTCCCCTACCTTCCCTCTGAGGTTTGATGGTTTGATCGGTGCTTTTCTGTCTCTGAATCTGTTTTTGTTCATCAGTTTATGTTGTTCACTATATTCCATGAATGAATGAGATCATGTGATATTTATCTTTCTCTGACTGGCTTATTTTTCAAAAAAACAAAACACTATGCAATTATCCCAAACAAACTTACAAATTCTTTGAATATCTGGCAGCAATTTAAAAACAACATGAAATGATTTAATCCCTTCCACTGTGTAGAGGGCCCCCTGGGAAGCCACCTGAGCATTCTATATTGGTCCCTCTTGTCCTTTTGGCCAAGAGTGACTCTCTTCTAGTGGTTCAGTTGCCCACAGCAAACGTTGAAGCATCATGGTGGCTGGTACCATGGATCTGTCTCTCACCCAGTGGGGTGAGCTGGGCCCTCTCTGGAGAAGAAACCTGGGTTTCCCAAAATATGAGATCAGTGCCCAGTCTTTGCCAGCAGGCAAGGGGATCCCAAGGCAGGCACTGGGGGAGGAGGCCACGGGGGCATAGGCTACCAAGGAGACAGAACTGAACCTCACATCATCCTGCTTGGCCCCGGAGGATGGCTGGTTAGCCAGAGAAGGGAAGATTCCCTAAGACAGGCACAGTCGCAGAGGGGCCAGCAGGAGAGAACTTAGGGTTCAACAGAGGTGGGGCAGGGACCCTTACTGCCTCTGCAACTTGGCAGGGGCCTGAACCTTCACCCCTTCTGAGGGAAGTCTCCTGCCCCACGGTTGCTTCGCTTCCCATGCACAGCTCAAATCGGGGCCCAGGTAACAGAGTCTTGGCTGACAGCAGCTGCCCTCTCACTGCAACGAAACTTGTTTGAGAGGTCTTGTATCCATGGTGTAGGGAAGGGGTCTTTTGATATCCAAATCCAGCCTATACTGGGAATGCTGAGGGCCTACTCAAGAAGGCAAATAATCCTTTCTACTAACACACCCAGGGTAAAATAAGATTGTTGTTAGAGTATTGAGTTTGACAGTTGAATAGTAGTCAATTTCTCAGAGGAAATTGAATTGGCTAATTGAAATAAGCAAATATTCTAGAAAATCTGATTGTACTGTATAAAAAGCTATTCCTAAAGTGTTAAAAAAAATTCTTATTGACAGTTCATCTCATGGTAAAATTGCATAACATGTAATGAACCTAAAATAAACATATTTTAGAGCAAATAATTAAAATGTAAAAGCTGTCAAGACTACATTATAAAATTTCCAAAAGCCTCCTAATATTTAAATTAAAAAAGGGGGTGATAGTGGAAAAATATCATGTAAGGGAAAATATACGGCGAGTAAATTACATCTAGAAAATTTGTACTTTAGAAAATTAACTTTCATTTGAAATGCTAACAGCAAGATACCCATGAAAAACAAACATTGTGTCAAAACAAGCCAGAAGAAAAATATTTGGATTAAAAAAAAAAATGCAAAAAGGATCCCAAGTCAAATTTATAGAAAATATCCCTTTATTAACTTTTGGTCAAGAATATTTTTTTCATTTTTTATTAAGATATTATATGTGTACATATCTTACCATTGCCCCCCCCCCACTCCCCCACTCCCATACATGTCCTCCCTCCCCAGAGTTTTGCGTCCATTGTTTATGCTTATATGCATGCATACAAGTCCTTCGGTTGATCTCTTATCTCCCCCACCTGTCCCTATCCTCCCGCTGTAATTTGACAGTTTGTTTGATGCTTTACTGTATCTATCTTTTTGTTCATCAGTTTATAATGTTATTATACATAAATGAGTGAGGTCATGTGGTGTTTTTCTTTCATTGACTGGCTTAATTCACTTAGCACAATGTTCTCCAATTCCATCCAGGTTGCTGCAAATTATAACAATTCCTTTTTTATGGCACCAAAATATTCCATTTTATAAATGTACCATAGTTTTCTGACCCAATCATCTGCTGAAGGGCACCTAGGCTATTTCTTGTGCTGCTATGAACATAGGGGTGCATATATCCTTTCTGATTGGTGTTTCTGGTTTCTTAGGATATATTTCTAGGAGTGGGATTACTGGGTCAAATGGGAGTTTCATTTTCAGTTTTTTGAGGAAGCTCCATACTGTTCTCCACAGTGGTTGCACCAGTCTGCATTCCTACCAGCAGTGCACAAGGGTTCCTTTTTCTCCGCATCCTCGCCACCACTTGTCATTTGTTGATTTGTTGATGATAGCCATTCTGACAGGTGTGAGATGGTACTGATTGTCGTTTTGATTTGCATCTCTTGGATAATTAGTGACTTAGAGCATGTTTTCATGTGTCTCTTGGCCTTCTTTCTGTCTTCTTTTGAAAATATTCTATTTAGGTCCATTGCTCATTTTTTAATTGGATCATTTATCTTCCTTTTATTAAGTTGTATAAGCTGTCTGTAGATGTTGGAGATTAAAAGTTTATCAGTGATAACATTTGCAAATATGTTCTCCCATACAGTGGGCTTTCTTGTTGTTTTGTTGATGGTTTCTTTTTCTGTAGAAAAGCTTTTTTATTTTGATGTAGTCCCATTTGTTTATTTTCTCTTTAGCTTCCATTACCCTAGGGTCAGTATCAGTGAATAAGTTCTTCTGGCATATGTCTGAGATTTTGCTGCCTGTGGATGCCCCTAGTATTTTTATGGTTTCCCGTCTTATGTTTAAGTCCTGTATCTATTTTGAGTTTATTTTTGTGTATGGTGCAAATTGGTGATTTAGTTTCATTTTTTTGCATGTTTCTGTTCAATTTTCCCAACACCATTCATTGAAAAGACTGTTTTGACTACATTGTATGTTTATGCCTCCTTTGTCAAATATTGAGTATAGAGGTTTGGGTTGATATCCGGATTCTCTATTTTATTCCATTGATCTATATGTCTGTTCTTGTGCCAGTACCAGGCTGTTTGAGGACTGTGGCTTTGTAATACAGCTTGAAATCTGGTATTGAGATCCCTCCTACTTTATTCTTCTTTCTCAGAATTGCTGTGGCTATTCGGGGTCTTTTTTTGTTCCAGATGAATTTTTGGAGAGTACTTTCTAGGTCTGTGAAATATGCCATTGGTAATTTAATGGGGAGTGCAAAAGGAAAATAAATGATCCAATTAAAAAATGGGCAATGGACCTAAATAGAATCTTCTTTTCAAAAGAAGACAGAGGAAGGCCAAGAGACACATGAAAACATGTTCTAAGTCACTAATTATCCAAGAGATGCAAATCAAAATGACAATGTGGTACCATCTCACACCTGTCAGAATGGCCAACATCAACAAATCAACAAACTACAAGTGTTGGCGAGGTTGCGGAGAAAAAGGAACCCTCGTGCACTGCTGGTGGGAATGCAGACTGGTGCAACCACTGTGGAGAAGAGCATGGAGTTTCCTCAAAAAAGTGAAAATGGAACTCCCATTTGACCCAGTAATCCCACTCCTAGGAATATATCCCAAGAAACTAGAAACACCAATCAGAAAGGATATATGCACCCCTATGTTCATAGCAGCACAATTTACAATAGCTAAGATTTGGAAACAGTCTATCAGGGGTCCTCAAACTTTTTAAAGTGGGGGCCAGATTACGGTCCCTCAGAGAGCTGGAGGGCCGGATTATATGAACTACTAATTCCTACTGTAACACCTCGGCTGTGCTCACTGCCCAAAAAACCTGGCGGGCCGGATCAGACTCCTCTGCGGGCTGTATGTGGCCCGCGGGCCGTAGTTTGAAGACCCCTGGAGGTGCCCGTCAGCTAATGACTGGATCCCAAAACTATGGTACATCTACACAATGGAATACTATGCTGCCATAAAAAGAAGGAATTGTTATAATTTGCAGCAACCTGGATGGAATTGGAGAACATTATGCTAAGTGAAATAAGCCAGTCAATGAAAGAAAAACACCACATGATCTCACTCATTTATGGATAATAAAGAACATTATAAACTGATGAACAAATAGGTAGATACAGAGACAGTAAAGCATCAAACAGACTGTCAAATTACAGTGGGAGGATAGAGATAGGTGTGGGAGATAAGAGATCAACCGAAGGACTTGTATGCATGCATATAAGCATAACCAGTGGACGCAAAACACAGGGGGGTGAGGGCATGTATGGGAGTGGGGTAGGGGGGCAATGGTAAGATATGTACACATATAATACCTTAATAAATAAAAAAAAAGAGTGAATTCTGTTCTCTGCAACTGAACCTTAACTAATACAGGGAAGAAGTCCTCAAGTGAAAACTGAATTTAGTTGTTAAAAAAAATACATCGTAACAAATAACAGAGCAATATCATTAAGTAAACCACTTTTCATGTTTATTAGAATAGATTTATAACACTTATTTTATAAGACAAGAAAAGCCACTTTATAACATATTTAATGTAATATATAAGGTATAATGCTCTGGTTCATTTTGACACAGCCACATAAGACCCATTTGTTCATCAAGGTAGCAACTATAAAACTATGTATTTTGCTTATTCCTCCTACAGACTGAGAAAAAGTTGTCTCAACTTGCATGAATAGTCTTTTTGCAACTAAAAAAATTTCTTTAAGTATTCAATGTTAATTAATCTAGGCTACAATACAATATAAGGTAATCTTCAATATTCTGACTTTAAAATATCAAATATTAATAGCATATACTCTTAAGAAAGTATCTTTTTTGTAAATACAATTGACAAAATAGTCAACAAAATATGTGCAATAGTGCCTTTGTATATAAGCATAGAGCCTGTGTCTTTTTAGAGCTACAGAGGTTTAATTTATCAATCATTGCATAATAGCAAATGTGTGATAGTTAACATATAAACTATTAGCCCAACTCTGAACTGTGAACACGTTTCAGCAAATCATTTCTGAGAAAAGGAATAGATGTTATCTACCAGCTATCTCTTTAAATGGTAATTTCCTTGCAAAGATAAGGAAATGACTGACCAAATCATTTTAAAGACTCTACTATTAAGTGTTCGGTTAAGTTCAATTTATGAAATTTTCAAAGGGTTCACTTAAAAATTCGTCTTTCTGAAAATAATATATTCTATGGTGACAAAGCCCTCTATGTTACACCTTAATCACAGTGGATCCTTGTTAAAGGCTGACTATATATACCTTTTTTTTTTTTTTTTTTCACAAAAGAAGACTTCTTGGGTCACCTGAGTCTAAAGGATGTCTATACTTTCACTATTTCAAATCTAAAAGTCAAAGGGCTTAAAACCAAAGTCTTCTTTGAAGAAAGAAGCTCAGTGGAAGATTTCCCCCCACAATTCTAGAGTCAAATGATTAATAAATTGCTCCTATCAGAAGTATAGTTTGATTATTTTTTCTTTAAAGTGCTAATGAAGCCCATTATTTATACATGGATCTTCACTGTAATGACTGATACATAAGCAGCATAAAGTATATAGAAATTTATATCTAAATCATACAGTAAAAACTTTTTAGGTAAATACCAGCAATTCTATACATCATCTTAACAGTCATACACACTAGTATACTTTATGAACTTGCCAGACTAATACAGTCAATCTAATGTAACTTAAAACATGACTGGTGAAAATCCAAAATATAAAGCTAGAATCAAAGCAGTCACAAGCTATTCTGAGACAAATGCCACAAACAGCAGTGCTCAGAAGAATTTCAAGTAATTTTTCAGTTTAATGAGAAACAGTTAAAATTGAACTTTTTCTTAACCCTTCTGAAAAAGCTGGCTTTATCCGGCTTAGATCCAAATCCAATATTGTTTTTCTTTATATTAGCCCAGAGTTTTGAGTTATTGATATATTTTTATCAATAACACAGAAGTATGAGTCAGCAGCTTCTGAACTGCTCAGGTAGGAAGAATTAGGAAATTACTGAAATAAAACATTTATTATTAGAAGACAAGATTAGATTAACTTTTAAAAAGTTAATATCATTTCAGTTAGATAACCTGAAAATGAGCCCCCATACAGTAATCTTATAATTAAGGCTATAAATCTAAGAGCCTGGTTTTCTACAGCATTGTAATAGGACTGTGCCAATTTGGAAAGTAGCATTCATCAGTATAACATATCATCATCACTAATACTCAAACATTTAATACCACATTTTCAAAATTATCAGTTATTCATATGGAAATAGCAGCACAAACTAGTAATTTCTTTACCAAAAGTGTTACATTGGCGCCCTCTGGTGGTATCATTTAACACTCTCCCCTGATACCTTGTATTTTGTAAAGGTGAAGGTATTAAGAAGTACAAATTGGTAGTTATAAAGTAGTCATAGGGATGTACAGTATAGGAAATACAGTCGATAATATAATAACTATATATGGTACTAGGAAGCTACTGGGAATATCAGGGGATCACTGTGCACAGTCCGTGATTGTCTAACCACTATGCTATACACCTAAAACTAATACAAAATAATATTGAATGCAAACTTTAATTGAAAAATAAAATTTTTAAAAATTACATTTGTATTGGAGAATATAAAAATTAGAGACTACCACAAAGGAATGATTGTGTTTCAAATATATTTTTCAAACATTCAAACATTTTGGTAACATAATAAATCCCTGATCTCTACTCCCAGGAATCAAGCTGACAACTACAGGAATCAGTGAATTTGTCTGATAGGCAATTCCTGTTAAGAGATTTACATCTTGTTTCTAGAACTTAACTGAGAGGTTTTTGCATGCTCTAGTTTGGCTTTTACATCTATGGGTTTCTCAAAAAACCTCACCACTGCTGGTTCATTCAACAAAGAAGCAAGAATCTGTTCAAATGCAAATGACCACTGAGGTTCTTCCCTGAGCAAGGAGGGATCTTTCTCCAAGGGGATCTCTGTTTTCCCCTCACTGGGTCCTCTAGAAGCACAAACTATACCAGAGAATCCTTTGGCTGATGATGTAGGGCTATGAAGTGTCCTTCCAACTTCTTCCATTCTGAGCAAAAGGCTGGTTACAACAGCAATGGCTTGATATAACAACTCTTCTTCAGGGTCCCCATGAAATAAGTTATAAAGGGTCTTTGAAAACTGAATAAATTGTGACTAGAAAACACAAATTAGAAATACCGCATTTGATATTAGATTTAGCAAATATAAAGAAAACATATACTATGTAAATAGTCACCTATTTAGAATTTGTATCATATAACATTAACCAAAGAAGTAAAAGAAATTATAATTAATCCCCCAAATAAATCTTGCTTCTAGAAAGAGATATCAACCACAGAAAAATTCCATTTAAATCATCTCATTTGTTGCCCAATAGCAATATATTACTTTTAATTAGGCAAAGTCTCATATTTCCCTACATATAAATAATACATTCATTAATAAATCTAAATAAAATAATTAAGATAAGGTCGCTTGATCTACTTAAATGGGCAGAGTGAGCAGTTCAACTAGGATGACTTAAAATTAGGGAAAAACGTTTTGGGATCTATCTAGTAGTACAGGTAACTATAAAAAGCCCATGGACATGTTTCTCTTTAGAGGCTGAGGTGGGACTCAAGTGGAGAAATCAACTGGTTTGTTTGTCTCTAGATAATCATAGATATTCTCAAAAGATATCTGTCAATTAAAAAAAAAGATTCCAGATGAAATGTAGAAAAGATGGCGGCAAGGTGAACACTGGTACGTGCTGTCTCTCACAACCACAGCAGAGCTGCGACTGGAGATCTTATCTGAGACCTGAAAAGACCACAACTGTGGAGACCACCAAGCAGCTGTGGGGCCCCAACCAGTGCGGACACGCGGATTCCACAGAAAGGTTGGATTTTACTGGGGATAACGTGGGGTGTCTGTGTCCAGGCAGCAAGGGCAGCAGGTGCAGAGGCTGCGGCCGCTGTGGCTGCAGAGACAAAAGCAGGCGCGCTGGGACCGCGGAAATCTGTGTCCACAAAAGCCCCCCCCTGTTGGGTCTGGCGTGATTCGAGAGAGTGGACGGGGGTCCCCAAGGTTGCTAATAGTGGGGTTCTCTAGGGAGCAACCCATTCTGATCTGACACAGAGGGAGAACATAGGAGTTGGAAAGGTATGCAGTCTGTTTGTAAGTGCATGCCATCGCTCATCTAGGCTGGTTCCCCTGCAAGCCTTTGCTTCTGATTACAAAGGAGGGACCACCCAGATAGGCTGGCACTGAGAGACAGCAGGGGGAAACTGCTTTTCTGGAAGCTGAGAAGCAGAGCAGGGAGAGACCATCTGGGATTCAGCTCCAAGGCAAAATCTGTATGGAGTGCCATAGAAAAAGAAGGCTAGATCAGCCAAAAAGACGGGGACATCAATGCAGAAACACTGCCACCTAGGGGCTGGAGTACAAACTAACTATGTTTATTACTACTTTTATTTAATAAAAAACCAAGAAACTAAGAAATCGCCATCTTAAAAGTAAGCACTAGCTTACAACACTGAGGTGCAGCGGAACGCAGGGAACTGCAATACTGTCTGGATGGAGGAACAGGCTTGCCAAACAGAATAACGAAGGAAGTAAAAGGCCTTCACAACTGCACACTTTTTTTTTGCTATTTTTTTTAATTTTTATTTTATTTTCATTTTTTGCATCTTTTACTTAAGAAACAATTTCTGTTTCCTTTTTTCCTCACTTGATTTTACCTTTTTAATTATTACATTTTTAGGTTCAGTCAGCATTATTACTATTGCTATTTTAACTTTTTTGTTTTCTTTTTCTTTTTTTTTAAGTGCCATTTTATTTTCTCTCTATTTTACATTGGAATTACTATTCTTCATTCTATTTTCATTTCTCCTTTAGCATTGTTTAACCTTATCTCAACACAACCTTTACACCATGACTCTCTTCCTAACCTTTCCCCTTTTGCTATCCTGTTTATCTTAACCCTTTCCTGCTTTAGATTTTCCCTACTCTTTCTGTCTCCCCCCTGCTAAAATTTCTACCATACTTATATATCTAATTTTCAATCCCCCGTGCCAAGTGCATACACACCCCTCTCTGAGCTGTATTAACTAGCAAAAAAAAAATTGTTTTCCTCTCTGTCTTTTTGATGCTGTTTGTGTGAATGTTGATTATATTGTATTTTTATGCTTTTTAGTGAGATTATTTTGCTTATTCTTTTGTTGTTGCTGTTGCTTGGTATTTTTTTGTTTACTTTTTTTTACTTCTGTTTTCCCTTCCTTTGCTGGATATTAGTGGGTGTTGTAGTTTGTATTATTCTCCAGGTACTGTTGCCAGCATTTCCAGAGGTTAGTGGTTGTTCTATTGAAATTATCTCCCCATATATATAGTTCGTTCCCCTTTTCTCTTAGTTTCTTTCTTCTCTCTCTCTCTCTCTCTCTCTCTCTCTCTCTCTCTCTCTCTTTTCTCCCTGTTTCCCGATTTCATTTTGACATTCCTTTTTTTCCCTTTCTTTTTCTCTTTTTCCTTCCCCCGTCTCTTTTTACTCTTCTTATTTCTCTCCTATCCCCTAATTTGCCTTTTCCTAGTGGTCACCTTTATTGGAGATTATTAATATCACAAATACATTTCTATTCAGTGCCTTGTGTGTTGTACCTGATTGTGCCATATTTTGTGCCTTTAAATCAATGCAGGAGAGAGAGATCTAAATAACCAGACATCCTGAAAAGAGAAACCAAAAAAAAAAAAAAAAAAAAAACAACAAAAAACAGCCCACAAATGAAAGAAAAGCAGGACCAGAGCAAGAATTCAGAGTAATGATCATAAGATGGCTAAAAAGAATGGAATAAAAATTTGACAATATGAGTAAGAACCAAGAGGAAATGAAGATGAACCAAGAAGAACTGAAAAATGACATCGCTACCATGAAGAACTCAATAGAAATCATCAAGAGTAGACTAGACGAAGCAGAGAACCGAATCAGTGAGCTAGAACACAAGATGGGGAAAAAATACCCAATTAGAGCAGCTTCTAGAAAGAAAAAAAAATTAAAAAGCAGGAGGAAAGCCTATGGAAACTTTGGGACAATACAAAACAAAACAATATTAGAACAATAGGGGCTCCAGACGGAAAGAAAACTGAGGAAGGCATAGAAAAACTATTTCAAGAAATAATGAGAGAAAACTTTCCTGAGATAGAGAAGAAAAAACCCACACAAATCCAAGAAGCTTGCAGAGTCCCAAGCAAAATGAATCCCAAAAGACCAACGCCAAGGCACATTATAATTAAATTGGCAAACACCAACGACAGAGTAAGAATCTTAAAAGCAGCCAGAGAGAGGCAGAAAGTTACATATAAAGGAACACCCATCAGACTAGCAACTGAATTCTCCACAGAAACTCATCAGGCCAGAAGGGAATGGGATGAAATATACAAAGTCATGCAAAGGAAGGGTCTGAATCCCAGAATACTGTACCCAGCAAGGCTATTAATCAAAATTGAAGGTGAAATCAGGAGCTTCACAGACAAAAAAAGACTAAAGGAATTTATCTCCACCAAACCAGCAATGCAATAAATGCTAAAGAGTCTACTGTAAAAATAAAGAAATAGGAAGAGAAGAAGGAACACAGGGGTATAGAATAAAAATGGCGTCAAATGAGTACCTATCAATAATAACTTTAAATGTAAATGGATTAAATGCTCCAATCAAAAGACATAGGGTAACAGATTGGATAAGAAAACAAGACCCATATAACTGTTGTCTACAAGAAACCCATTTCAGAAAAAAAGATGCATACAGACTGAGGGTGAAAGGATGGAAAAAGGTTTTCCAGGCGAATGGAAATGAAAACAAAGCTGGGGTAGCAATACTTATATCTGACAAATTAGATCTCAAAGTGAAGGACATAACAAGAGATAATGAAGGCCACTTCATAATACTAAAGGGAGCAATCCTACAAGAAGAAATAACCCTGGTAAGCATATATGCACGCAATACAGGAGCACTCAAATACATAAAAAAAAAACTGCTGGAGGACATTAAAGGAGAGATTAATAGTAATACAATCATAGTAGGAGATTTTAATACCCCACTGTCACCTTTGGACAAATCATCTAAACGAAAAATCAACAAAGAAACATCAATCCAAAATGATGCACTAGACCAGATGGAATTAATCGACATCTTCAGAACATTTCACCCCAAAGCCACAGAATATACATTCTTCTCAGGTGCACATGGGTCATACTCAAAGATAGACCACATGTTGGGACATAGGCAAAGTCTTTTCAAATTCAAGAAGATAGAAATCATATCAAGCATCTTCTCAGATCATAGTGGCATAACACTGGAAATTAACTACAATAAAAGTAATCCAAAGAAATCAAACACATGGAGACTAAACAGCATGTTATTAAACAAGAACTGGGTTACCAGAGAAATCAAGGAAGAAATTAAAAACATCCTGGAAACAAATGACAATGAAAACACAACAATCCAAAATCTATGGGACACAACAAAAGCAGTTTTGAGAGGAAAGTTCATAGCTCTACAAGCCTAATGCAAAAAAAAAAAAAAAAAAAAAAAAAAAAAAAAAAAAAAAAAGAAAAAACAAGAAAAAATGGTAACAAATTATCTAACTCTACAACTCAAAGAGTTAGAAAAAGAGCAACAAGAAAATCCCAGTGTAAGCAGAAGGAAGGAAATAATAAAAATCAGAGCAGAGATAAATGACATAGAGGCAAAAGAAACAATACATAAGATCAACAAAACCAAGAGCTGATTCTTTGAAAGGATAAACAAGATTGATGAACCTGTAGCCAGGTTAACCAAGAAACAAAGAGGACCCAAATAAACAAAATCAGAAACGAAAGAGGTGAAATAACAACAGTCCCCGCCAAAATACAAAGGATTGTTACAAAATACTACTAACAACTCTATTCCAACAAACTGGACAACCTGGAGTAAATTGACATATTCCTAGAAAAATACAAACTTCCAAAACTCAATCAGGAAGAATCTAAAAATCTCAATAGACCAGTGACTTGGGAAGAAATTGAAACAGTCATCAAAAAGCTTCCAGCAAACAAAAGCCCAGGGCCAGATGGCTTCACAGGAGAGTTTTACCAAACATTCAAGGAAGAACTAAAACCTATCCTCCTCAGACTATTCCAAAAAAATTCAAGAGGAAGGAACACTTCCAAACTCCTTCTATGAAGCCAGCATCACCCTAATACCAAAACCAGATAAAAACAACTGAGTGAAAGAGAATTACAGGCCAATATCCCTCATGAACATAGATGCCAAAATCCTCAACAAAATTCTAGAAAATCAGATCCAGCAGTACATCAGAAAGATCATACACCATGACCAAGTAGAATTTATTCCCGGAATGCAAGATTGGTACAATATCCACAAAGCAATAAACGTGATATATCACATTAAAAAATTGAGAGAATTGATGCAGAAAAAGCATTTGATAAAATTCAACACCCTTTCCTGATAAAAACTCTCAACAAGGTGGGAGTACAAGGATCATACCTCAACATAATAAAAGCTATATATGAGAAACCCACAGCCAACACCTTACTCAATTGGCAAAAACTAAAACCATTCCCTCTAAGAACAGGAACAAGACAGGGATGCCCACTCTCACCATTCCTGTTTGACATAGGACTGGATGTATTTGCCATTGTGATTAGACAAGAAGAAGAAATAAAAGGCATCCAAATTGGAAAAGAAGAAGTAAAGCTGTCCTTATTTGCAGATGACATGATATTTTATATAAAAAACCCAAAAGACTCCATCAAAAAGTTAATTGACTTAATAAATGAATTTGGCAATGTAGCAGGATACAAAATTAACAACAAGAAATCTATGGCATTTCTATACACCAATAGTGAACTTACAGAAACAGAGACTAAAAAGGCAATCCCATTTACCATCGCACCAAAAAAATTAAGATACCTAGGAATAAACTTAACTAAGGAGGTAAAAGACCTATACGCAGAAAACTACACGACACTGAAAAAAGAGATAGAGGAAGATGTAAACAGATGGAAGAACATATCATGTTCATGGATTGGTAGAATCAACATCATCAAAATGTCCATACTTCCCAAAGCAATCTATAGGTTCAATGCACTCCCCATTAAAATACCAATGGCATATTTCACTGACCTAGAAATAACTCTCCAAAAGTTCATTTGGAACAATAAAAGACCCCGAATAGCCACAGCAATCCTGAGAAAGAAGAGTAAAGTAGGAGGGAATCTCAATACCAGATTTCAAGCTGTATTACAAAGCCACTGTTCTCAAAACAGCCTGGTACTGGCACAAGAACGGACATATAGATCAATGGAATAGAATTGAGAACCCAGATATCAACCCAAATCACTATGCTCAATTAATATTTGACAAAGGAGGCACGAATATACAATGGTGTCAAGACAGTCTCTTCAATAAATGGTGTTGGGAAAATTGGACAGATACATGTGAAAGAATGAAACTAGATCACCAACTTACACCATACACAAAAATAAACTCAAAATGGATACAGGACTTAAACATAAGACGGGGAACCATAAAAATACTAGAGGCATCCACAGGCAGCAAAATCTCAGATGTATGCCAAAAGAATTTCCTGACTGATACTTCCCCTAGGGCAATGGAAGCTAAGGAGAAAATAAACAAATGGGACTACATCAAAATAAAAAGCTTTTTTACAACAAAAGAAACCATCAACAAAACAACAAGAAAGCCCACTGTATGGGAGAACATATTTGCAAATGTTATCACTGATAAAGTTTTAATCTCCAACATCTACAGACAGCTTATACAACTTAATAAAAGGAAGATAAATGACCCAATTAAAAAATGGGCAATGGATCTAAATATAATCTTCTCAAAAGAAGACAGAAGGAAGGCCAAGAGGCACATCAAAACATGCTCAAAGTCACTAATTATCCGAGAGATGTAAATCAAAACAACAATGCAGTACCATATCACACCTGTTAGAACGGCCAAGATCAACAAATCAAGAAACGACAAGGGTTTGCGAGGTTGCGGAGAAAAAGGAACCCTCGTGCACTGCTGGTGGGAATGTAGACTGGTACAATCACTGTGGAGAACAGTGTGGAGTTTCCTCAAAAAACTGAAAATGCAACTCCCATTTGACCCAGTAATC
The DNA here is from genome assembly GCF_964339955.1 of Pipistrellus hanaki. Classification (NCBI taxonomy): domain Eukaryota; kingdom Metazoa; phylum Chordata; class Mammalia; order Chiroptera; family Vespertilionidae; genus Pipistrellus; species Pipistrellus hanaki. The sequence continues at coordinate 48,627,638 of NC_140524.1, forward strand.
CCACTCCTAGGAATATATCCCAAGAAGTTAGAAACATCAATCAGAAAGAATATATGCACCCCTATGTTCATAGCAGCACAATTTACAATAGCTAGGATTTGGAAACAGCCTAGGTGCCCATCAGCAGAAGATTGGATCAAAAAATTATAGTACATCTACACAATGGAATATTATGCTGCCATAAAAAAGAAGGAATTCTCATCATTTGTAGAATTGGAGAACATCATGCTGAGTGAAATAAGCCAGTCAATGAAAGAGAAACACCACATGACCTCACTCATTTATTTATAATAAAGATTATAAACTGATGAACCAAAAGATAGATATAGAGACAGTAAAGCAACAAGTAGACTGTCAAATTACAGCGGGGAGGATAGGGAGATCTGAGAAATATAAGAGATCCACCAAAGGACTTGTATACATGCATATAAGTATAACCAATGGACACAAAACTCTGGGGAGGGAGGGCATATATGGGAGGGGGTGCAATGGTATATGTACAGAGATAATAATTTAATTAAAAAATAAAAAAAGATTCCAACACAAGAGCCCTATATGTCAATCCTACCAGAAAAGTTTATCTGTAAATAAGGAGCAAATACAAAGGATGTACTTCATAAAAATATATTTTTCCACCCAGTGTAGCTCAGTTGGTTGGGCAACATTTCATCCCATGCACAAAAAGGTTACTGGTTCAATTCCCTGATAGGGGATGTGCAGGAGGCAGCCAATTGATGTTTTGTTCTCAGCTCTCATGTCAATGTTTCTCTCTTTCTCCCTTCCACTCTCTAAAAATAAACAAATATTTACCCCTCAAAATTACATACACACACACACACATTGTTCAAAACTTTTAAGTTCATTTCTTTTTTCCTAACTCTACAGTACTATTTCTAAGAATTTTAGAATAAATACATCTTATTGATTCATTTTCTAAAAGTACTTAATTCAACTATCAAATTACCAAGTCCACTGAGAAATACTAAGCTATTTGATGGTTCTCATTTTAATAAAGTTCTGGGAATATTAAGGATCTATACTAACATTTTAATAAAAATATAATAACATATAACATATACTGACTAAATACTTTGTAAGAAAGGGATAGATTTAGAATTGTGTCAATACTACTCATTTAGCAGGTTCAAATACAAAATGATTAGGAACTAGGGTGTGACTTATCTTAGTAATTTCTTATTCATAGTACCTAGCACTAAGTTTGTCATCTATAAACACTAAAAATGTGTACCGAACAGATAAAAATTTCTAATAAAGATGGAAATAGAAAATACTGAAATATGTTATACACATCCATCTTTTCTGTAGGAACAAATGTCATAGCATAGAAACTGCAGTGAAACACTAGATGTATTTAAGTATTAAAAATAATTTGATCCCAGTCATCAGTACTCATCTGCAGCAGAGATAATACACAGATGATTTAAATATTTTTGTAATAGCATGTTAGCTACTTTAGAGTTGGATATACACACATTCATAAAAATATCATTAAAAACCTAGAATTTTTTCTTTGAAAGCACTATACCTGTTTCATTCTTGGTAAATCCTTAATGTTTTCTTCTTTTTTGCAAAGCTCATCTTGCCATTGACTAAGATATGCTTGAATATCAATTTTTCCTTTGCCTGAATGAGAATAAAACCATTTTCATAGTTATAATTTTCATAATAAACAGCCTACTACATTTTCTGAAATCTCAAAAAAATTATTATCATCAAAAGATATTTCACTGAGTTATAAGATTCTACCTTTTTCTTTAATCCAGAAAATCACCTGAATTAAACTTTTATTTCACCTAGTGATTCTCAGGACACTTCTCCATTTTCATTAAACTGAAACTTTTATTTTGGGGACTAGGAAATATTTAAAGCAAAATTGAGAAGGATGCATTTTATATTAAACAGTACAACCTGACTTGATGATGTAAATTTCATGTAGAGCTGAAACCGGTTTGGCTCAGGAGAGAGAGTGTCAGCCTGTGAACTCAAGGGTCCTGGGTTCAATTCCGGTCAAGGGCATGTACCTTAGTTGCGGGCACATCCCCAGTGGGAGGTGTGCAGGAGGCAGCTGATCAATGTTTCTCTCTCATTGATGTTTCTAACTTTCTATCCCTCTCCCTTCCTCTCTGTAAGAAATCAATAAAATATAAAATATCTTTCTTTCTTTAAAAATAAATAAATAAATAAATAAATAAATAAATAAATAAATAAATTTCATGTAGATATTTTCATGCATACTATGAAGTTTAAAATACCTTCTATATACAAATATTAATTGGTCTATGATGGCTCTTTTGGAAAATTCAAAACACAACTTATTTATTCATTCACTTAAAGAGTTTAATTATGATGCTGTAAAAGAAGGAACTCCTACCATTTGCAACAGCATGGATGGAGCTGGGGAGCATTAGGCTAAGTGAAATAAGTCAGCCAGAGAAAGATAAATATCACATGATCTTAATCATTTGTGGATTATAATGAACAACATAAACTGCTGAACAAAAACAGACTCAGAGATGGAGAAGCATCGATCAGATGCTCAAACCTCAGAGGGAAGGTAGGGGAGGGTCGGAATAAGGAGGGAGGTCAACCAAAAGACTTGTATGCATGCATATAAGCATAACCAATGAACAGAGACAGCAGGGAGTAAAGTGCATGCATGGGAGTGGTGTGGGGGGCAATGGAGGATATTGACACATAGGTAATACCTTAATCAATAAAAAAATCAGATTAAAAAAGATATTAATATGACTTTATTAATAATTATCAAAATATTAAATGTGCCTATTACTTGAGACCTAGTATTCTCATACCAATATGAACTTGTCCTATCCTAAAGAAATATGTGAAAAGTATATTAAAATATAAGAATAAAATGTCTATTACAGCAGAATTTATAACCTAAATATCCATCAATATTGGGCTAGTTATTAAAATAAATTATAATACAAGGATCCAAGACAGAGGTGGAATAGGTGGAAGTTACACTCACTTCCTCCCAAGTCTAAACTGGAATTACAAGTCAATTATAGAAAAAAAATCCTGAATAACTAACAGAAGACTAGCTGAACGTAAGTCTTATAACCAAGGATTTACAGAAGAAACCACATCGAGACTGGTAGGAAGGACAGGGATGTGAAAAGGGCTAGCCCTGCACCCATGGGTGGTGGCTGAGAATCCAGAGGATATCTCAGCTGCAAAGGTCCCCCCTGAGGAGTGCGGGGTCTCAATTCCATGTAGGATCCTCAGCCCAGAGTACCAGAGTCTAGAAGAGGAAGTCACATAACATCAGACTTTGAAAATCAGCGGGGATTCTGTCCACTAGGGAGAGACAGAAGTCCACTAGACACAGGCATCCTCTTAAAGGGCCAGTGCACAAAATCTTGTTTATAGCCACTAACCCTGGGCTCCAGTCTAAAAGGGTGGAACAGACTACATTGTGTGAGACTAAACCAGGGTTTGTGGCTCTGGCAAGAGAACTGAAGGAGTGTCACCAGGATTGCTGTGCTGAATCATTCTCTCACACCACAGATACCATCTTTCTTGGGTGGAACACTCCATTTTTTATGGCATCAGCTTGAGGAAACTCCCTATTGCCCTGTGGTAGAAGAGTCAACTACCTAGGCCCGAGATATTGAGGTCCAGGCAGACTTATGGTGTGCCAAAGTGTGAGTTGTGTGTCTCTGGAGCAGAAGCCATTCACACTTTCCAGAGCTTAATTGGCACCACCCTTCCCCCATGGGACATCCACTAGCCTCACACTCTCTACCCCCAGGTAGCCCTGCCCTACCAAGCTTGGGCTCTCCAAAAAGTGAAAGCAGAATCAAAGACTGAGTTGTGTGGCTCTAGGAAGGGGATCATTTTTCCCTCACACACCTGACCATTGCACAACCTTCCTTCACAGAGTCAAATCTTGGTCTGTTTGAGCCTGATAAACTCTGCCTCTGCTGGCCTCCCCTTGATGACTCTCTGAGACCCTGCTCTACCACAAATATCTGCAGGCTACTGTTAGATGGAAGATGGCCTTGGTGTACCCTGAGACATTTGCTGAGTGGCCTCAGACCCAGCACTAAGTTTGAATTTGTATAAACCTGGTGAACACTACTTGCCCCTACCTGGTGACTCACTGAGAATGCAACTAGCGTTCTATTGTGCCACCAAAGGCTTTTTCAGTGACTGAGCCTAACAGGCAGCTGGCAAACAAAGGTAGAAATTGGGGTGCTTTGGACCTTTTGTTGATATTTCTGCCCATGACCTTTGTGTTGGTGGAAGCCAGGTTTGGTGTACAGTTTGGTCCCTCCCATGTGCACTCAGGCCCAGGAGAGACAGCCAAAAATTGTGGATTGCTCTGTAGTTTCAGATAGCCCAGGGCTGGGCACAGGCAGTGCCTGACATTGACCTGCACCAAATTCCCTCAGAAGAGGTCCCAGAACCAATACATCCTGTGGCAGTATTAAGACTATATCAGAGCACAATTCAACTATCTCCACAATTGGCACACCCAAAGGGAGATCTTGGCAGGCACCAGACTCTGCTGGGTTGAATTCCACTTCATGAGATCACACAACAGCAGTTTATGCACTCTGATCGGGGTTGATCTTCATAGTCAGCCAGCCCAAGAGCCAACCCGACTCATAGGTGGACTGAGAGAAATTAAGATTCAACTACAACAGGAGGCTTCACATAAACCATAAAAGGGACATTCCCAGAGCACCTAGCTTAAGTGATTAGGGAGACAACTCCACTAAGCCCCTCAAGATACCTACTGCCATATCAAGACTGGGAGATATAGAAGATCTACCTAATACACAGAAACAATTATAGAGAGATAGCAAAAATAAGGAGACAAAGAAACATATGCCCATATGAAAGAACAAGAGAAATATGCAGAAAAAAAGAACTAAATAAAATGGAGGCAACCAATATACCAGATAAAGAGTTAAAAAAATGGTTATGAAGATGACCAATGAACTTATGCAAAAATAGATGAAGTGGGAGAGAATGAAGAGACAGTAAACATAAAAAGGACATAATTACCATTAAAAACAGTCAGAAATGAGGAATACAATATTTCAAATTAAGAATACATGAGAAGAAACCAACAACAGGCTAAATGAAGTAGAGGACTGAATCAGCAGTTTGGAAGACAAGGTAGCATTAAACACCTAACCAGAGCACTGAAAAAAAAATCATTAAAAAAATATTAGGATAGTTTAAGAAACCTCTGGGATAACACAAAGCATAACAACATCTGCATCATAGAGGTACCAAAAGGAGAAAAGAGAGAGCAAGGAATGTAGAACCTATTTGAAGAAACAATGACGGAAAACTTCCCTAACCTGGTGAAGAAAAAAGACATATAAGTGCAGGAAGCCCAGAAAGTCCCAAACAAGATGAATACAAAGAGAGCCACACCAAAAGTTAAAGGCAAAGAATCTTAAAAGCATCAAGAGAAAATCAGTTAGTTACCTACAAGGTTGCTCCCATAAGTCTATCCACTCAAGAGAAACATTTTAGGCCAGAAAGGACTGGCACAAAACATTCAAAGTGATGAAAAGCAAGGACCTACAATCAAGACTATTCTGTCCAGCAAAGCTGTTACAAAAGTATGAATAATAATTGGCAACAAATGCATATCAACAATTACTTTAAATGCAAATGGATTAAATGCTTTAAAAACATATGATGGCTGAATTAAGTGACAAAATGACCCTTACATATGCTGTCCATAAGAGACTCACTTCAGGCATAAACACATACACGAAAGTAAAGGGATGGAAAAAAGGAACTTCATGAAAATGTAAAAAATAAATAAATAAATAAATAACAAAAAACAAAAAAACAAAAACTGGGATAGGAAGACTTATACCAGACAAAATGGTCATTAAAACAAAGGCTGTAACAAGAGATAAGGAAAGACCAAGCAATTCCACTTTTGGGTATTTATAAAAAAAAAAATCCAAATCACTAAATTGAAAAGACATATGCATCCCTATGTGTATTGCAGCATTATTTACAATAGCTAAGATATGGAAGCAATCTAATTGTCCATCAGTAGATGAATGGATAACAAAGAAGCAGTACATATATACAAGGAAATATGACTCAGCCATAAAAAAAGAATGAAATCTTGCCATCTGCAGCAACATGGATAGGCCTAGGGGGTATTGTACTGAATGAAATAAGTCAGACAGAGAAAGATAAATACCATATGATTTCACTTATATATTGAATCTAAAGAGCAAAAGAAATAAACAAACAAAATAGAAACAGACTCACAGACACAGAGAAAACACTGATGATTGCTAGAGGGTTGGGGATTGAGTGAAAAAGGTGAAGAGATTAAGAAATACAAATTGGTAGTTACAGAATAGTCATGGGGATGTCAAGTACAGTGTAGGATATATATTTAAAAATACTATAAAAAATATGTATGGTGTAAGATGGGTACTATATTTAAGGGGGTGAACATTCCATAAGTTATATGTAACCACTAGGTTGTATGCCTGAAACTAACATAATACTGTACATCAACTATAATTAAAAAATTAAAAAACATTAAGTTAAATTAAAATGTCATATAAAAAAGGGAAATCTGCCTTTCCCCTTTGCTTAAAAAACCCCAATAATTTAAATTATATTCTAGATCATAGTACCTTTTTCAGGGCTATGTTTTGCTGATACTGCTTCCTTCCCACCTGCAGGCTTGGAAACTAAAAGAAAAGAGGACAATTGCAATTTGTAAACTATTTAACAAATAGCTTTTATAAAATAATATTTTATATTGAGACTTTTTTAAAAACATTATTTTATTTAATTCAGCAAACCAATTTTAGCTGACCTCGCCCCCTATCATTAGAAGACAAAGTATTCAAGCCCAGCTGGAATGGCTCAGTTGGTTGAACTTTGTCCCATGCACCAAAAGGTTGCAGGTTTGATTCCTGGTCAGGGCACATACCTGGGTTGTGGGTTTGATTCCCAGTTGGGGAGCATACAGAAGGCAACTGATCAATATTTTTTTCTCTTTCTCTCTCTCTCTCCTCCTTTCTCTAAGCATGTCCTTGGGAGAGGATTTTAAAAAAAAAAAGAAAGAAGAGAAAGTATTCAAAAATTTTTATAGTAAAAAGAACAGTAGGGGGGAATCCATATGAAAAAATACCTAGGAAGAAGTATAACAAATATTAAGTATGTATTTCTGTTTGGTATTTTCTTCTTTTTCACTTTAGTCAAATTAAATATTATTTATTTTATTATGAAATAAAACATACTGGAAGTTAAGAAGACTGGGCTATTAGTCCTGATTGTGGCAATGACTCATTGTGAAATCTTGCAGAAGTCACCACTTCTTTCTGGACCTCAGTGCCCTTATCTATGTAATTAAGGGACTGACTAGACGACTTATTAGGTCTCTTCAAATTTTATGTTCAAACACTAACATGCAGTAAACATACATTAATCAGACATATTCCTCTAAGACATTTATGAAAAAGGACACAAAATAAACTCATAATCCTTCCAAATTATGTCTTGGAGACAGATTCACCTCTGTCTCCTAAACCTACAATGATTTATAGTAAGTATTTACTGTTTGAATAATAGCTATTACCTTCAATAATCAAAGATTCTATTGCCTTCATTGTATTTTTAACAAGGCATGGAAATGATCTGATATATTTTAGAAATTTCTGCAACCTAAGTGGGAACAAACTGCATTTTCTTTCTAATTCTCCAGTAAATAAGAAATTCCATGCATCAAAACTAAAATGCAGTTTAGTCATTCAAATGTTTATGGAGTATTTACCATGCAGTTAGCATTGTGCTAAGTGCTGGGGTAGCACAAAAGAATCATAAGGTATAATTACCCAAATTTTACTAGTGGTAACTGGGTAAAGAATATTAAAGCCAGGAAGATCACTATTGAGTAATTATCAAACAGATATATTTTGAACAGATATTTACCATGGAGCTGACTGAAATAAAGTAATTCTTCCTCGGAAAGTTCATCTCCCTTTGAAGGGTCCTTCAATTTCACTTCAGTATAAGCTGAAAACAGATTACCCAGATCAAATTTATTAACAATGAGGAATAGAAACAGTTCCTTTAACAGCTCAAGTAAATCTGGGGGCAGAGATTTAGTAACAAAAGGGTTTCTGTAAAAGACATATGAAGAAGTGTGGAAGTAGTACTACTCTATTGTGTAGCAAGTAACAGGAAATACTTGATCACTTTGAGTTCTATTATTCCTCCTACTTACGTTTTTTATAGTTTTCTGAGAGCCATTACAAGTTGAAATAAGAATCTAGCATTTGGAAATCTCTAAAATGTGACCTCAATTATTTTAAAACAACTTCAAAAATAAGGAAAACATGAAGTTCAGTGCTCTAACAGATATGTAATGTTCTTTCTATTTTTAATCCTCCTACTAAAAACATAGTTATTACATGATAATATTAGACATTTTAATGGCAACTTGACTTAGTAATGAAATTTCTTCATAATTAAACTATTTGGAATTTTGTCTCTTGTTTTTAATGCTGTGTTTGTGATCTGAGTGTGTAGAGTTAAAGATGGCTTTAAGATTCTTGGTTTGGTTAAAAGCATGGTTCCTGGCTATCCTGGGAAGACTAAAAGAGTTCCCAAGTATAGCTTTAGACAGTGCTATTTGTTTTTGTGAATTACCTAAGTTAAAATATACTTTTGTAATGTCCCTTTAGTTGAAAGCCTAAGGCTGTTTACCCAAAATATGGATCAGGCCTAGAAAAGTCAGCCTCTTAAGGTTAGTGGGAAACACTTAAGTAAACTGGAATGGTCGAGTAACATGGGGGCAGTGTAGTAGGAGAGACAAAAACATGAGCTCTGGAGTCAGAACTCTGTTTGAATCTCAGCTATGTGATCTTTGGCAAGTAATTTAATATTTCTGACCTTTAGTCTCCTTATTGTCAATATCGGAAGTATAACACCACCTTGCATAAATATTATGAGAATTAAATAAAAGAATGCATGTAAGATAAATGCCTTGACAGAACAAGCGCTCACTCAATAAATGGTAGCTTTTACTTTGTTTCCTTTTCCAAATGTTCACTATCACTGCCCTGGTCTCATTTTTTTCTGAATAATTTGTACCATTTCACAAATTTGGCAGTTTGTTTAAAGTTAAATTCTACTCTCTAATGACAACAGCAGCAAAAATTCAACTTTATACCAATATTCAAATGATAGGTAGTTCTTATATACAAACTATCATTAAATTGATAGGCCACTAACAGGAGGGAAATTTGTGAACCTATATGTTATACAGATTATCTTCCATAGATTTCACTGTATTTTTATATCAGTAAAAATACTGGTAGTATTATCCATGGGCCACAATAAAGGAATAACCTTATATACTGAATACTGCTATTTGTTAAAATGAAATTATATCTGTAATTATACTTGTTAAAAGGGAGTCAATTACTAAACATCATTAAAGATGTTAAACTCACTGAAACCAGTTTGGCTCAGTGGATAGAGCGTTGGCCTGTGGACTGAAGGGTCCAGATTTGATTCCAGTCAGGGGCATGTACCTTGGTTGCGGGCACATCCCTGGTAGGGGGTGTGCAGGAGGCAGCTGATTGATGTTTCTCTCTCATTGATGTTTCTAACTCTCCATCCCTCTCCTTTCCACTCTGTAAAAAATCAATAAGATATATTAAAAATAAAAAGATGTTAAACTCTTACCTGGAGGAATATGCAGCTTAAAAAGTAGTTTAAGCTTCTCAGTAAAACTTCCATTGTACATTATGTCTGTTCAATAAAATTTAATTGCAAATAGTCACATATTCAAATGACATTTAATCAATTCCAGCAATGCAGATTAAGATACAGATATTAGTCAAGAATTAAAATTCAGAAACCTTCTATTACTTAAGCTAACAGTTAAATAAACACCTAGTCAGCTAGATTCTCTCCTTCTGGTGTGTAACCAAAATCCTCTTTATCAAGGGATAAAATGCTCTTCTGCTGATCTCCCTTCCCCAAAATTTGTTTTTTTCTTTTCCATGGGGCCTATGCCTCATTTGAGGAGAAAATTCTTCAAGGGACAATCCCTGACAAGAAAGCATGCTGGAGTGTTGTAAAAGAAAGGAATGATAAAACTAGTAGCCTATCTCTAGGTACATGTTTGTTGGATGTTTCTCTACTACTTCCTTAGCTATGTGGTTGGATTTTTACTGAAGGAGAAAGTTCTCTTCATGTTAACTGTTAAAACATCCATATCTAACAATTTGCTTTTTTTGAAGGATAGGGACAAAATAAGACCAATACACTCAGACTTAGCAAAAAACACAGAAAAAAAGTCCAGTAATTGCTAAAGCTGGAGACAATATAGCTCCAGCTGATAAAAATCTGACTAAAGCTCATCTAGTGTGGCTCAGTGGTTGAACATTGACCTATGAACCAGGAGGTCATGGCTCAATTCCTGGTCAGGGCACATGCTTGGGTTGCAGGCCTGATCCCTAGTGTGGGGCGGTGCAGGAGGCAGCTGATCAATGTGTCTCTCTCAACATTGATGTTTCTATCTATCTCTCCCTCTCCCTTCTTCTCTGAAATCAGTAGAAATATTTTTTTTAAAATCTGACTAAATTAGCAGTAATAGGTAGTACAAATATTTTTTGGGGATCCCTTTATTTTTTGCTTGAAAAGAGAAAATTATTCGACATTATCTTACCAATTGCAGAAGAGAATTCTTTGAAGTTGATAAGGCAGTCAGAGTTTTCATCCAACAATCGGAATGTCCATAAAGCTAGTGAGTCTCTGTTTGCAGAAGGAGCCCAGGGACTCAACAAGTGGTATAACACTCGGAACTGCTGGCAATCAATCTGATACTGTTCTAAATATGGCAAACTGGGGTCATGGTGCTTCAATACTGGACAACTCAAACACCAATAATAAGAAAAAAACAGCTCTTTCTATTAAAAACAAATAAAAAAGGCAAGTCATTAAATCAGCAAAAGTAATTTTATAAGTTTTGTCCTTTTAATCATGCTTACTAAAATAAAGATAAAAATATTTAAGAGTAGTTGTGGTAAAAAAATATATATATATAATACAAGAATATTATTTTTCATTTAAAGAACAGTACCTTAAAGATGATATAAAGTTCATCCAATTCATGAAGGCTCAATTTCACATCTTGTGATACAACACGTAACTTTAAAAAGATTAAAAGCAATTTAGAATTTAACACGTCAGTATAAAAATTCTTTTTGAAACCATTTAGAAATCTCCCTCTGCCAGAGTAAAATATTTTCCTTCCAACTTTTAAAAGGAATGACAAATGTAAATGCACCTAGTTTGCCCTTTAAAAAGGTTGTACATAGAAAACAGTTGAATTCTACTCTGATAAGTCCAAAAAATATGAGTCAGTAACTTGGCCATTTAATAAAGCAATATAAACAAACCCACAGCTTTTACATACAGAGCAATAAACAAATTGGAAAATATAAAGGAAAAAATGTATCATTTATATTGGCAACAAAACCATCAAAAGCAAAGGAGTAGATAAACCCAACAAGAAACATATAAGACCTATTTGGTGAAAACTATAAATACTTACTAAGGACATTTAAAAAGACACCATTAAAATAAATACAATATTAAAAGCTTTAAAATATTTTATTAATTTCAGAGAGGAAGGGAGAGGGAGAGATAGAAACATCAATGATGAAAGAGAATCATTGATCAGCTGCCTTCTGCACGCTCCACACTGGGGATCAAGCCTGCAACTTGGGCATGTGCCCTGTCCAGGAATTGAAGCATGACCTCCTGGTTCACAAACTGATGCTCAACCACTGAGCCACACCAACCAGGCCCATTTTTTAATTGGATTGTTTGTTTTTCTTTTGTTGAGTTATATGAGTCCTTTATATATTTTTGAAATTAACCCCTTATCAGATCTATCACTGGCAAATATGTTCTCCCATACAGTGGGTCCCCTTTTTATTTTGATGCTAGTTTCTTTTGCTGTGCAGAAATTTATATTGTCAATAAATCAACAAACAAGTTCTGGTGAGGATATGGAGAAAAAGGAATCCTAGTACACTGTTGATGGGAATGCAGACTGGTACAACCAATATAGAAAACAATGTGGAGTTTCCTCGAAAAGTAAAAAATTAGAACTGTCATTTGACCCAGTGATCCCACTTCTAGGAATATATCCTAAGATGCATGAAACACCAATCAGAAAGAATATATGCACCCTATGTTCATAGCAGCATTATTTACAATACCCAAGACCTGGAAATAGCTTCAGTGCCCATCAGTAGAAGAACAGATAAAAAAAAGCTATGGTACATTTACACAATGGAATACTATAAACTGTAATAAAAGAAAGATCTATTACACTTTGAGACAACATGGAGGGACCTGAAGAATATTATGCTTAGCCAAATAAGATAGAGAAAGACAGGTATCACATGATCTCATTTAGATGTGGAATCTAATGAACAAAATAAACTTAACAAAAAAATAGATCCAGAGGCATGGAAGCATGCAACAGACTGACTAACCTCAGAGGGAAGAGGGTGGAAAGGTGGGAAGAGATTAACCAAAGAATTTATCGTATCTAATAAAGGGGGAATATGAAAATCATCATGCTGTTACAAAGATGGTGGTGCCCATAGCCACACAAGATGGTGGTGCCCAGTTCCATCAGCCCCACCAGAGTCCCCCAGTCCTTTCAGCTCCTTGGGAGGAGGGGGAGCAGGCGTGTGGTGTGGCCGGACCCGCCCTCAGCCCCCCAGCCTCTCAGGGCTGGGCTGAGTCGCAGGCAAGGCTTGGATGGTAGCTGCCCAGCTGACGCCCAAGGCATGGGCAAGCTTTGGATGTCGGCTGCTCAGCCGCCTAGGGCCGGCCCAAAGCACAGGGAAGCCTTGGATGTCTATTTCCCAGCCAACACCTAAGGCATAGGCCAGCCTCAGATGTCAGTTGCCCAGACAACACCTGAGGTGCAGGTAAGTCTTGGATGTCGGCTGCCCAACCACCAAGGGCAGGCCCAAGGTGCAGGCAAGCCTCAAAGCTCAGGTAACCAGGGCTAGCCGAGGCTTGCACTGCCAGCAGTGGCAGTAGCAGAGGTATGATGGGATCGCCTTCCCCTGACTGCTTCCTGCCCCTGAGGGCTCCCATACTGTGAGAGGGGGCAGGCCGGGCTGAATTTTCATGCATCCGGCCTCTAGTATGCATATATGCATAACCCATGGACACGGACAATAGTGTAGTGAAGGCCTGGGGAGGGGGCAGAAGTGGGAAGAATGGGGTCCAAAAAAGGGGAGACGTCTATAATACTTTCAACAACAAAGATAATTTTTAAAAAGATATATGGGGCTTTAAAGTCAAATAAATTTTAAACTATCCTTAAAAATTAGAGTATTTAAAAATACTGTTTTAGACATTTCCCCCTTTATCTTAGTATTCAAGATAATAATATACATTAGCAGCAATGACTACTATGTAGATCAGCTGTTCTTATTGACAAAGCACATCACAAATATGCTTTGTTTAAATGCCTATATCATAGTATTCATTGCTGAAGGTCAAATAACACAAAACATGTTAGTGGAACCAAAATAATGAACTGAGTGAAAAAGGTGAAGAGATTGAAAAGTACAGATTAGTAGTTACAAAATAGTCATGGGGATGTAAAGTACAGTATAGGGAATACAGTCAATATTGCTGTAATTACTATAAATGGGTACTGTAAATATTGGGGGAAACATTTTATAAAGTATATGATTGTCTAACTACTATGCTGTACACCTAAAACAAATATAAATAATATTAAATATAAATTGTGATTGAATAAAATACAGAAAGCAATTCCCCCCAAAAGAAAATAACTTATTTCCTCTCAAAAATTTATAATAAACTAAGTTGTAGCAAGAATCTACCTAAAAACTTTAGTTTGTCACTTTTTTTTTTACATAGAATGATAATTTTTAAAAGGAAATTGAAGAAAAAAATGGTCACTCTAACTGGTATCCCCCCATTGTGTGGTGGTTACTTACCACATTCTGCTTTGTTGTTTCCTCTAGAGTCTGTATCACATACAACCTATTTCGACAGCGCATGCTGTGTATATCTTCACAACAAATATTACCATATTTCTGCAAGAAACATGATTTTGGTAAATACTCATTAATAATAAACATCCACTTCTCTTACAACTGAATTTCATCAGATTCAATTTCTAGAGGCTTTCGTTCTATTTCTAGCTATTTTCTTAACTTGTTCAGTGATTATGCAAATTTTCACCTCCACATTTCATTTTCTCTACATATTCACTGGAGAAAATTCCATCTACTATGTGTCAAGAATAAGTACAAGAACATTAGTAAAATTCTTAGTATCTAAGAAGAGAATAATTTTCTGCTTTTTATACAGTGACAGATATTTAAAAGTGATAATTATTTTTGAAAGCAAGTGATAACTTCATTTAATGAAAAGCAAATGGAAGTGGAGGCTACATGACCTAGGAACAGTTCACAGAATTCATTGTTAAAGTGAAGTCATATTTTAAAATTATATCTTTACTTGTATTATTACCTTACTCAATATACCACTAGAGATATAACTATAGTATCAATTATTTTAAATATGCTAAGTAATTATATAGTTATATTAAAAACTTACCTCATTTGACTCTCTAATCAAATCTGTAATATCCACTCTAATATGACTGCTTTTTTCATCACTCACATTTGAACCCTGCTGAACACTTGAAGGCAATGGACTATCCTTATTAGTGATACTGTCAAAGAACCTATCCAAAAGTGATAGTAATACAAGAATTAGTAGAAGTAAAATACTGAGAAATGACAGCTAAACTCTCCATAGTCAGTCAGAGGTTAATGTCAACTGAAAGGACAAGGGACAGTTTTATGAAGAAGTAAAATTTGAAGGTGGTTTGGAATTAGGAAGACAGGTGAATGGGGAATGGGATGGGGAAGTAATTATTTCAGAGGTGGGGAGTAGAGCATGATGGAAACAAACAGGCTCAGAGTAGTCTGAGAGTACTAAGAAAATACAATAGCCCAGTAAGGATATGTAGAGGAATGTAAGGAGAAATAAGTTAAGAATAGGTACATCGAAGCCTTAACATAGTGAGTTCTAAATGTTAGAGTGAGGTAGTTATAATTCATGGGTACATAATGGGATTTGGTGGACCATTACAACAGTTACCCAATGAAATATTCATTCATTTAACATATACTTACCTAGTGTATATGCAAACACACACATATACACACACACACATATACACACATACCCTCCACAGTGTTTTAACATAAAACAGCATTCATAGAAAAGACAATAGGAAAACAAAGTTCAGTCTACCATTTAGAAAACAGAACATTTTCCTCACTGGATATTTAACATTATCAACTACCCATTCCCCTTCAAATTACTTTTACCCAGTGACACTTGATAGTTTAAATTGGGACTATGAAAATCTCAGAATAATGAATCAACAATATTAGTGGCTTACTTCAAAGTGATTTACTTTTGTTATATTCTAAGTGGAAATAGTGGAGTGAATTTTAGGCGTAGCTTTCTCATTCAACTGGCTATGTGACTCTGGGCAAATTGCTTCAAGTTTTTAGACTTAGGTTCCTCACCTACAAAGTAAATTAAACAACATAATCTCTAAGGGGCTATCTAGATTTAAAGGTTATGGTTCTTATAGTACCTGTTTAAAGTTGTCACGGCTTCAGCATCATCTTTACATGCCAGCAGTTTGTCTAAATTATAGTCAAGTATTGCCAATCCCAGTTGTAAAATGGCCTTTATTCCATCGTAGAAGAAACAGTCCACCACATTCACTGCACTTTCAATGGGTAGTACACTGATAAAAAGGGTGAGGAACCATGAAAGAGAAACTGAAGAAAAGAATGTCATATCGGTCATGTGTTCTGTTAGCTGGGGAAGATGATCCCTGATAAGTTCTTCAAAGACCGCCTGATCTACCAAGGCACCTGAAGGACATAAAAATAAGTTTAAAAATGAACACCTTTCAAAAGGATTTGTTACCAATACTTCCCACTTCTATTAGTATGCTATTAAACCTAAGTTTTCTTCCTTAAATTATGAATTTCTTCAGTGCCTTTTCTACATTTTACAAATCTCTTTATCTGTTAATAGTGTCTTTTATTAAGAAGCACTTGAGAAACTCAATTCAAATTCATTTGAACAATTATTTAATGAATTGTTACCATGCATAGAAACCTGTAATACACCAATTAATGAAATGGTCTCCTTCAATAAGCTTAATATCTAGTGGAATTTAAGATAAATACACAAATAATTAAAATGAAAGACCATACAATCAATGATATAGCCATGATTCTGAAGGTTTATGAGGGTACAAGGGAGAGACCATCTATGGTTTTACGGCATGGGAATCATAGATCTATAAATATTTGATTACTGAAGAAAATATTACAAAATTAAGAAACCAAGAACTTGGTCTTTCTTTCAAACCTTTCAAATATGTATACAATTCATATAAATGTGGAGATTTTTAAGCTGTCTAAAACCTCTTATCAAGAAACTATTAAAAATTATACAGTAGCTCTTGATGCGACCCACAGGTTGAGAACCGCTAGCAGGGTTGCCTAAGACCATCGAAAAACACAGATATTTACATTACAATTCATTAACAGTAGCAAAATTATAGTTATGAAGTAGCAACGAAAATAATTTTATGGTTGGGGGTCACCACGACATGAGGGTCACGGCATTAAAAAGGTTGAGAACCACTGCTTTAGATAATTATTTTAGTAATACAGAGAAAGTGAACTTAAGATTTCTATTTTATTAAGAAATAGACCAGATACTTTTTTTTAAAGCAACATATTAATCTTCCCAATTATTATTAGTGCAAAAAGGTCTTTACTTGAGCATGTCTGTGAATGTGACATATTCATATTGCTTGCATTCTGTATACTCTAAAACTTAATTGATCTGTTCTTGCATTTAATAATTGGATAGACAAGAGGCATATAAATTGTTTAGAAAAGAAATATGTGGTTTTTCATGTATTTTTTGTTTTTTACCAATGATTCGACGATTAAAATAATCAGGCAACATTCGTTCACATACAGCAACCAAAAGCCAAAATGCTTCTTCTTCTTTTGCATACAGAAGCAACACTGAAGTCAAAATGTTCATTGCCTGAAATTCATAGAGAAATAAAAAATAGTCATTTAGATGATCCATTCATTTAAACTACTTTTCAAAAAAAACCCTGTATTGATAAGTTTCAATGAATAAATAGGATTGATATGTAATCCTATGGGTACTCAACCTATTATGAATGAGTTTGTAGCAGAGAGTGCTAGCTATCAACCATAATTCATACCCCCTTCTTCCATAGTGTCCATACTCAGCAACACAACATTCTGCAGACTTCTTGGTAAATAGGTTTGACCAAGAGACAAGATCCTCCAATAGAATGCAGGTGAGACATCAAAATTACAACTAAATTAAAGAAAAACCATCATTCAGAACCATCTGAAATCTGGCTTAATGGAGATCATACAACTAGGGAATTAAAAAAAAGACACATCGAGATTGGTAGGAGGCATTGAGACACGGAATGGGATGGTCCAACACCCAGGTGTGTTGGATAAAAACTGGGAGGGATATCTCAGCGGCAGAGATGCCCCCTGAGGTGTAAGGGGTTCTAGACCCACACTAGACCCTGAACCCAAGGTTCCAGTGCCAGGAAGAGAATCCCCACATCTTTTGGCTGTAAAAATAGCAATGGGGATTGAGGCTGAGGGAGACAGAGGGCTGCTGAGTCTCAGCTAGTTCCTCTTAAAGGGCCTTGTGCACAGACTTAATTGGACTCACTCCCTTTGAGCTCCAGCACTGGGCAGCAACTTAAAATGCTGGTATGGCTCAGTGGCTGAATGTTGACTAATTGCTGGTTTGATTCCTGGTGAGGGCAAATGCCTGGGTTGCAAGCTTGATCTCCAGTAGGGGGTGTGAAGGAGGTAGCCAATCAATGTTTCTCATCAATATTTCTCTCTCTCTCTCTTGCCCTTCCTCTCTCTCTCAAATAAATAAAAATATAATTTTTAAAAAAGGAATCCAAGACATACGAGTAAGAAGTGGATTGTTTGACATCAAGGCAAGAGCTGGGGAGGAGGTACAGCTTTCCCAGACAGAGGTGCTTGCAGAGGCCACTGCTGCTTTGATGAGCCTCCACCCTTATAGAGCCAGTAGACGGGCACCATATCTGAGTCTCCATAAATCTGGATCACACTTTTTGCCCCACCCTGATAATTCTCTGATGCCCCACCCACCCAACTTTCCAGCCCACCAAAGGGGTTTCTAGTATTTTTTTCCATACAAATGGCCTGTCTTGGCTCATGCTTCAGATTTGCCTACCAGTAAAATCTTTCAAACAAGCAAGCATATGGTCTTGGTGTGCCCCCCATATCTATTGCTAAATGGCCCCAGGACTGGCACTAGTAGCAGTTGGCCCTGGTTTGCAGCTTGGCCTCACCTAGGCACCTCTAAGCCTAGCACAATGGCAAGCATTTGCTAATTGCTTTGCAGCTCACGTGGGTGGCCTTGGGCAGAACACAGACAGAAGCTGAACTTAGCCTGTACTTGCTTAGAGGCCCCAGAGCCCACACCCAGTGGACAGCTTCAGAACACACTGAAGAGCCACACAACCACCTCCATAAGTGATACACTCAAGGGGTGAACTCAGCGGCCACTAGAGCCCAGCTGAAGTAATCCCTGCTCTATGGGGTGAGTCCCTGCAGATCTGATCCTCTAAGGTAGTAAGCAGTCAGTGGTTGCAGGCAGTCCTTACAACTAATTGGCCAAGAGGTAAATCCCCAACCCCACTGACATACCAACAGCCATCAAGACTCAACTACAACATGAGGGTATATACAGCCCACAGGGGCGCACGCCTTGAATAATCAGCTTGAGTGTTTGGGAAGGCTGTGCTACTAGACCGGGCAAAACCCCTACCACATCAGGCCACTCTGCCAAGCTTGGGAGACAAAGCACCACTACCTAATGAAAGAAACAACCACAGGGGGGCTACCAAAATGAGACAAAGAAACATATTCCAAATGAAAAAAGAACAAAACTCCAGAAAAAGAAGCAAACAGAGACAAGCAATCCATCAGATACAGAGTTCAAAACACTGGTTATAAGGATGCTCAATAAACTAAGAACTTCAATAGCATAAAAAAGGAGAAGTCAGAAATGAAGGATACACTAACTGAAATAAAGAATAATTTATAGGGAATTAACAGTTGAGTACATGAAACTGAGAATCAAATCAGCTATTTGGAATATAAGGAAGCAAAACATGCCCAATCAGAACAGCAAAAAGAAAAATGAGTAAGAGACAACCAAGATGGCAGCATAGGTAAAAGCCTAAACTTGCTGACACATACAACCACATTAAAACTACAACTAAAAGACAAAATGAATACTATCCAGAACCACAGGAAGTCTGGCTGAGTGGAAATTCTACAACTAGTGGAGAACAGTGTGGAGTTTCCTCAAAAAACTGAAAATGGAACTCCCATTTGACCCAGTAATCCCACTTCTAGGAATATATCCCAAGAAACTAGAAACACCAATCAGAAAGGATATATGCACCCCTATGTTCATAGCAGCACAATCTACAATAGCCAGAATTTGGAAACAGCCTAAGTGTCCGTCAGCAGATGATTGGATCCAAAAACTTTGGTACATCTACACAATGGAATACTATGCGGCCATAAAAAATAAGGAATTCTCATCATTTGCAGCAAACTGGATGGAACTGGAGAACATCATGCTGAGTGAAATAAGCCAATCAATGAAAGAGAAACACCACATGACCTCACTCATTTGTGGATAACAAAGAGCATTATAAACTGATGAACCAAAAGATAGATATAGAGACAGTAAATCAACAAGTAGACTGTCAAATTACAGCGGGGAGGGGAGGAAGATCTGGGGGAGATAATAGATCAACCGAAGGACTTTTATACATGCATATAAGTATAACCAATGGACACAAAACTCTGGGGAGGGAGGGGATGTGTGGGAGGGAGGGTGGGGGGCAAAAAAAAAAAAAAATCAATAAAATATATTAAAAAAAAAAAAAAAAAAAATTCTACAACTAGAGGGAAAGAGAAAAGCACAATGGGTCCGGTAGGAGGTGCGGAGGTATGGAAGTTTGGAGGTATGGAGAGGCACACAAAAGGGGCTGGCAACTGGGCATGTTGGTGTCTTTTTCAGTCAGGAGGGAGATACAAGCTCCCAACTGCTATGAACTGCACTTTCAGGAGAGACTCTGGGGACCCAGACTTATACTGAGAGAAAATGGACTGTCTGGCATTGGGATAGAATGTGAGGGTGGCTTTCTCTCAGAGATGCTTGCAGCAATCATTGTTCCAGAACTGTGATGCAGGACACAGAGAACTGGGGGCCTCTTCGTGGCAGGGCTGATGGGTAACCAATGCTGTTTTCTCTGCCCTGGTGATTCCCTGAGACCCGGCCCCACCCAATTTACAACCTCATCCAAGCTGTGCACAGAGGCTTTTGCATATGAATGGCGGCCTTTTGCAATCTAAAACCTAACAAACTGCAGCTGTGTCAGAGAACCCCAGAACTTCCAAAAGAAGGCCCAAGGCTGGAAAACAGCTTGCATTGCTTCACAGCTGGGCCTCATCTGGGCAACTCTAAACCCTAAACAAAGAAGAAAAATCTGCAGATATCTCTTTATCTGCTGCTGGGCGGCCTCAGGCAGTGGCTGACTTTGCACCTTCTTGGAGATCCAGGAGCCAGTGTACCCAGTGGTCAGAGAGAGACCATCCAAATTACAACTCTTCACATCCATAAGAGACACACTCAGGGACAGATTCAGTGAGCACCAAAGCCCCAGTGAAGCAAGTTATAAGGGTGTCTCCTACACAGAAGTTCTCCATTGTAGACAAAACTGGTCCTCACAGCCAATTGGCCTGAAGGTTAATTCCACCCAATGATACGAACAGTAATCAAGGCTAACCTACAACAAGACTGTGCACACAGCCCACAAAGGGGTGCACCAAGAGTGTCCACCTCAGGTAATTAGGGAGGTTGAACCACTGGGCCCTATAGGACACCTAGCACATTAAGCCACTCTATCAACACAGGGAGGCAGCCAAGATGTGAAGACAAAGAAACAGGTCACAAATGAAAGAAATGGAGGAAATCAAACTATTGGATATAGAGTTCAAAACCATGTTTATAGGATTACTCAAGAATCTTCTAGAAACCTCTGAGAAATATAGGGAGACCCTCAAGGATATGAAAAAAACAAAAAAAAAAAATTAGAAATGAAGCATACACTGACTGAAATAAAGAATAATATACAGAGATCCAACAGCAGACTTGATCCCAAGAATCAAGTCAAAGTTGAAATACAAAGAAGCAAAGGACACCAATGCAGAAAAAAGAATCTAAAAATATGAAAATAGTGCAAGGAGCCTCTGGGACAACTTCAAGTATACCAACATCCAAATTATAGGGGTGCCAGAAGAAGAGAGAGAGCAAGATAATGAAAACCTATTTGAAGAAACAGTGACCAAAAACTTCCCCCACCTGGTGAAAGAAATAGACTTACAAGTCCAGGAAGCACACAGAACCCCAAACAAAAGGAATCCAAAGAGGACCACACCAAGACACATCATAATTAAAATGCCAAGGGCAAAAGGCAAAGAGAGAATATTAAAAGCAGCAAGAGAAAAAGTTAGTTACCTACAAGGGAGTACCCATACAACTCTCAGCTGATTTCTCAATAGAAACTATGCAGGCCAGAAGGGAGTGGCAAGAAATATTCAAAGTGATGAATAGCAAGAACCTACAATCAAGACTACTCTACCCAGCAAAGCTATCATTTAGAATTGAAGGTCAGATAAAGAGCTTCACAGATAACAAAAAGCTAAAGGAGTTCGTCACCACCAAACCAGTATTATATGACATGCTGAAGGGTATTCTTTAAGAAGAGGAAGAAAAAAAAGGTAAAGACAAACATTATGAACAACAAAGTGACAACAAATACATATCTATCAACAAGTAAATCTAAAAGTCAAGTGAATGAAAAATCTGATGAACAGAATAAACTGGTGAATAGAACAGAATTAGAGGCATAGAAAGGGAGTGAACTGACAATTCTCAGGGGGGGATGGTGTGTAGAGGATGTGGGAAAAGACTGGACAAAAATCGTACACCTATGGACGAGGGCAGTGGGGGGCAGACAAAGGCAGGGCGTGGGGTGGGAATGGGGTGGAGGGGAGCTATAGGGGAACAAACAGGAACAACTGTAATAATCTAAACAATAAAGTTTTATTTTAAAAAAGAAAATGGAATAAAAAATAAGTATAGTGTAAGGACTCTGTGGGATAACTTCAAGAGTACCAAATTACACACCATGGAGGTGCTGAAAAGAGAAGAGAGCAAGAAATTAAAAACCCATTTGAAAAAATAATGGCAGAAAACTTCCCTAATTTGGTGAAGGAAATATACATACAAGTCCAAGAATCACAGAACCCAAAAAAGATGAACCCAAAGAGACCCACACCAAGACTCATCTAATTAAAATACAAAAGTTTAAAGACAAAGAAAGAATCCTAAAACCAGCAAGAGAAAAGCAGTTTATTACCTATAAGGGAGCTCCAATAAAAATTCCAGCTGACATCTCAACAGAAATGTTGCAGGCCAGAAGGAATTGCATGAAATTTTCAAAGTGATGAAAAGCAAGGGCTTACAACCAAGATTACTCTACCAAGCAATACTATCATTTGGAATTCAAGGACAGATAATGAGCTTCCTAGATAATAAAAAACTAAAGGGGTTCATCACCAGTAAACCAGAATTATATGAAAGATTAAAGGGTCTTTAAGAAAAAAAAGATAAAAATATGAGTGATAAAATGGCAATGAAGACATATCTATCAAGAGTTGAATAGAAAAAACAAATTATAGAAACACTCAAAACAGAAACAGACTCATAGATACAGAGAAAATTTTGATGGCTGCCAGATGGGAGGGGTTTTGGGGGGATGGATGGAAAAAAGTGAAAGGATTAAGAAGTACAAATTGGGAGATTCCAAGATAGCAGCCGGGAGGAGAGAGTATGAGTGATAGCAGGACAAAAAGGAGACTTGTGGATGTGGTGTGTGTGTGTGTGTGTGTGTGTGTGTGTGTGTATGTGTGTGTGACTGAAGGACAGCTAGATCTCGCAGGACCTTTGGAGGCTACGGGAATGGGCTCACATAGCCCGGCAGCCTCTGCAATGGCTATAATCAATCCTGGAGCACCAGATCTGCCACAGAGGCAGTGACATATTGAAGGAGAGAGCTGCTGTGACTGTGAGCCCAGCCTCACCTCCACCCAGGGGCCCTCAGACACCATCTGGACAGGGACCTGCTGCCTCGGCTGCTGACCCAGGGACACTAGGATTCCAGTCTGCCCAGCTAAGGGCTATTATGAGTTCCAGAGTGTGCTCCCCTCCTGCCAGATAGACACTTTTAGCCCAGGACACTGCAGCCATTCCAGCACCTTTGTGAGCAGTAGCTGCCAGCACCCACGACCACCCAACCCACCACAAATCCCACCGCTGCAGCCACAAGACTCGCATGACTTGACAATTAGATTCTTCAGTGAGAGCAAAAATGGGGAGACAGAAGAACCATCACCAAAGGAAGGAAGAGGAATCAAAAGAAGAGGAACTAAATGAAACTGAGGCATGCAATATGTCAGAAAAAATTCATAATAAGGGTCATACAGTTCATAAACCAGATGAAAAAAAATCAACAACCTATGTAAGAATCAGGAAGAAATAAAAAGTGATATAGCTACAATAAAAAAAAAAAACACTATGGAAGCTTTCAACAGTAGACTAGAAGAAGTGGAGGATCGAATTAGCAAATTAGAAGACAGGGAAGCAAAACACACCCAATCTGAACTGCAATTAGAGGGGAAAAATCAAAAGAGAGGAGAGCCTGAGGGAGCTTTAAGATAACATAAAATGAAGCAACATATGTATAATAGGGGTTCCAGAATGAGAAGAGGAGGAGCAAGGGTTAGAAAACATATTTGAAGAAATAATGTCAAAAAACTTCCCTGATTTAGGGTAGAAAAGTCACTAAAGCAGAGTCCCAAACAAGATGAAACCCAAAAGACCCACACCAAGACACACCATAATTATAATGGCAAATGTTAACAACAAAGAGAGAATCTTAAAGGCTGCAAGAGAGAGACAGAAGTGATCTCCCATTAGATTATCAAATAATTTCTCAACAGAAACAAATCAGGCCATAAAGGAATGGAAGGAAGTAAAAAAAAGTGATGCAAAGCAAGGGACTGAATCCAAGAATACTCTATCTAGCAAGGCTATGATGGAAAATTGAAGGGAAAATCAGGAGTTTCACAGACAAAAAAAAATCCTAAGGGAGCTTATCATTACAAAGCCAGTAATGCAAGAAATGCTAAAGGGACTGTTGTAAATAGAAGACATAAAAAGGGGATGGGAAAAAATGATGAGAAACCAAGATGGCGGCAAAGGTAAATGTCTAACTGCAGCCACACACACTTTCAAAATATACAACTGAAATACAAATTGGACATCATCCAGAACTAGAGGAAAGTTGACTGACAGGAAATTCTACAACTAGAAAGAAAGAGAAAACCAGAAGGAAAATCAGAGGAGCTGAAAAAGCCTAAGGTACGGAGACACGGTGCGCACGTGGGGAGAGGAAAGGGCCGGAGAGGAGGGGCGGCTGAGTGTCTGGTTGGCATTCCCTAGCTGGAAGGAGATAAAAGGCTCCAGACTGATCTGAGCCCCTGTTCGGACTGCACTGAACCCCAGTTCTGGGTGAGACCCTGGGGACCCAGGCACATACAGAGGGATTCTAAGCAGTAAGGCAGAAACTCTGGGGAGCAGCAAAAAGCAGAGCACTGGAGTCACGCACATTGTGCGCAGAGGACAGAATGTTGACTGTGCCGCTGGATTGCCCTAGTGGGAAGGAGACAAAAGCTCCGGACTGTGCTGAGCCCTAGTTCTGACTGCACTGAACCCAAGTTCTAGACCAGATCCTGGGGACCCAAGCTCATACGGAGGGAATCTGGGCTGTAAGGCGGAAACTCAGGGGAGCGGCGAAAGGAAGTCCTGGAGGCATGCATATTGTGGGCAGAGGATGGACTGTTGACTGTGCCACTGGATTGCCCTAGCAGGAAGTAGACAAAAGCTCTGGACTGCACTGGACCCCACTTCCAACTGCACTGAACCCCAGTTCCGGGCTCATGGGGGGAGAGACTAGACTGTCTGGTAGTGGGCGAAACTCGAGGGCACCTTTCTCTCAGAGGTGCTTCAGCGAGTACCAAAGCAGCAAGTACCAAAGGACACTAAGAAACACTGAGACTCAGGAACCTCATAGGGTGGGGCTGACAGAAAGCCAAGGCTGTAGGCTCCACCTTGAAACTCCGCCCCATCCAAGCTGAGCATAGAGGCTCTTGAATAAGGCTGTCTCCCAGCATAGACACAGCTGATCCTCACAGCCAATTGGCCTGGAGGTCAATTCCTCCCAGTGATACCAACAACAATTAAGACTTAACTACAAAAGGCTGTACACACAGTCCACAAAGGGGTACACCAAGATAACTGGGAGGCTGACCCACTGAACCATAATAGGACACCTTAACACACAAAGCCACACTGCCAACTCAGGAAAGCAGCAAAAATGCCGAGACAAGGAAACAGATCACAAACGAAAGAAATGGAGGACAAGAAGCGACTGGATATAGAGTTCAAAACCACGCTTATAAGGTTTTTCAAGAATTTCCTAGAAAAGGCCGATAAAATAAATGAGACCTATGAGGATATGAAAAGGGATCAACTAGAAATAAAGAATACATTGTCTGAAGTAAAAAATATTATACAGAGTCCTAAAAACAGAATGGAAGATCACAAGAATCAAGTCAAAGAGTTGGAACACAAAGAGCCAGAGGACACTCCTCCACAGAAGCAAGAAGACAAGAGAATTCAGAAAGTTGAAGATAGTGTAAGAAACCTCTGGGACAACGTCAAGCGAACCAACATCAGAATTATGGGGGTCCCAGAAGATGAGAGAGAGCAAGATACCGAAAACATATTGAAAGAAATAGTGACAGAAAACTTCCCCCACCTGGGGAAAGAGATAGACTTACAAGTCCAGGAAGCGCACAGAACCCCAAGCAAATGGAACCCCATGAGGACCACACCAAGACACATCATAATTAAAATTCCAAGAGCAAAAGACAAAGAGAGAATATTAAAAGCAACAAGAGCAAAGCAGGTAGTTACCTATAAAGGAGCACCCATACGATTGTCAGCTGATTTCTCAACAGAAACCATGCAGGCCAGACAGGAATGGCAAGAAATATTCAAGGTGATAAACAGCCAAAAATACTCTACCCAGCAAAGCTATCACTCAGAATCGAAGGCCAGATAAAGAGCTTCACAAATTCAAAAAAGCTAAAGGAGTTCATCACCACCAAACCAGAATCATATGAATTGCTGAAAGGGGTTCTTTAGGAAGAGAAAGAAAATAAAGATAAAAATTATGAACAAATATGTAACTATCAACAAGTGAATCTAAAAACCAAGGAAATTAAAAAACCTGATGAACAATATTAACTGGTGAATATAATAGAATCAGAGGTATGGAAGGGGAGTAGACTGAAGATTCCTGGGGAAAAGAGGATTGGGGGTGCGGGAAGAGACTGAACATAAACTGTGCACCTATGGATGAGGACAATGGGGGGTGGGGAAAGAGCAGAGGGTGGGGTGGGAACCTGGTGGAGGGGGGAAAATATGAGGAACTTTTGTAATAATATGAACAATAAAGATTTATTTTAAAAAAAGCGGGGAATGGAAGCGGGGACAGAAGTAATACAGGCAAAAAAAATAAAAAATGACTACAAACAAGTACCTATCAATAATAACTTTAAACGTAAATGGCCTAAATATTCTATTCAAAAGACATCAAGTGGCTGAATGTATAAGAAACCATGACCCATATATATGGTGTAAACAAGAGAAACACCTCATAAAAAGAGAATCACACAGACTGAGAGTGAAGGGATGAAAAAATATCTTTCAGGCAAATGAAAAAAAAAAAAAAAGCTGGGGTAGCAATACTTATATGTGACAAAATAGAACTTGAAGTGAAGTCCATAACAAAAGATAAGGAAGGGCACTTCATAATACTAAAGGAATTGATACAAAAAGAGGATATAATGCTGGTAAACATATATGCACCCAATACAGGAGCACCCAAGTACATAAAAGAAACTTATGGAAAATATCAAGGAAGAGACTGAGAGCAATACAATCATAGTAGGAGACTTTTATACCCCACTGACATCACTGGATAAGTCCTCTAGACAAAAAATCAGAAAAGAAACAGCAATCCTAAATGACTCACTAGATCAGATGGAGTTAATTGACATCTTCAGAACATTTCACCCCAAAGCCACAGAATATACATTCTTCTCAAGTGCACATGATACATTTTCAAAGATAGACCACATAATGGGTCACAGGCAAAGTCAACCCAAATCCAAGAAGACTGAAATCATATCAAGCATTTTCTCAGATCACAATGGCATAATATTAGAAATAAACTACAATAAAAACAATCAAAATAATTCTAACATTCGGAGGCTAAATAGTATGCTATTAAACAATGATTGGGTTTCCAAAGAGATCAAAGAATAAATTTAAAATATCCTGGAAACAAATGACAATGAAAACAGAACATTCCAAAACCTATGAGACACAGTGAAAGCAGTCCTGAGACATATAGACAAAGGGAACAGATGAGGCCTACCCAAAAAAAAAAAAAAAAGGAAAAAAATTATGTAAATCTACAACTTTAAAGAGTTTGAAAGAGAGTAACAATAAAAGCCCAGAGTGGCCGAAAACGGTTTGGCTCAGTGGTAGGGTGTCGGTCTGCGGACTGAAGGGTCCCAGGTTCGATTCCGGTCAGGGGCATGTACATTGGTTGCGGGCACATCCCCGGTGGGGGGTGTGCAAGAGGCAGCTGGTCGATGTTTCTCTCTCATCGATGTTTTTCTCTCATCGACGTTTCTAGCTATCTTTTTCCCTTCCCTCTCTTTAAAAAAATCAATAAAATATGTTTAAAAAAAAAAAAAAAGCCCAGAGTGAACAGAAGGAAGGAGATAATAAAGATAAGAGCAGAAACAAATGAAATAGAAAAAAAAAAAAAAAAAGATCACGGAAACCAAGAGCTGGTTCTTTGAAAGGATAAAAGATTGATGAAACTCTAGCCATACTCACCAAGAAGCAAAAAGAAAGTACCCAAATAAACAAAATCAGAAATGAAAGAGGGGAAATAACAACAGACACCACAGAAATATAAATCACTGCAAAAAATAAAATGAACCACTCTATTCCAACAAACTAAACAACCCAGAGGATATGGACATATTCCTAGAAAAATACGACCTTCCAAAACTCAATCAAGAACAATAAAAAAGTCTCAACAGGCTGATAACTAAGGTGGAAATTGAAGCAGTCATCAAAAAACATTCAGCAAACAAAAGCCCAGGGTCAGATGGCTTCACAGGGGAGTTTTACCAAACATTCAAAGAAGAATTAAAACCTATCCTTCTCACACTATTGCAAAAAATTCAAGAGCAAGGAAGACTTCAAAGCTCTTTCTATGAAGCCAGCATTACCATAATCACAAAACCAGATAAAGACACTACAAAGAAAGAGAATTACAAGCCAATATCCGTGATGAACACAGATGCTAAAATACTCAACAAAATTCTAGCACATCGGATTCAGTATTACATTTAGAAAGATCATACACCATGATGAAATGGGATTTATTCCAAGGATGCAAGGCTGGTACAATGTCTGCAAATCAATAAACGTGATACATCACATAAACAAATTGAGAGACACAAATCATATAATCATATCAATTGATGTAAAAAAGCATTTGACAAAACCCAACATACTTTCCTGATAAAAACTCTCAGCAAAGGGGAAATAGAGGGATCAAACCTCAAGATAATAAAAGCCTTAAATGACAAACTTATAGCCAACATCATAATCAATGGGAAAAAACTAAAACCATTTCTCCTAAGAACAGGAACAAGACAGGGATGCCAACTCTCACCACTCCTGTTCGACATATTACTGGAAGTGCTAGTCACAGGAATCAGATAAGAAGAAATAAAAGGCATCCAAATTGGGGGGGGGGGGGGTAAAATTATCATTATTCCCAGATGACATCATATTGTACAAAGAAAATTTAAAAACTCCATAAAAAAAAAACTACTGAAATTAATAAATGAATTGGGCAATGTAGCAGGATACAAAACTAATACCCAGAAATCTATGGCCTTTTTATACACCAATAATGAACTCACAGAAAGAGAAACTAAAAAAAAAAAAACCAACCCCATTTACCATTGCACCAAAAACTACTATACCTAGGAATAAATTTAACCTAGGAGGTAAAGGACCTGTACTCAGAAAATTACATTAATTGGTAGAATCAACATCATTACAATGTCCATACTATCCAAAGCAATCTATGGATTCAATGCAACCCCGTTAAAATACCAACAGCATACTTCAAAAATCTAGAATGCACTCTCCAAAAATTCACCTGGAATAAAATAAATAAATAAATAAATAAATAAATAAATAAATAAATAAAAGACCCCGAATAGCTGCAGCAATCTTGAGAAAGAAGAACAAAGTTGGAGGTATCACAATACCAGTTATCAGCCTATACTACAAAGCCACTGTTCTCAAAACTGCCTGGTACTGGCATAAAAACAGACATATAGACTAATGGAACAAAACAGAAAACCCAGAAATCAACCCAAGCCATTATGCTCAATTAATATTTGACAAAGGAGGCAGGAGCACACAATGGAGTCAAGACAGGCCTTTCAATAAATGGTGTTGGGGAAATTGGATACATGCAAAAAATGAAGCTATACTACCAACTTACACCATACACAAAAACAAACTCAAAATGGATTAAGGACTTAAATGTAAGACGAATCTTAGAAGAAGCCATAGGCAGCAAAGTAGCAAACATTTGTCATAGCAATATGAATCTATACAGCTCCTAGGGCAATGGAAACTAAAAAGAAAATAAACAATGGGACTACATCAAAATAAAAAGCTTCTGTGCAGCAAAAGAAACTATCAATAAAACAAGAAAATCCACTACATGGGAGAACATATTTGTCAATGCTATCTCTGATAAGGGTTTAATCTCCAACATTTACAGGGAACTCATACAACTTAATAAAAGGAAGATAAACAATCCAATCAAAAAATGGGCAAAGGACCTAAATAGACATTTTTCTAAAGAGAACATACAGAAGGCCAAGAGACATATGAAAACATGCTCAAGTCACTAATCATTCGAGAGATGCAAATCAAAACAATTATGTTCCATTCACACAGGTCAGAATAGCTATCATTAAGAAATCAACAAAGGACAAGTGTTGGAGAGGATGCAGAGAAAAAGAAACCCTCTTGCACTGCTGGTAGGAATGCAGATTGGTGCAGCCACTGTGGAAAACAGTATGGCAATTCCTCAAAAAACTAAAAATGGAACTTCGTTTGACCCAGTAATCTACTTCTAGAAATATATCCCATGAAATCAGAAACACCAATCAGAAAGGATATATGTACCCTTGTGTTCATAGCAGCACATTTTACAATAGCTAAGATTTGGAAACAGCCTAAGTGCCCATCAGCAGATAAGTGGATAGAAAACTGTGGTACATCTACACAATGGAATATTCTGTGGTAAAAAAGAAGGAATTCTTGCCATTTGCAACAGCATGGAAAGACCTGAAAAGCATTATACTAAGCAAAATAAGCCAGTCAGAGAAATATAAATATCACATGATGTCACTCATTTGTGAAATATAATGAACAACATAAACTGATGAACAAAAACAGAACCAGAGTCATAGAAGTATGGAATAGACTGTCCAACCTATGAGGGAAGGTGGGGGTGAGGGGATAAGAGATCATCCAGAGGACTTGTATACATGCATATGAGCATAACCAATGGTCACAGATGAGGATGGCGAGGGGGGAGGAAAATGGGGGATGGGGGGCGGAGGGAAGGGGTAGTGTGGGCATGTGCTAGGGTGTGGAGATGGCTGGGGAGAGGTCAAAGGGGTCAAAAGGAGGCTTATATGATACTTTAAACAATAAAGAATTTAAATGAAAAGAGAAAGAGGTACAAATTGGTTGTTACAGAATAGTTGTGGGGATATAAAGTACAGCATAGGGAATATAGTCAATACTATTCCAATAATTATGTATGGTGATAGATGAGTGTGAGATTTATAAGGACGATGATCACTTAGTAAGTTATATAATATTAAGTCACCGGAGTGCACACCTGAAACTAATATAATAATGTATGTCAATTATAATTAAAAAATAAAAAATGAATGTAGGTGAAATGATGTGAACACTTTCCAAGTCCAGCTGATAAAATCTCCCACAATTTTTTCTCCATGCTCTCTCCTCTTTCCTCTGAGTAGTAATGACAATAAAAGAGCACCTTGGAAGCCATGTTTTAAAGATGATCAAGCCTGCTACTAGCTTAAGTCTTTGAATAATCTCATGGAGAATTGCCTACTGACTTAAAAACTCACTCATCTGTTTATTCCCTTAAGTAAACTTTAATGTTTAGAGATATTACCTGTTTGAAATTATTTGTGTCACTGTCCTAACATACCCTAATAAATATGGTGTGCTCCTAAAAGATTTTATTTTCTATGATTCTGCAATTGCCTACAAAATAAAGTTCAAACTCCTGACCTATCCCAAGGTACCTTAGTAATTATTTTTCTCCAATTACTTTGCTACATTCATCATACTTCTACTAAACAGAACAGGGTCTTATATATATTCCATATTTACCTTTATCTATGCTTGTTTAAAATGATCCCTTCATCTGCTATAGTGTTTCATTCTATCTCCATAAAACTAAAATTCATAATTTTCAAGTCGTACAAATGCTACCTGTTCCATGAAACCTTCTCTGATTCCTCTAGATCAGGGGTGGGGAACATCTGGCCCCCAGGCTATATAAGGCCTGTAAAATCATTTTGTCCGGCCCTGCCAAGGCATTAGGGTGAGTTAAATATTGGACCACATATGGTAGGCTAATTTTTAAAAAAATATATTTTAGTGATTTCAGAGAGGAAGGGAAAGGGGGAGAGAGATAAAAACATCAATGATGAGAAAGAATCATTGATCAGCTGCCTCTTGCATGCCCCCTACTGGGGATTGAGCCTGCAACTTGGGCATGTGCCCTGACTGGGAATCAAAACCATGACCTTTTGGTCCATAGGTCAGCATTCAACCACTGCGCCAGCCAGCCAGGCAGCAGGCTAATTTTTAAGTTGATAATTTTGTATGGCCCTCAAATGATATTAATATCCAAATGGCCCTTGGCAAAAAAAAAAAAAAGGTTCCCACACCTGCTCTAGATGAAAACAATTTTCCCTATTTTAAATCCTAACAGGACTTTATATTTCTCTAATAATCTTCCTCATTTTTTTTTATATATATATTTTATTGATTTTTTACAGAGAGGAAGGGAGAGAGATAGAGAGATAGAAACGTCAATGAGAGAGAAACATCGACCAGCTGCCTCTTGCACACCCCCTACCGGGGATGTGCCCACAACCAATGTACATGCCCTTGACCGGAATCGAACCTGGGACCTTTCAGTCCGCAGACCGACGCTCTACCACTGAGCCAAACCGGCTTCGGCAATCTTCCTCATTTTTTTTCATTTGCCAATAAGTATATTTTAATACCTACTAGTCTATATACTTTTAAAGCCAAGATCTTTATCTGATTCATCTTTATATTGTCTTTGGCACCTAAACTGTATTTTTTACAGAGCAGAGATTCAATAAACATCCTATATAATCCTATAGAATAAAGAGGTAATATGAAAATTGATCATCATGATCAAGATGGCCATGCTCATGTGGTCACAATATGGCCACACCCATGTCATCACAAGATGGCCACCAAGAGAAGGCCGACAGGGAAGGGCACTTGGGGGCTAAAAGGCCAGCAGGGGAGGGCAGTTAGAGGTGATCGGGCTGGCAGGGGAAGGCAGTTGGGAGTGACCAGGCCGGCAGGGGAGGGTAATTGGGGGTGACCAAGCCTGTAGGGGAGGGCAGTTAGGGGCAATTGGGTCAGCAGGGGAGGGCAGTGGGGGCAACCAGGCCTGTAAGGGAGGGCAGTTGGGGGCGATAGGGCTGGCTGGGGAACATTTTGGCGTCGATCAAGCTGGCAGGGAAGCGATTAGGGGGTGATCAGGCTGGCAGGCAGAAGCAGTTAAGGGCAATCAGGCAGGCAGACAGGTGAACACTTGGGAGTCAGCAGTCCTGGATTGTGAGCGGGATGTCCGACTGTGAGATTGGGCCTAAACCAGCAGTCGAATATCCTCTAAGGCACATGTGTCAAACACAAGGCCCACGGGCCAAATCCAGCCCGCCAGGCCTTGCAATGTGGCCCGCACCGCACTGTCATCACTGCACTCCGCTGTCAGTTTATGACATTGTCAGTTTATGACTGTTCAGTAAACCATTCAGCCCGCGATTTAGGCTGGATTTTAGATTTTGGCCCCTTCTCTGATTGAGTTCGACACCCCTACTCTAAGGGTTCAGATTGGAGAGGGTGCAGGCTGGGCTGAAGGACATGTGTCTCCCCCCACTCACCCCGCCCCCCTCCCCGTGCATGAATTTAGTGCATCGGTCTTCTACTTGGTTAAATATAAAAGAGAAACAAATTAATAAAATTTCAATAATCCTAAATATTCTATCATTCTACTTAAATTAATAATATGCACTATTAATTAAAACTCAACCTCTGTAATTTTCAAACTATCTGAGATTGATTTGATGTGATTTTTATCACTTGAAACATTTATACATTTGGGTTCATAACAAAGTCATACCTGGCAGTATCCAATTTTGGGATTCCTGTATGCATAAGCAGTGAGTACTCGCCTCAGAGCAGATATGCCAGTGTCACTCTGAAAGGCTGGGTGCTCAGGCAGGGAGCGACGTAAATCACGTTCAATTTCTTCAGTAGCCAAATTGCATGTCCCTAAGGACTGTTCAACTACTTTGGCATAATAGCCAGGATGAGCAGCCATGTCATTAACAGCGCCTATAAAGATGATTACATTAACACACAAAAGAAGAGGAATGTAATAAAAACTACTTCTTGCATATATACATGAAGAATTGGAATACCTTTAAATTTAGCTTCATGCTCAAGTAATATCTGAGTACAAACAAAAGAAAAACCTTCATCCTGGAATCTATAACATGAGGACAACACCAAACTTATCCAACAGAATGACATTTTCATGAACCGTTTTCCCCCTTAACTTTCCTTTGACACTAGAGATAGAGATCCCTCCAACCAATTAGCTGTAAGTTGCCTAATGAAATAATCTGTTTAGACAATGGATATGTGGATATATCAGTAAGTACACAAAACTAACATTCCTTCTATGATTAGTTTGGATTCATGATGAATAAGACTTTATCCTAGCCATCTGTGCAATTATTTTTCATTAGCCTGATGTATAACTCCTAGAAGGGGCATAATTAATGTCTGCTAAATAAATAAATGTAATACCTGAAAAAAGCATCCAGAGCTCTCCTCTTAAGGTCTCTGGAATCCCTCTTATAACCAGATCTCGAGTCTTTTTAGTCCGAAACATAGTAACACCACGCCCACATTCTGAAAACAGGATATTCCATGACTGTTCCTTCATCTTTTCTTTTAACTATAACAGCAACAACAAAAAAATCTAAGCAACTAAAGATAATGAGACATTAACTTCTTTCAAATAACTAGATAACTCTCATCATCATGAAACAATACATATGAAAATCAAGATTGTAACACCACATGACCTCACTTATTTATGGATGATAAAGAACATTATAAACTGATGAACCAAAAGATAGATATAGAGACAGTAAAGCAACAAGCAGACTGTCAAATTACAGCGGGGAGGCTGGGGAGATCTGGGGGAGATAGATCAACTGAAGGACTTGTATACATGCATATAAGTACAACCAATGGACACAAAACTCTGGGGAAGGAGGGTATGTACAGGAGGGGGGCGGCATTGGTATATGTACAAAAATAATAATTTAATAAAAAAAATATTATTAAAAAAAAAAAGAAAATCAAGATTGTAGAAACTATCTCTCTCACTTCCTCTCTGTAAAAAATCAATAAAATATACTTAAAAAAGAAAAAGATTGTAGAAACTCAAAATCAGTATTCAGATGGGCCCAAAACTGGTCTACTTGCATCACAAAAATCTTTTAAATTCATGTGAGTGTAACAGAATTTACTATTTTAAATCTTAGCTAAACTCATATAAAATGGGAATATCAATACTTTTAGGAGGTAAAGGTTTGAACCATCATTCTCCCCAAATAAACTTGATTAGGACTGATTATTAGAAATATATACATTAAATCCTAATGTTCAACTTTTATCCTTTATCTCAATTCATGGTACAGTCCTTTTATGTAATGGAAGCACACAAGTTACACAGAAGTACCTGCTAGAAAACTTTTTCAAGCCCCAAAAGAGTGTTCAATTGTGGTACCTTCTAGTCCAGCGGTCGCCAACCGGTGGTCCGCTGACCACTTGTGGTCTTAGGTCTGAAAGGTTGGTGACCGCTGGTCTGTTCTAAGAGTTTTATTTTTGATCAAGAGTTTTAGTCCACAGTAATAAATATTTTGTTTCTATACCATTTTGGAATTAAGAGTCTCCAAATTCTGAGGGTGATATACTGTCATTAAGGCTTCAGTGTTCACAGTTTCGCTGTATTCCCTTTGACATGGCAAAGATTGTACCTCAATATTATCAGATGGATCTGTAGAATGAGAACTAATAGGAACCTGAAAAAGAAAGAATGTAATTATTCCAAGTGTATGCTTAATAGTTTTTACAAAAAGAAAAGTGATGTTTTATCTATCGTTTATAAACCACAACTTATATGCATAGTAAATATTTTAAAAGCAATATTTTAAGGAGACAAGGAGACATTATTTTTCTATCAAAATTATAGACACAACAAATTAATATCTGTAACAGAAAACTCAGGAACTAAGTGAACCAAGCCACTCCCTTACAAAAGCAATAAAATACTTGCAAAATGTTAGAAAAAAACCGCACAGAACATAAGAAATTAACCAAAGGCACAGAACAAATGGAAAAGCATCAATTCAAGTAAAATGAATGAATATCAACAAGAACACTCCAGTCTGTGAAATTTTAATTTGAGGCTATTCCTATTTGCTAGCCTCTCAAGCTCAGAGGTGTGGTAGCCATGAAAGCCAGCATTTTCATACCCAAGGATCTTTCATTGGAGCTTCACTAAAATTCCCATCCCTAGGACACAGTCTGTATTTTGACCAAAGTATCACCTCTCTGGAAAATCCCTATTTGCAGGGTGTTATCATTTAATTTGATTCAAAGCTCAGCTCTGTGAAAAAAGTCCCTTCTCTGTTAGAAAAAATATATAGCAATATACTAATTACATCACAGCTGTCTAAACCTAATTATATATATTGAAAACAAAAGCCTGGCTAGAAACTTAAAAGGAAGGCCTGGAGAACTAGATGGCCATAAGGAACTTTGAAAGGTTCCAGCATATTCTTGGGGATCTAAATGTATACGTGCATGTGCGGGGCTATAAACCTGCACAAGAAAAGAAAGAGACAGAAGAAAAGGTCCCAGTCACTCAACTCTGGCTGGCTTTGGAAGTAAGAAATAAAAGCTAAGACTGATTTGTAAACTGCCAAAAGGTTGAGGTGTACCTTCACACAAAGATCTCGTGGCAAAAGGTGGTAAACTTAATGCTTTCAGGCATTTAAGGAAATCTGATCTATCATTGGCTGACCACCAATTTATACTGATCCAGTGGCTGATCCAAGCATCCAGGCTTAAAAATAAAAATAAGAAGTATAAAAAACAAAACAAAAGTAAACCAATAAAATGTCCTTGAGAAGCCAGTTTTTGGATTTTGTAAACTAAAAATGTAAAGCAGCTATCATAACTAGATTCAAAGAACTAAAGGAAACTTGAAAAAATAAAGGACTCAGTTAAAAAGAGGGCAAAAGATGCCCTGGCCAGGTATCTCAGTTGCTTATAACATCATCTCGATATGCCAAAGTTGAGGGTTTGATTCCTAGTCAGAGCACATACAAAAATCAACCAATGAAATAAGAGGAACAACATAAATAAATAAGAGGAACAACAAATGGATGTTTCTCTTTCTCTCCCTCTTCCACTCTCTCTAAAAATCAATTTTAAAAAATGTAAAAAAGATTATTCATTAAAAATAAAGAGTGATCCAAGATAGCAATGGATTAGGTGGAAGCTACAGTAACCTCCTCCCAGGACCAAACTGGAATTACAATTAAATTATATACAAATCAGAGAGAAATCAAGATGGCGGCATAGGGTAAACACCTGAATGCAGCATATAACAACAAATTTGAATTTAGAACTGGAAAACAGGGGAAACATCACCCTGAAGCGCCAGACGGCTGGCCGAGAGGAGGCTCTACCATCTGGAAAAGAGAAAGAAGGCATGCTGAATCTCAGGAACTGTGAAGGTGTGGAGAACTGTGCGCACAAAAAGGCGGCCACAGAGTTCGTTGCAGGCTTGCTTTCGGAGCGCGGAGAGGGCTGGCCGAGTTCACTGCTGGCTTACTCCCGGTACACGGAAAGGGCACACAGCTAATGCGCGGCTAGCTTTCTTGTTCGGGAGGAAAACAGAACCACCCTATTGCTCTGATAGACGGCCCCAGACAGGGAGAGGACAGACTGTCAGGCAGTGGGCAGAGATCTCTCAGAGGTATGTGAAGCCAGCAGCCATTACTGCGGGACTCAGAAACCAGACCCTCGTAGGGAGGGGCTGAATAAAGCTTGTTTGCACCACCAATAGACTCCGCCCCATCCAAGCGGAGCACAGAAGCCCTTCCAGTGGCTAGCTTTCTAGTTCGCTGCAAATAGGACTCTCCTAGGGAGGAACAGACAGCAATACAAAGCTTGTCTGCCCTATACCAAAGAGATGCACACGCCTGCAACTAATCTTGCGGGATTCACCAAAGCTTGGCTGTGCCACCCCGAGACTCCACCCCATCCAAGCGGAATACAGAAACCCTCCTAGTTGAGACACTTCTGATCCTCATAGCCAATTGGCTTGGAGATCAACCCTTCCCAGTGATACCAACAACAAGCAAGGCTTAACAACAAGACTGCACACACAGCCCACAAAGGGCTACACCAAGACTGTCCACCTCTGGTAGCTGGGAGGCTGACACACTCAACCATATAGGACACCTTAACACACAAAGCCACACTACCAACTCAGGGAAGCTGTGAAAATTACGAGACAATGAAACAGATCACAAACAAAAGAAATGGAGGACAAGAAGCGACTGGATATAGAGTTCAAAACCACGCTCATAACGTTTTTCAAGAATTTCCTAGAAAAGGCCGATAAAATAAACGAGACCTATGAGAATATGAAAAGGGATCAACTAGAAATAAAGAATACATTGTCTGAAGTAAAAAATATTATACAGAGTCCTAAAAACAGAATGGAAGATCGCAAGAATCAAGTCAAAGATTTGGAACACAAAGAGCCAGAGGACACTCCTCCACAGAAGCAAGAAGACAAGAGAATTCAGAAAGTTGAAGATAGTGTAAGGAACCTCTGGGACAATTTCAAACGAACCAACATCAGAATTATGGGGGTCCCAGGAGAAGAGAAAGAGCAAGATACCGAAAGAATACTGGAAGAAATAGTGACAGAAAATTTCCCCCACCTGGGGTAAGAAATAGACTTACAAGTCCAGAAAGCGCACAGAACCCCAAACAAAAGGAATCCAAAGAGGACCACACCAAGACACATCATAATTTAAATTTCAAGAGCAAAAGACAAAGAGAGAATATTAAAAGCAGCAAGAGAAAAGAGAAAAGCAATTTAGTAATGTAGAAAAAGGAGCACCCATACGATTGTCAGCTAATTTCTCAACAGAAACCATGCAGGCCAGACAGGAATGGCAAGAAATATTCAAGGTGATGAATAGCAAGAACCTACAGCCAAAAATACTCTAACCAGCAAAGCTATCACTCAGAATCGAAGGCCAGATAAAGAGCTTCACAAATAAAAAAAATCTAAAGGAGTTCATCACTGCCAAACCAGAATTATATGAATTGCTGAAAGGGGTTCTTTAGGAAGAGGAAGAAGATATAGATAAAAATTATGATCAACAAATACGTAACTATCAACAAGTAAAACTAAAAGCCAAGAGAATTAAAAAACCTGATGAACAATATTAACTGGTGAATATAATAGAATCAGAGGTATGGAAGGGGGAGTGAACTGACGATTCTCGGGGAAAAGGGAAGTGGGGGGTGCGGAAAGAGTCTGAAAAAAAACCTGTGCACCTATGGATGAGGACATTGGGAGGTAGGGAAAGGGCAGAGGATGGGATGGGAACCTGGTGAAGGGGAGCAATGGAGGGGGGAAAAAATGAGGAACATTTGTAATAGTATGAACAATAAAGATTTATTTAAAAATAAAAAAATAAAATAAAATTATATACAAATCATCCTAAATAACCAACTGAAGACTAGCTGGAGAGAAGTCTTATTAACCAAGGACTTATAGAAGTAGCCATATTGAGACTGGTAGGAAGTATGGAGGCATGAGAGTGCTGGCTGGGCTTCTATGGGGATATCTCAGCTGTGGGGTTTTCCCCCTGAAAAGTTTAGGGTCTAAACCCCAAGCCAGACCCCCAAGCCTAGAGCACCAGAACCAGAAATGATGCTCACATAACATCCTGTTATGAAAAGCATCATGATCTCTGTCACCAGGGCACCCTCTTAAAGGGTCAACACAAAGAATTTTATTTATAGCCACTCATATCAAGCAACTTCCCTGACCATAATGCTCTGAAACTAGAAATCAATCACAAGAAAAGTGAAAAAACACAAAAATATGGAGGCTAAGTAATATTATACAATGAATGGGTTAGCAATGACATCAAGGAAGAAATCAAAAGATACCTTGAAACAAATGAAAATGAAAGCACAGAACCCAAAATCTGTGGAATACATGGAAAGCAGTCCTAAGGGAAAATCATAGTATTACAGACCTATCTTAAGAAAGAAGAAAAAGATCAAATAAACAATCTAACTTTACTCTTAGAGGTACTAAGAAAAGAAGAACAAAAAAGCCCAAAGTGAGTAGGAGGAAGAAAGAAGAAAATAATAAAGATCAGAGCAGAAATAAAAGGAGTAAAAAAACAACAATAAAAAAAAATCAATGAAACCAAGAGCTACATAGTTGTTTGAAAAGATAAACAATGATGAACCTTTTACCACATTCATTAAGAAAAAAGACAAAGGACCCAAATAAATAATATAAAAAATGAAAGAAATAACAACTGAAACCAAAGAAATAGAAAGGATTGTAAGAAAACATTACTTTTTAAAAAAATAAATCCTCATCCAAGGATATTTTTCCATTGATCTTTTAGAGAGAGTGGTAGAAAATGCTATAAACAATTATGCCAACAAATTTATATGAAACCACAAAAGACCCTCTATAACAACAGTGATCTTGAGAAAGTAGAACAAAGTTGTAGGTATCATGTTACCTAATATTAAACTATACTATAAGACCATAGTAATCGAAATAGCATGGTAATGGCAAAAACCAAAAACAGACACATAGAACAATTTGCACAGAATAAAGAGCCCAAAAATAAATGCCTTTATAGACAATATTTGACAAAAGGGGAAAAAACATACAATGGGTAAGGGAAAAGTTTTTGCATAGCAAAGGAAATCATCAACAAAACAAAAAATATAACCTACTAAATGAGGGAAGGTATTTGTCAATGATACAACTGATAAGGGGTTAATATCCAAAATTTATAAAGAACTCAGACAACTCAAAAGCAATAAAACAGAGGCAATCCAATTAAAAAATGGGCCTGGCTGGGTGGCTTGTTGGTTGGAGCACTGTCTCATACACCAAAAGGTGGCAGGTTCAATTTCCAGCCAGGGCACATAGGTTGTGGGTTCAATCCTACCTAGGTCAGGGTGCATATGGGAGATGAGAGGTGGCCAATTGATGATATTCTCTCTCTCTCTCTCTCTCTCTCTCTCTTTCTCTCTCTCTCTCTCTCTCTCTCTCTCTCTCTCTCTCTCTCTCTCTCATCAATAAGGAATCTAACTTCAGGTGAGGATAAAAAAGGACAGAGGAACTGATTAGACATTTCTCCAAATAAGATATACAGATGGCCATTCAACATATAAAAAGACGCTGAACACCACTAATCATCAGATAAATGCAAGTTAAAACCACAATGAGGTACCACCTTACACCTTTCAGAATTGCTATTATCAATAGTCAACAAACAAGTTTTAGTGATAATGTGAAGAAAAGGGAAGCCTCCTGAATTGTTGGTGGTTTTGCAGATTAGTGCGGCCACTGTGGAAAACAGTATGGAGTTACCTCAAAAAATTAAAAAATGTAAAGTATATATGCAACCTATGCTCATTGCAGCACTGTTTATAATAGTAAAAAAAATAGAAGTGACCCAAGTGTCACCAACAGAGGAGTGGATAAGAAAGTTGTGGTACATATCCTATATAATAAAAGGCTAATATGCAAACCGACTGAATCGCAGAATGACCAGTCGCTATGACGTGCACTGACCACCAGAGCACAGATGTGCAACACAGGAGCTTCCCAATGGTGATTAGTGTGCTCTCACAGCAGGGGCACCGCTCAGCCAGAAGCCAGGCTCAAGGCTAAGCCATCAGTTGGAAATCCCACAAGAGCTTCTGGACCTTGACAGGGCACAGGCTGAGGGACTCCCCACCAAGTGCCCAAATTTCATGCACCAGGCCTCTAGTATATACAGTATATACAATGGAATATTACTTGGCCATAGAAATGAATGAAATCTTATAATTTTCAACAGCATGGATGGACCTAGAGGGTATGCTAAGTGAAATAAGTCCTTCAGAGAAAGAAAAATACCATATAATTTCA
Organism: Pipistrellus hanaki; assembly: GCF_964339955.1. Lineage (NCBI taxonomy): Eukaryota > Metazoa > Chordata > Mammalia > Chiroptera > Vespertilionidae > Pipistrellus > Pipistrellus hanaki. Next base: position 48,669,897 of record NC_140524.1, read on the forward strand.
CTTATATGTGAAATCTAAAGAAAGAGAAAACAAAATTGAAAAAGGTGAAGAGATTAAGAAGTACAAATTGGTAGTTACAAAATAATCATGAAGATATAAAATACAGCTTAGAGAATATAGTCAATAATATTGTAATAAATATGTATGGTGCCAGGTGAAGAGATTAAAAAGTACAAATTGGGCCCAACCAGTGTGTTCAGTGGTTGAGCACTGACCTATGAACCAGGAAGTCACAGTTCAATTCCTGATCAGAGTACATGCCTGGGTTGTGGGCTTGATCCCCACTGGGGACGTGCAGGAGGCAACCAGTCTATGTTTTTTTCTCATCATTGGTGTTTCTTTCTCTTTTTCCTTCTCCCTTTCTCTCTGAATTCAATAAAAATATATTTTAAAAAGAAGTAAAAATTGGTAGTTACAAAATAATCATGGGGCCCTAGCTAATGCTCAGTGGTTAAAAAATCACAGGTTTGATTCCAGTCAAGGGCACATACCTTGGTTACAAGCTTGATCCCCAGAGTTGGTCGGGTTGACAGTGGGAAGCAACCAATTGATATGTCTCTCATATTGATGTTCCTCTCTCTTTTTGTCTCTCCCCATCCCTTCAACTCTAGAAATCAACGGAAAAAATATCCTCAGGTGAGGATTAACAAAAACCAAATGATGATGATGATGGTGGGGAAGTAAGTACAGCATAGAGACTATAGTCAATAATATTGTAATAACTATGCCTGGTGCCAGCCAGGTGGGTACTTGAAATATTGGGGAGAACACTTTGTAAAGTATGTGATTGCATAACCAGTATTCTGTACATCTAGAACTAATATAAATTAATATTAAGATATTAAATGTAAACTATAAATAAAAAATAAATTGTTGCCCTGACCAGTTTGACTCAGTGGATAGAGTGTCGGTCTGTGGATTGAATACAGGAGGCAGCTGATCAATGTTTCTCTGTCATCAATGTTTCTAACTCTCTATCCCTCTCCCTTTCTGTAAAAAAAATCAATAAAATATATTTTAAAATTAAAAATTAAAAATAAATAAATTGTTCCCCTCCCAGGTTTGGCTCAGTGGATAGAGCACTGGCCTTTAGACTGAAGGGTCCCAGGTTCGATTCTAGTTAAGGTCACATGCCCCAGTTGTGGGCTCAATCCCCAGTGTGGGGCATGCAGAAGGCAGTCAATCATTATTGTTTCTCATCAATGATGTTCTTATCTCCCTATCCCTTCCTCTTTGAAATCAATAAAAATATATTTAAAAAATAAATAAAAATAAGAAAAATATTCTTGCCCTAGCTGGTAGTTCAGTGGTTAGAGCATCACCAGCAGACTGAAGGGTCACAGGTTTGATTCTGGTCAAAGGCACATACCTCGTTTGTGGGCTAGATCCAGGCCTGGGTCGCAACCAATAGATAGTCTCTCTCTCAAAACCATGTTTCTCTCTCTCTGTGTATCTCCTCCTTCCTTCCACTCTCACTAAAAATCAATGGGGAAAAAATATCCTCAGGTGAGGATTAACAAATATAAAATTTTAAAAAATAAATTGTTAAAAAAAGAAAATATGAGTTCCTAAAAAGGATACATTCCTAATTCTCAATTCTGCTTTATAATGGGTCTTAGAGAATACAATTTCTTTTGTATTAGTCTTTTTAAAAATCCTATATAATAAAGAGCTAATATGCAAATGGTCATCATGCTCTCATATCTTAATGGCTCAAACACTCAATACTGGGGAAAGAATGCGGACCAGCCAGGCACAAATGAGCTCGTGAGAGGGGAATGGGGACGAGCCAGGCACAAATAAGCTTGCGAGAGTGGAATGGGGACCAGTTAAGCTGCGGCCCAGGAGAGGGACAAGCTGCCTGCCCCATGGTCCCTGCAGCCCAGGAGAGGGACAAGCTACCCGCCCCACAGTTCCAGGTGCCAGCGGTTGGGGATGCGGCCCAGGAGAGGGACAAGCTGCCTGCCAAGCGGCCCTGGGCACCTGAGGCTATGGCCCAAGCAAAGCCGCCTGCCCACGATCCCCTGCGGCTGTGGCCAGCCCAGGACCTGGGTGCCTGTGGCCAGCCAGAGGAAAGGAAGCCTGGGTCCTGGGTGCCTGCAACCAGCCAGAGGAGGGAATCCTGGGTCCTGGGTACAGGGCGAGGCAGAGGCAGTTAGGGATGACCAGGCCAGCAGGGGAACAGTTAGGGGCAACCAGGCTGGTTAGGGAGCAGTTAGGGGTATCAGGCAGGCAGGCAGAGGTGGTTAGGGGCAATCAGGCAGGTGAGCAGTTAGGAGCTCCCAGATTGGAGAGGGTGCAGGCCAGGGTGAGGGACTACCCCGCCTCGTGCAGAAATTTCTTGCACTGGGCCTCTAGTTAAATATAAGAATGAATAGGGAAGTCATTATGGATTACATTTGAAATAATGGACCACACAAAACACACACCTTTTTTAAAAATTACTTGATTGTTACATAATTACCTCTGTGCTAATATCGTGATATTGATTTGAAGTTGTCCCACACTTGAGCCTGAGTTTTGCCACCAGTTGTTCAAAGTCTATAACTTCACTGAAGCGAAAAGCTGTTTTTCCTTTGATGCTAATGATGACAGATTTGCTGGAATCATGTGTTTTATCTATAGCTAAGACCTGGGGGGTAAAAACATATTATAAATGAATCACATTCTCCCTTGATCCTTACACTTCTAAGCAAAATGTGTTTAGCTTACTCTTTTGTGGCTAAAAGGTTCCTGGTATTACTTATTAAATAATAAACTTTGAAAAACCATAATGAGATCTTACTTCACACCTATCTAAATAGCTGTTATAAAAAAATCAACAAAAAAGTAATGGAGAGGATGTGGAGAAAAAAAGAACCCTTGTGCACTGTTGGTGAGATTGAAAATTTGTGCTGCCAATATGGAAACCAGTATGCATGTTCCTGAAAAAATTAAAATCATAACTATCATTCCATCTTCTTGTTATTTATCCCAAGAAATCCAAAAAGATATATGCATCCTCTGTTCAATGTGACATTATTTACTAGTACAATGGCCAAGATATGATATCAATTTAAGTGTTCATCAATAGAGACTGGATAAAGAAGTCATGGTACTTATATACAATGGAATAGTAGTCAGCCATAAAAAAGAATAAAATGTTACCATTTGTGACAGCATGATGTACTTAGCAGGTATTACGCTAAGTGAAATAAGTCAGACAGAAAAATACAAATACCATATGATTTCACTTATATGTGGAATCTAAAAAACAAAATAAATGAACAAACAAAACAGAAAGAAACTTATAGATACAGGCCTCCTCAGTCTTCTCCTGGACCAACTCTGGGGTTATTCACAGAGGGGACAGGTTGAGCGGTGGCGGGGTAAGCACCCCAGGGAACAGGAGGACGTGAGGCCCTGAGGCAAGGAAAGTGACAAGCTGCCCTTCATTGTCAGCCAGGGATGAGTACACGGCCATCCGTCTGCCTGGCCATGATCCCGCATCCACAGAGATGTTATCCACTGGTGTCCACGGCCTGTGGGCCACCTACTACCAGGTCTTCAATAAAGTGGAGCTCAAGCTGTCTGAGAAATTGGAGCCACTGTACAACCATTTGGCAGAACACTTTTTTTCTGAGCTCCAATTATGAAATGGGGGTTGTTGTGTGCTGGATTGGCTGACATGGCTTGACCTACAGAAAATCTCAGTACAGCTTAGTCTGATGTTTTGATGATTACAGGGCTTATTTGGTCAAGATACTCACTTGTAATTATTCCAAAAAACCTGAGTCTGTTTGCTATTAATTTCTTTGTTGGGGCAGCAGGAGCTCTTTTGTATTTGGAGATATAATCAAGAACTAAAAACTAATGCAAACAGGAATTCCTGATCATCCCAACACCTTAGATGTAGCCATAACCAGTGGGACCTAATTTGTTTTATTATTTGCTTATTGGTAAGGTGTTGCTCCCTGTGCTAATGATTAGAACACATTTTTTTAAAAAAATATAACTTAACTAGGAGCAAGTACACAATTCAGCAGAAAAATAAAGCAAATTTAAAAAAAGAAACTTATGGATACAGAGAAAAAAATTAATGGTTGCCAGATGAGAAGAGGTTTGGGGAGCTGGTGAAGTGATTAAGAAATACAAATCGGCAGTTACAAAACAGTCATGGGGATATAAAGTATAGCATAAGGAATATAGTCAGTAATCTATATATATAAAAGGCTAATATGCTAAGTGTCCGACGGTCTGGTCGCTATGACATACACCAACCACCAGGGAACAGATGCTCAATGCAGGAGCTGCTGAGCAGCAGTGACTTGCCAGCGGTGGTTCTTGGGTCACGCACCCCGAAACCAGAGAGGAGGGAGCCTGATTCCTGGCGGGGCTGCATGATTACACCTTTGGCTGTGGGTTATGTTGTTGCTGGGTCACTACTGGCCCTGAATCTGGTTGCTGCACACTTGTATTTGCATTCCACAACCTGTACTATAGCAACTTTGCAGAGTGCCCTCTCGCACTCTAGGACCCCTCAGTGGATGTTGGAGAGCTGGTTTCGACCAGATCCCCACCTGCTGGAGGGACCCCATGAGGTTGGCTTCAAGGTGTGCCTGGCCCGTCTCGCCCAGTCCTACCTCACTGGCCACCTTCTAATTAATTTCATTTCAATGTGCACAAGTCCATGCACCACATCACTAGTATTATAACTATATATGATTTCAGGGGGTACTAGACTTATCGGGGTGTAAATATCTAACCACTACACTATATATCTAAAGTTAATATATAATTGAAAAAAATTTAAAAAGAAAATAATAAAATTTCTCATTATCCTAAAAAGAAGAAATAGACTTTATATACTAGTTGTACCACTGATACAAGTGCAAGTTATTTAACTTTTCAAGGGAAAGTCTTAACTAACATGTAGTCTTTAAAAATTATAATTCTGTTTAGTGGTGCAATGCTGACTATTTCTGACTTACACAAAAGCTATCAATTCTATTTTTTATCACTGTGTATATCAAATATCTAAGTTTTGGTGTTCATGTCATATACATCTGACTAATCATGTTCCGTTTTGAGTCATCCTAAACCCTTATCTTCTAAATTTTTATCTAACTTTTTTCATTTTCAATAAGAGCTATAAGGCTGAGTACTTTTATACTGAAGAATAATGCTGGACTTAAAAAATTATTATCTAAAAATTACTAAAATAATGTGGCATAATGAGTTTTTAATAATTTATAGAATTAAAGGAAATTTTACTCTGAATGATAACATCTTCAAACTAAAAACTGGTATGCAACCAAATTTACATTACCTCTCGAAATGGAATGATTACACTGCATAGATTGCCGTCCTGGCTAGCAAAGCAGATATAGTTCTCTGAGATGCACATTTTGCCATGAGCATTGAAGTGGCTGAATGGCACCCATAAAAAACATTCATGTACTTCTTTCAAAGTCTCTTCTTTGGGCAGCCTAAAAAAAGCATTATACTGCTCACTGTGGGCTCGATCTTCTAGACCTCTGTACGAAGGAAAAAAGGGAGACTTAAATAATGGCTACTAAAGGGTACACATGTCTATATTGATTAATCCAAATGTACTGTAAAGCAGAAAGTTTAACTACATGCTATATTCTTCAACAAATTATGAAATGGAAGAAACATACTGATTCCTAGCAGATTCTTTTTGTTTATTCTCTTTTCCAATTTTTTAAATTAGTGAATTAGAATGCATAAAAATTAGAGATAATGTAGGTCTTCAAACCATCTGTTAAGGAGTGATTTGCTGGAAGATTATTATACTACTATGTTGTCATATTATGTGATTACTAGAGGCCCGGTACAACAAAATTCATGCATGGGCGGGGGGGGGGGGGTCCCTCAGCCCGACCTGCACCCTCTCCAATCCAGGAACCCTCGGGGGATGTCCAACTGCCTCTCACAATCCAGGACCTCTGGCTACTAACTGCTCACCTCACCTGCCTGCCTGCTCTAACTGCTCTGCCTGCCTGATCCCCCTAATGCCCTTCCCTGCCAGTCTTATCCCCCTAACTGCCCTCCCCTGGTGGCCTGACCCCCTAACTGCCCTCCCCTGCTGGCATGGTCACACCTATTAACTTTTTAAAAATATTATCCCCTTTATACACAATTGTATTTGTCTTCCTTATTGGCTTCACCCTCTCACACAATTTTTCTCTCTCCTTTATGGAACACTTTTTCCTATTGACTCATCATTTATATACTTTTCTTTCCTCCTTATTTCCTACTTCTGTTCCATCATTTTTCTTCCCATCTTTCTTCTACCCTCCCTCCCTCCCTTTTTCCTTCCTTCCCACCTTAATTTTTTTTCTTTACTTGCTCCCTCGGACCTGCTTTGCTCCCTTCTCCATTTCTTCCTTCTTCCTATTCTCCTTTTAAGCTCTATCAGACCCCCCCCCCCTTTTTTTTTAATATATTTTATTGATTTTTTACAGAGAGGAAGAGAGAGGGATAGAGAGTTAGAAACATCGATGAGAGAGAATCATCATCGACCAGCTACCTCTAGCACACCCCCTACTGGGGATGTGCCCGAAACTAAGGTACATGCCCTTGACCGGAATCGAACCTAGGACCTTTCAGTCCACAGGCCAACGCTCTATCCAATGAGCCAAACCGGTCTCAGCTACCAGTTCCCTTTTAAAACTTTTCTATCCTCCCTCTTTTTCTCTCACCCTACCTTTACCATACATTCTTCTCTAATTACTTCTACTATTTTAATATCTATCTATCTACCTGCCTAATTATTCACTATAATTTATCTTTCTTTTCTGACTCCTACTTTTAAAATCTTCCCCCAGTACACAACTAAACTTGATTTTCATTACAGCTCCTACAGTTCACTCTTTCCTACTTTACTCTCTACTGACTCTTCCCTCCCTCCCTCACTTCTTTTTTTAAAATATATTTTGTTGATTTTTTACAGAGAGGAAAAGAAAAGGATAGAGAGTTAGAACCATCAATGAGAGAGAATCATCGATCAGCTGCCTCTTGCACACTCCCTACTGGGGATGCGCCCGCAACCAAGGTACATTCCCTTGACCAGAATCGAACCTGGGACCTTTCAGTCTGCCGACTGAGGCTCTATCCACTGCGCCAAACCAGTTTTGGCCTCCCTCCCTTCTTTTTTTTTAATTTATTTTCTTTTTATTAAATTATTTTCTGTGTACATATACCATTGCCCTCCCCCTCCCATACATGCCCTCCCTCCCCAGAGTTTTGTGTCCATTGGTTGTCCATATATACATGTACACAAGTCCTTCGGTTGGTCTCTTATCTACCCCAGATCTCCCTACCCTCCCCGCTATAATTTGACAGTCTGCTTGTTGCTTTACTGTCTCTATATCTATCTTTTGGTTCATCAGTTTATAAAGTTCTTTAATATCCATAAATGAGTGAGGTCATGTGGTATTTCTCTTTCATTGACTGGCTTATTTCACTCAGCATGATGTTCTCCAATTCTGCAAATGATGAGAATTCCTTCTTTTTTATAGCAGCATAGTATTCCATTGTGTAGATGTACCATGGTTTTGGGATCCAATCATCTGCTGATGGGCACCTAGGCTGTTTCCAAATCCTAGCTATTGTAAATTGTGCTGCTATGAACATAGGGGTGCACATATCCTTTCTGATTGGTGTTTCTAGCTTCTTGGGATATATTCCTAGGAGTGGGATTACTGGGTCAAATGGGAGTTCCATTTTCAGTTTTTTGAGGAAGCTCCATACTGTTCTCCACAGTGGTTGCACCAGTCTGCATTCCCACCAGCAGTGCACGAGGGTTCCTTTTTCTCCGCAACCTTGCCAACACTTGTTATTTGTTGATGTTGGCCATTCTGACAGGTGTGAGATGGTGCCGCACTGTTGTTTTGATTTAAATCTCTCGGATAATTAGTGACTTTAAGCATGTTTTCATGTGCCTCTTGGCCTTCCTTCTGTCTTCTTTTGAGAAGATTCTATTTAGATCCGTTGCCCATTTTTTAATTGGATCATTTATCTTCCTTTTATTAAGTTGTATTAAGCTGTCTGTAGATGTTGGAGATTAAACCTTTATCAGTGATAGGATTTGAAAATATGTTCTCCCACACAGTGGGCTTTCTTGTTGTTTTGTTGATGGTTTCTTTTGCTGTAAAAAAGCTTTTTATTTTGATGTAGTCCCATTTGTTTATTTTCTACTTAGTTTCCATTGCCCTAGGGAAAGTATCAGTGAGGAAGTTCTTTTGGCATATGTCTGAGATTTTGCTGCCTGTGGATGCCTCTAGTATTTTTATGGTTTCTCGTCTTATGTTCAAGTCCTGTATCCATTTTGAGTTTATTTTTGTGTATGGTTTAAGTTGGTGATCTAGTTTCATTCTTTTGCATGTATCTGTCCAATTTTCCCAGCACCATTTATTGAAGAGACTGTCTTGACTCCATTGTATGTTCGTGCCTCCTTTATCAAATATTAATTGAGCATAGTGATTTGGGTTGATATCTGGGTTCTCGATTCTATTCCATTGATCTATATGTCTGTTCTTGTGCCAGTATCAGGCTGTTTTGAGAACAGTGGCTTTGTAATACAGCTTGAAATCTGGTATTGAGATCCCTCCTACTTTACTCTTCTTTCTCAGGATTGCTGTGGCTATTCGGGGTCTTTTATTGTTCCAAATGAACTTTTGGAGAGTTCTTTCTAGGTCAGTGAAATATGCCATTGGTATTTTAATGGGGAGTGCATTGAACCTATAGATTGCTTTGGGAAGTATGGACATTTTCATGATGTTGATTCTACCAATCCATGAACATGGTATGTTCTTCCATCTGTTTACATCTTCCTCTATCTCTTTTTTCAGTGTCATGTAGTTTTCCATGTATAGGTCTTTTACTTCCTTAGTTAAGTTTATTCCTAGATATCTTAATTTTTTTGGTGCAGTGGTAAATGGGATTGCCTTTTTAGTCTCTGTTTCTGCAAGTTCAGTATTGGTGTATAGAAATGCCATAGATTTCTTGTCATTAATTTTGCATCCTGCTACATTGCCGAATTTATTTATTAAATCTATTAGTTTTTTGATGGAGCGGGAGCGTTAACTCCCAGCCCAGGGCTCAGCCCCAGCCAGATGTTCACCGCCCCCACTTCCCCAGCCTCCCCGCTGCTGTCCTGCTCACATTCCCTGCCCAGGATGCCCGGCCTAGTGAAGGTGGCCCACACAGCCCAGGCGCTGCTGCTGCCCCAAAGCAGGAGTGCCTCTGCCCAGAAGGCCTTGGACCGTCCACCACTCCATCCTGGACCCGTGGTGGGGGCCACCACTCTCCCTGCCCCTTACTGGGTGCACCTGCTCCCCTCTCCCATGTGCAGCCCTGCATTTCCTTCTCTTTTCCATTCCTGTGTCTTTTTCTTGTTCCCTTTCTATATTTCTGTTTCTCCTCTTGTCCTGTCTGGATGCAGGCCTGCCTTCCTGTCCCTCTCCTTTCTTATCCCCTCCTATTGTATCCTATCCTATCCCGGGCCTTGCAGCTGCCTGAGCAGAGGGCGGGGACACAGCCTGCTGTTTTGATCATGACATGACACTGTAATGGATAATTTGCATATTTCTCTATTATTAGGATAGATGGCTAAAACCAATCTCGGTGACAGTAATCATTATATCCGATTATCAGAAAATCATAAGTTACCCATTTCAAACAAATTAATGAAAATTTATGTACCCAAATTTAGAAAGTTAGTGCATAAAAAGTAATATTAAAACTAAAACATTGCATAAAAGATAAATAGTGCACAAAAGATAATATTAATGTTTTAAAAAGTTCAAATTAGAAGCAAGATAAAACAACACTGCTTGCACAGTATTAGGCACCATTAGGTGTCAATAAATACAGATTACTTGTTAAGTTATACATACATATATAAATAAAAAACAATTGCTTAAAATAGAACAATTTTCTAAAGGCATTCAACACTCGAATTATGCAGCAATGTCATCTGGGATAGTAAGTAAATTATGCAAGTTCTAACTCAACAAAATTAAAACTAAATTCATCATTCCAGCATACCCTATTTGAATATGAGATACTTCATGTCTTTCAAAATAATTTTGATAAATATGAACAGAAAACCACATTAATTATAACTCAAACTGTAATTCAATGGGTTATTTCACTATTATTTAAAAGGATGAGGTCTATTCATATCAATGAAAAGAAGTTCTGGATATTATTTTAAGGAGGGGAAGCAAATTATAGAATAATATGTGATAGCAAACCAAATACATATAGAGTCAAACAGCTTTCAGACATATACTTCTGATGCAGAAACTAATTATTAATATTTATTTAGTGCTTTATATTTTACAAAGTGCTTTCACATAATATATTGCTCATTCCTTATAAGTACTCTCTGAAAAAACAGAGGTCCTGAGTGATTAGGACTTGTCTAAGAGTTCCTGCCCTCTCCTTCTAAGCACTATATTCTCCACTGACTTCCCAAACTTGCCTCTTCATAAAAATAATGCCCTTTGCCCTAACCAATTGAACTGAGCGGCGTGTTGGCTTGAGGACTGAAGGGTACTAGGCTTGATTCTGATCAAGGGCACATACCTGGTTTGGGGGCTTGATCCCCTGTGTGGAGTGTGCAGGAGGCAGCCAATTAAAGAGTCTCTCTCATCATTGATGTTTCTATCTCTCTCTCCCTCTACCTTCCTCTCTGAAATCAATAAAGATATATTTAAAAACATAAAACAACAAAACAAGAAACAATGCTCTTTATAAATTATTTAAAAATAATACATTTAATAATTTCAGGCCTAAAAGTAGACTACTCATACAGAAATTTAGAGTTAGATTAACCCTGCACATATAAATCTCTACATTGCTAAAGGCACTCCACAGCAAATCCTACTGGGATCTCAAGAAATATTTTTCAAACCTAACTTCAATTACTTCTTAGGGCTAAATTTCATGGAGAGAACACTATTTGTGAAATACATATAAATAAAGAAAAAAAAAAATAATTACACCCCCCCCCCCAAAAAAAATCATATAATACAGAACAGTTAATTTTTAATGCTAATCAATGCTACAATTCTTTGGTCAAATAATATTTTTTAAAAGTAAGTATTAATTAAGTTTTGAATACCTTTTGGTGATTTGTCGAGGATCATCAAGAATTGGGTCATTATCAAATGTTTCCTTATCAAAAAGTCTCTTTACAGCATAGTTGGCTAGCTGTTCCATAAGAAGATATGTTTGGTTAATATGCAAAAACATTGAAAAATAGTGACTATCCCCTTGGGAACACACATGAATACTCTCTGTCAATATGACATTTGAAGTCTTTTCAAGTTTTGAGACCGCATCCCAGGAGATAATGAGTTTTACTGTAAATAAAAGTTATAAGTAGATCAGATTAATTTTGTAAATGTTCAGTAATATTTATCAATCAGGTCTTTGGAAAGAATAGTAACATACTTGAAAAATGCTATGAACAACTAAAATATTTGAGTCCAACACTGGTTATAATTTTGAATCATAACCACAAACATACAATAATTGGTGAGTCTAGGAATAGAGATAAATTATTCTGTTACTTTACATACAGTGGTATTATGGCTACTATATTGTATATTTAAAACAAGGATTAAAGCATAGATTGAGAAAAGTAGGTAGTTTAGAACAATGGAAGAAAAGGAGTTATATGCTAGATCACCATAATTTCATATTCATTCACTTGCCACCATATACAAGACATTACACAGTTTTTATGGTTCTATGTTAAATAACCAGCCTTACAAGGATTCTTTTTCTAAATTATGTGAACTTGTTTTATTTTTAGAAAGAGGGAAATAGAGAGGGGAAGAAAGAGGGAGAAGGGGGAAGAGATATCGAGAGAGAGAGAGAGAGAGAGAGAGAGAGAGAGAGAGAGAGAGAGAGAGGGAAAGAGAGAGAGAGAGAGAGAGAGAGAGAGAGAGAGAGAGAGAGAGAGATCATTGATCAGTTGCCTCCTACAAACACCCCCACCAGAGATTGAACCCCCAATATAGGAATGTGCCCTGACTGGGAATTGAACTAGGATCCTTTCAGTTGCACTGGACAATGCTGCGACCAACTGAGCCATCCTGGCCAGGGGTAGATCAACTGAATTTTTAATGTACAGTTTAATGAACATTAATATCAATCCTATTACTTTATATGCAACCTAATACCACTACAGAGTTAATAAGTCAGTCAGAAAGTTCAAAGTCATGGCAAGCAATAGAAACCACTTACTTTCTGATCCCAACAAAAAAGAATAGAAGCTCAGGAAGTTGGTGCTAAGATAGAGCCAGCCCTGACAAGGAACCCGTCCTTTCCAATAACTGCATGAGTAATAGGTCACTAATTTTTCCTGCTCTGGTAAACCAAAACATTTTTCAAATTTCAAGAGAGTTTCTCGAAATTTCTCAGGATCATCTTCTTTTGCAAAAGAATGTTTTCCCTCTTCAGCAATTAATCCCTATGGGAGACAAAATATTTTCTGAAAATTAATCATTACCTAACAACAAAAAATTCATATATTTAAACAGTTCATTGAACACAACTGTGTATACCTACACAGGTACACATATCATATGTATATGTATGCATATTACATACTTAGGACAGAGGTGAGATTTTCTTTAATTTTGTCATTAGGCTTTTTCTAATGCCTCACAAAGAATTATCACAAATACAGGTGCTAAATATTGTTTTGATTGAGTGAAGTGTTCACTCAAACTCCAAACTCAAGATATTAAAATGAAAATGTCCCTAAGAGCACTCACAAGGGCACAAAAACTAACCACTGACTTTGCAATTTTTCTTTAGCACTGATTCTGACAATATGTGTGCTTCTACCAATCCTGAAAGGTGCCAATACAACATTGACCTTCCATGCAGTCTTTAATCCTTAAATAAGAGGGTCACAATTTTTGTATTCCATCTACAAATTATATCCAGGCCACTTACTCTTATCTTTCCTTGAACAAAATTAGTAATATCTTCACTTGAGTCAAACACAGATAAGGTCTTCATGATGTTTTGTTCCAACCAATCCCAATGCTTCATTATTTCTTCTCTGTTGGCTCCTGATTAATAATGGAAGATAATAAAAGACACAAGAAAAACTCCACAACAAAACTGCTCAATATTTACAAGCTTAGTTAAATAGAAATAAAATTATATACTATGCTCTTCTCAAAAATGATATTCATAAAAAGGTATTACACTTATTCTCTACTTCATCTCTACATGTGGGCATGAACACTATTTATAATAATAAAAGCATAATATGCTAATTAGACGCAGACATCCTTCCGGACGGCCTTACCATGCACGTGACAACCCTAAACACATTATATGAATGTAGATTTCAACTGTGGCAATTCAACTTATTTCAGAAGGTATGAAGCCTTTGCTCAGAGCCACCCTTAAATTAAAAGGCCTGTCACTTAAAAGAAATTTCATGGAAGAGGTTAGAAACCCTGTAGCAAGATTAAATCCATGTTACCTGCTGAATCAAGGTTAGGTGGCTTTTTGGGGGTTAGCTTAAATAAATTAAATCTGGGTTGCTTTGGCCTGAAGAACACTGCAATATCAATTTCTGCATTTAACCCATATATCTTTAAGATCTCTCAAGCACTGTAGATTACACAAATCTCAATCAAAAGAAATACCCTGACTTCTTAGTATATTTTGTAATATATAGAGTGACACTTAAACATTTACTGAACCTGCAAAATTGCCTAATTCAGTTAGAATCATAGTCATGCTTTTAAAGTAAACATACCAAGTGCAATATCTTTCTTTAATGAATGACAAATAAAATTCATGGGAAAATTTTAAGGCCTTTATTTTGGTCTTTTATATAAAAGAAAACTTCATTAGTAGGTACGTAACTATTATATTTCTGCATCAGTGCAATTTGGGGGTTAAGTTATATAATTATTCTTTTAAAAAATAAAAGTGGAAAGGACATTTTTTTCTACATAATTTTGACCAACCAAGTTTAGAGTTGAGTTTACAGACATCTCATAATATCAGCAGGTGTAGTGTCTTCTTCATTTAATTTAAATGATATTTAAAATGAGAAAATGTTCACCTCCTACACTAAAGGAAATTTAGAGGGAGATGTAAAAAGCATGTCACAAATCTTTTCTTTAAATTTTTTAATTGATTTCAGAGAGGGAGGGAGAGATAGAAACATCAATGATGAATCATTGATCAGTTGCGTACTGCACACACCCCCAAAGGGATTGAAGCCCCAACATAGGCATGTACCCTGACCAGAAATCAAACTGTGATCTCCTGTTTTATAGGTCAATGGCTCAAACACTGAGCCATACCAGCTGTGCAAGCCACACATCTTTAAAAAATTAATTGTATGCTGTAGCTATATGTTGATGCATATGAACTATCCAAAAGTCACATGAATTTTTTTAAGTATATCTACTTGAAAACAGAGGTGGAGAAAAGGAAGAGAAAGAGAAAGAACAGTATTTCAACATTAAAAAAGCTAAAAATCTGGGATTCTAATTTAGAGCAACATTATAATAGCATCATAAAAAAAGTAACATACTGTCATGGTGTTTTTTAAGATTTTGAGTTGCTTTATTAGGAAGAATCTAAACTGCTCCAGGAGAAATGAATATGTAGGATTGCCTGAAAGATGTCCTTTCATATTTCAAGTACTTCAAGGATATGATGCCTTTTGTGAGAATGTAGGTGTGCAACTAAAAAGGATTCAATTTTTCAGGCTTAGAAGTTTTGGGCTTGATTCTCCTCATGTGAGTTATTACAGATAAAACAGTATTTTATGGGGAAGTTCTCATCTTCCCTACAGTGGGGTGAATCAGTAAGAATAAGTTGAAGAAAGAAGTTATATAGCAGTAGCAATAATGAAGTTATTCAGAATTAGGACTGATGGAACACGTGTTTCAGGTCCCTCAACTGATCAAAGTTTTATTTTCGTTTATTATATAACACGAGAGGCCTGGTGCATGAAATTCATGCATCAGGGAGGGGGTTACCCTCAGCCCAGCCTGCACCCTCCCCAATTTGGAACGCTTCGGGAATCGGGGGATGTCCGATTGCCAATTTAGGCCCAATCCCTACAGTCAGACATCCCTCTCACTATCCAGGACCACTGGCTCTTAACAGCTCGCCTGCCTGTCTGCCTGATCACCCCTAACCACTTCTGCCTGCCGGTATGATCGCTCCTTAACTGCTTCCCTGCTGGCCTGATAGCCCCCAACTTCCCTCCCCTGCTGGCTTGATCACACCCAACTGCCCTCTCCTGCAGGCCTGGTCGCCCCCAACTGCCCTCCCCTGCTGGCCTGATTGCCCACAAGTGCCCTCTCCTTCAAAACCTGGTCGCCCCCAACTGCCCTTCCCTGCTGGCCTGGTCACCCCCAACTGCCCTCCCCTGCCAGCCTGATGGCCCACAACTTCCCTCCTTTGCCGAATTGGTGGCACCAGGATGGGGCCTAAACTGGCAGTCGAACATCCCCCAAGGTGTCTCAGATTGGAGAAAGTGCAGGCTGGGCTGAGGGGACCCTCCACCCCCACACACACATGTGCATGAATTTCATGCACCGGGCCTCTAGTGTTGAATAAGATTGGTGAAAGTGAAAATACTTTCTTGTTCCTATTCTAAAGGGAAACTTTTTTTTTTTTTTTTGCATTGAGTATTATGTTGGTTGTAGGTGTGTCATATATGGACTTTACTATGTTTAGATATGATTCCTCTATCCCCACTTCACTGAGAGTTTTTATCAAAAAAGGGTACGGGATTTCATTGAAAGATTTTTATGCATTCATGATAAGACCATGTGATTTTTGTTTTCCAATTTGTTTATATGATATAACATGTTTATAAATTTGAAATTATTGTACCAGCCACACATCCCTGGAATAAGTCTTCCTTGGTCATGTGTGTATGATCTTTTTAATATATTGCTGGATTCAATTTACTAATATTTTGTTGAGGATTTCAGCATCTGTGTTAATCAGGGATATTGGTCTATAATTCTCTCTTTGTAGTGTCTTTGTTTATAGAATTAGGATAATGCTGGTTTCGTAAAAAGAGTGTGGAAGTATTCCTTCCTCTTGACTTTTTTGAAATAGCTTGAGGAAAGGTGATGATAGTTCTGCTTTGAATGTTTGGTAAAACTATCCTATAATTCCATCCAGTCCAGGACTTGTATTTGTTGAAAGTTTTTAAATTACTGCTTTAATTTCATCGGCTGTTATTGGCCTATTCAGGTTTTCTGATTCTTCCTGATTGAGTTTGGGAAGATTGAATGTTTCTAGGAATTTGTCCATTTTTTCCAGGTTGTCCAGTTTTATGAAATATAGTTGTTCATAGTATTTGCTTACAGTCCTTTTTCCCCCCCCTGTGATGTCCATTGTTATATTGCCTCTTTCATTTGTGATTTTATTTCTTTGAGTTCTCTCTCTGTTTCTTGATGAGTCTACCTAGGGGTTCAACAATCTTGTTTATCTTTTCAAAGAACCAGCTCTTGAATTCATTGATCTTTTGTACTGAATTTTAGTCACTATGTCATTAATTTTCACTCTGATGTTTATTATTTCCTTCCTTCTACTTACTCTGGGCTTTTCTTGCTGTTCTCTAATTCCTTTAGTTGTGGGGTTAGATAATTTATTAGTGTTTTTTCTTGTTTCTTGAGGTAGGCCTGAAATGCTATGAATTTTCCTCTCAGGATTGCTTTCACTGTGTCCCAGAGGTCTTGTGTCCATTTTCATTTGTTTCCAGAAAGTTTTTAATTTCTTCTTTGATCTCACTGGTAACCCATTCATCGTTGAGTAACATACTATTTAGTATCCATGTATTTGAGTGTTTTTTAGTTTTTTATTACAGTTGATTTTTAACTTCATGCCATTGTGATCCAAGAAGATGCTTGGTATGATATCAACCTTTTTGAATTTGTATTTGTGTTATGTGCTAACATGTGGTCTATCTTTGAGAATGTTCCATGTGAGCTTGAGAAGAATATATATTCTGTTGCTTTTTGGTGAAATCTTCTGTAAATATCAGTTAGATCTATCTGATCTAGTATGTCACTTAAGGCCTCTGTTTCCTTGTTGATTTTTTGTCTTGAAGATCTATCAACTGACATCAGTGGAGTGTTAAAGTCCCCTACTATGACTGTACTGCTGTCAATCAATCCCTTAAAGCCCATCAAGATTTTTTTTTAATGTAATTGGGTGTTTCTATGCTAGGTCCATACATGTTTACAAGTGTTATTTATATTTTCTTATTAAATCATTCCCCTTAGTGTTCTGTAGTGGTCTTCTTTGTCTCTTGTTATGGCCTTTGCTTTGTAGTCTATATTGTCTGATATGAGTATTGTTATCCTAGATTTCTTTTCCTTTCCATTTGCATGAAATATATTTTTTCTCATACCTTCACTTTCATTCTGTGTGAGTTTTTGTTCTTAGGCAGTTCTTTTGTAGACAGCATATCCAATATAATAAAAGGTTAATATGCCAATTGTCCCCATGGGCAGGAATTCGATCAACTGGGAGTTAGACATGTGCTTACCACCAGGGGGCGGCATGGAACATGGCAGGAATCAGCAATGGGGCACTGGCAGCAGGAGGCAGTGGAAGTACTGCTGGCCCCATGGGTCCCAATGAGGGCAGAACCACAGTGAGATGATGGATCAAGTGAGCGGGTGGCACCAGGCCAAAAATGGTTGTGAGCAGGGGCTTCAAATTGCCCCACTGATCACCACACAGACGGGGACAAGGGGAGAGGGGTGGGATGATGAGTGGGTGGTGCCAGGCCAAGGCAGGTGTGAGCAGGGGCCCTGATCACCCCACCGGTCACCCCGCAGATTGGCCTTGATTACTGGCCAAGCCCAGGGACTCTACCTGTGCATGAATTTCATGCACGAAATTTGTGCTCGGGGGGATGTGTCCCTCAGCCCAGACTGCACCCTCTCCAATCTGGGACCCCTCAAAGGATGTCCGACTGCCTCTCACAGTCCAAGACCGCTGGCTCCCAACTGCTAGCTTTCCTGCATTCCTGATTGCCCCTAACCGCTTCTGCCTGCCATTCTGATCACCCCTTAACCACTCCCCTGCCAGCCTGATTGTCCCTAACTGCCCTCCCCTGCAGGCCTGGTCACCCCTAACTGCAATACCCTGCAGGCCTGGTCCCTTCCAACTGCCCTCCCCTGCTGGCCATCTTGTGGCAGCCATCTTGTGTCCACATGGGGCCAGCCATCTTGTGTGTTAGAGTGATGGTCAATTTGCATATTACTCTTTTATTAGATAGGATATTACTCTTTTACTAGATATGTATACATATGTGTTGTGTTTTCCTATTCATTCAGCTACCCTAGGGGTGTCGAACTCAATCAGAGAAGGGGCCAAAATCTAAAATCCAGCCTAAATCGCGGGCCGAATGGTTTACTGAACAGTCATAAACTGACAATGTCATAAACTGACAGCGGAGTGCAGTGATGACAGCGCGTTGCGGGCCACATTGCAAGGCCTGGCGGGCTGGATTTGGCCCGCGGGCCTTGTGTTTGACACATGTGAGCTACCCTATATATTTTGACTGGAGCATTTAATTTATTAACATTTAAGGTTATTATTGATAGGTATTTATTGCCATTTTTATGTTCTTTATGCCTAATGCCTATGATCCTCTCTCTACTTTTCTTCTTCTTAAAGCAGTCCCTTTAACAGTTCTTGCATTTCTGATTTGGTGTAATGTACTCCTTTAACCTCTTTTTTTCTTCCTTCTTCTTCTTTTTTTTTTTTTTTTTGTCTGGAAAACTCTTTATTTCACCTTCAATTTTGCTGGATTCCATAGTCTTATATTTAGGCACTTGCTTTTCACTACTTTGAATACTCATGCCACACCCTTCAGGCTTGAAGTGTTTCTATTGAGATGTCAGCTGATATTCTAATGGGAAATCCTTTGTAGGTAATTTTCTGTCTCTTTCTTGATGCCTTTAAGATTCTTTGTCTTTAATGTTGGCCATTTTAATTACAATATATCTAGATGTGGATTTCTTTGGGTTCATGGTGATTGGGACTCTCTGTGCCTCCTGAACTTGTGTGACATTTTCCTTCACCAGGTTGGGGAAGTTTTCTGTCATTACTTCTTTAAACAGGTTCTCTGGTTCTTGCTCACCTTCATTCCCTTCTGGTATCCTTATAATGTTGATGCTATTCCATTTCACATCTATCTTTCTGCTTTTAATTATGGTTTTGTTTTTTTCTTTTTGCTGCTCTAATTGAGTATTTATTTCTACCTCGTCTTCCAATTTACTGATTTGATCCTCTGCTTCATCCAATCTACTTTTAATTACTTCCAACGTGTTCTTGATGTCAGAGATGTTATTTTTCTTTTCTGTCTGGTCCCAGTTCATTGTTTCTATTCCTTTTTTCATGTTGCTATAATTTGGCATGGTCTCTGAGCCAGAGTCATGCCCTGGGAGTGGATGTGGCAGTAGCAGAGGCTCTTTGGCAAGAAAAGCTTGAACCACTAGCTCCTACCCCAAGACTCCCATGCAGTCCATCAGACACACACTCTCTCTCTCTCTCTCTCTCTCTCTCTCTCTCTCACACACACACACACACACACACACACACGCGCGCACACACACACACACACACACACACACGCACACACTTTCACACACTCTCCCTCTTACTCCCTCACTCTGGTCCTGCCAGCAAACATGTTGGAATCCCCTAGTGAGTCTGATCAATGTTTTATAAACTGTAATAATCTGTAATATTTCTTAAATAAATAATTAGATGCCTTCCTATTCTCTCATAGTAGAATCTGAGAAATTTAGCTATTTTCTAAATCAAAACAACTGGGAAATATAAATATAGTTATTCAATTTATTTGTGTCTTTATTTATTTGACATATATGTTTTAAAAATCATACTTACCACATGCAATTGACAGGTAAACTTGAGAATCTGGTGTCTGGTGTAGAATACGAAATGGAGCTACTTTAGCAGTAGAGTCTAAGACTGAATCAAGAGTCCCAACCAGAAGCCCTGTTGTAATAAAGAAACTGATGAAATAAGGATTTTATAAGAGATGAAATCAATAGTACTTTAAATGACAAAAAATAATGGATTTACTTTTTAAAATTTCTAGCCCAAAGTTTCCTTATAGAGACCTTTCATAAATATATATATATATATATATATATATATATATATATATTCTGAATGAAGATTTTATAGTGTTCCAATGTGAGTAGTGTTTGTTGAGAAAATGACCTTTCAATAAAATGTCAGGCTTAATTGTCCAAAACTCAAGATATATACTATATCTATATCTATATATTGATATTTCAAATACATATAACAGGTTGTATATATAACAGGTAAGAATGTCAGAGGTCAGAGACTACCTGGGTTTGAGTCCTCGCTCTGCTATGTCACTTACTTATGTCAACTTGAACCAGTTGTACCTAACCTTTTCTTCATGCCCCTTTGCAAAATAAGGGGATTAAAATATAATCAACCACAAAGTGTTGTTGTAAAGATAAAGTTAGTTATTATTACATAAAAAAACACTTAGAACAATGCTTACCATGTAGTAAAATACTCAATGTTAGCTAATACTAATATATAAGAGAAATTTAGTTATTTAAACAATTAATTAAAATGCTGAGGTAAAGGTATTTTTTAAAACAATTCTTATTTCTTCATTTGTAATTCAAGACTTTTGATAAGTTTGTTCCAATTTAATGACCTGATTATATTTCCTACTCCTCTGTAGAACAAAGTTTTCAGTTGTCTTAAACAACCAACTAATTTCTCCCTTAGGGTCTTTGTTAAGCAATTCTGTTTTACTTAGAAATGCTAACGCAAGTCTTCTAGCCCAGTCCAGCTAATCCAAATTCTACATTTTCTTCAAGACCCACTTCCCCCATGAAATCTTCACTGGCAACCCCAAGCACTAATGACTTCCCTTTTCTCAGATTACTTATAGCACTTAAAAAGTCTATAAAACACAACCTATATTTCTGATATATTAGGCTAGTTATTACAACTATTTGTTAAGTGCTTGAGGTATATTAATCATATCTTTATCTAGATTATTCATTTGCTAAAGATAATAACCACATCTTCTACCTCTGGGTTTGGATCTTTAATTGTCAACATATTTCTGGACACAACAGAAGCTAAATTGTTGACTTCATTGTATCAATGGGATAACTGAAATACATAAATCTACCTTCCTTTTTGGAAATTTTGAATGGTTCAGTATTGGTTTTGCTTTATGAGGCATTTATCTTTAATTGGAATTACAGATTTTTTAGAAAAACATTAAATCAATTATAAAGCAGGCTTTTGGCTATTTTCCTAGCTTTACCCACTTAAAAGGAGTTAAGATTTCAAGCAAGCTTTGAATGAGAATATGTATGCGTTGGCAGATGTGAGATAGGAAGTTATAAACTTAGAGGAATGCAAATTAGAATAATAGATGATAGAACAGAGAGATAAAGAGAATTTTGGCTTAACTGAAAGGAAAAGGTGGAAGTGTAGATGTAGAAATTGATAGAAAATAAAAACAGAGGTCACAAAAGCAGCATAATATCAATTAGCAACCTGACAGATGGTTATTAATCACTTGACAAAACTCAAAATAAAGGCATTATACTTTCAAACAAAACCACTTATTAAACACAGCCCTGTTTGAGTTTCTAGATTTGCCTCACAAGAATTTAAATTATAAAAAAGATTTCAAAAAAGTATTTTCAAATTTGCAAGGAAAATAATTTATTCCACCTTTACCACATTTTCAATAAAACTAGCTCAGACCCAATTTCCTTATTTATATATACCAGAAAAAAAGTAGTATTAGAAAAATGGGCCGGGACCGGTTTGGCTCAGTGGATAGAGCCTCAGCCAGCAGACTGAAAGGTCCCAGGTTCGATTCCGGGCAAGGGGATGTACCTTGGTTGCGGGCACATCCCCAGTAGGGGGTGTGCAAGAGGCAGCTGATCGATGATTCTCTCTCATCGATGTTTCTAACTCTCTATCTCTCTCTTCCTCTCTGTGAAAAATCAATAAAATATATTTTAAAAAATGGGAGAAAGAACAAAGAGGTAAAGAAAAATTTGACTTAGTTGAAAGATAACAGTGGGAGTGTGGATGTGTGAGGGGCCAGAGAAGAAAGGAGAGGCCACAGATAATCATTCCTGAGTAACATTATAACAGTTAGTTCTCCCATAGAATGTTTTGAGACTGTACAAAGTGGTCAAAACCACTGTCAAGAAAGGTCATTTCTTTCTGCAGCAAAGATAAGTACCTTGCACTATGTAGAAAGGAAATTGCTTAGTTTTTGTATGTGCATTAAATCAGGCAGTTCGTATAAAACTATGCAACAGATAATTTGGAAGCTAGTTCTAAATACATTTGCAGTCACTTGGGGAAACCCTTCCAGCTCATTAAGCTACAATCATCAAGTTTCAGCAAGTCACTCAGGAATTAATATGTGCCAATGTCTGGGTTTTAAAAGTACAAGGCAACAAGCTGACAACTTTGGGTTGCTTTTCCACATATATAAGAGGTTTATCATCTGACAGCTTGGATATCCAAGGTCATGAGTCAGCCTACACATGGGAAGTCCTTTAGCCATGGTAAATTGGGAAGAGAATAGATATTGTCTTTCAGCTGCATGAAAAAACAATAGATTTAAAAATAATAAATATCAGGAAATTCAAATCATCATTTGAATATCTATAACTGAGTAAGGTACCAATGTTCTAGAACCTGGTAAAGCTCTTTGGGGTTTCAGTAGCATCCTGCCATACAAGTAATACCAAACTTTTTAAAGAAATTCACCACCTTAATTGATGTTAAATACTTTTTTATTAAAAGGCATAGCAATATAACAAAAGAAGCAAGGTTCCATAATTTAAGAAAATAGGCAATTTACAGGTGATGATTATTGTTCATGAACCCATTCTTTGTTTTGTTTATTTATTTATTTATTTATTTATTTATTTACTAGAGGCCCAGTGCAAGAAAATTCATGCACTGGAGGGGGTTCCCTCAGCCTGACCTGCCCCCTCTCACAGTTTGGGAGCCCTCAGGGGTGGGAGGTGACCAGCAATCAGGAGAAGGCAACGTATCATCACACCTCTGCTGCTGCCACTGCTGGCAGCACAAGCCTCGGCCAGCGTTGGTTACCTGAGCCTTGGGTGGCCATGGGCTATTGGCACCACCATCTTTGAGGGCAGGAGAATTACCATATTCCCTCCTTATTGGCTGTGGCCGCCTCCATCTTTGAGGGCAGGACAGTCAATTAGAATATTCCCTCCTTGCCAAAACCGGTTTGTCTCAGTGGTAGAGCGTCGGTCTGCGGACTGAAAGGTCCCGGGTTTGATTCCGGTCAAGGGCATGTACATTGGTTGCGGGAACATCCCCAGTAGGGGGCGTGCAAGAGGCAGCTGGTCGATGTTTCTCTCTCATCGACGTTTCTAGCTCTCTATTTCTCTCCCTTCCTCTCTGTAAAAAATCAATAAAAAATATAGATATATTGTCAGCTCTTGCTGGCTGGACCCACACCTGCCTCGTGGAGGTGGTTGACAAACATCCCCAAAGGCCTGGGTCCATCAGTGCTCAGCCCAGGCCCAACACCTGCTATACAGGTGACAAGGTTGAGAGAGCCCCAACGAGCAAAGATAACCTCTCCCACCCTACCCAGCACTGATCACTGTCACTGAATGTCTTCATCCCAAAGTCCAGGCTTCAGAAGTCCTGCACTGGCCAAGCCATGTTTTATTTTTAATTTATTGATTTGAGAGAGAGAAGGAAACACCAATTTGTTGTTCCACTTAATAATGCATTCACTGGCCCAAACCGGTTTGGCTCAATGGATAGAGCGTCGGCTTGGGGACTGAAGGGTCCCAGGTTTGATTCCCGTCAAGGGCACGTATTTTGGTTGCGGGCATATCCCCAGTAGGGGGTGTGCAAGAGACAGCTGATCTGATAGGTGAATCTCTCTCATCAATGTTTCTAACTCTGTTATCTCTCTCCCTTCCTCTCTGTACAAAATCAATAAAATATATATATTTTTAAAAAGAATCTAAGAACTTTAAAAAAAAATAAAAATAAAAAAAATAATGCATTCACTGGTTGATTCTTGTATGTGCCCTGACCAGGGACCAATGACCTACCCAGCCAGGTCTCAAACCAAATCTTTTTGGCTGAAGATATAGCACCACTGACTTTACAGATGAAACATATACTAATAGATCTTGTAGACTAGGGGTGTCGAACTCAATCAGAGAAGGGGCCAAAATCTAAAATCCAGCCTAAATCGCGGGCCGAATGGTTTACTGAACAGTCATAAACTGACAGCGGAGTGCAGTGATGACAGCGCGGTGCGGGCCACATTGCAAGGCCTGGCGGGGCTGGATTTGGCCCGCGGGCCTTGTGTTTGACACATGTGTTGTAGACCAACCTCCAGCATATTCATCTACACTATAGGATCCCTGATAGAAAGCCTAGCTTTGTCCTTTATAACCCCAGAGTTTATTTCTCTTAAGGCAGCCTATTGCATTTCATTAATTGGAAAGCCTTTTTAAAATATGGAAGGAATTATATTTGTCCATAGTGCCCCATTTAGCTTTACCTGGTTAAATGCTCTATTGTCACTATCTTGAAATTCTTAATTTTTAAACAAAGAGCCCTGCTTGTTTCTTTTGTACCAAGCCTCACAAATTAGGATATAGTGGTTATAACTATAGGGTAGTAGGATAATGGGTAATTATTATTTTCCTTTTTTTATACTTATACATATTGTCTGAAATTTTTACAATAAACATTTTTTAATCTTTAAGATAGAAAAATAAAGCTACTTCTTACACACTTAAAAAAAGAAGGGCAGCCCTAGCCAGTTTGGCTCAGGGGATAGAGTGTGAGCCTGTGGACTGAAGGGTCCTGGGTTCAATTCCAGTCAAGGGCAAATGTCCAACTTGTGGGCTTGATCCCCAGTAGGGGGCATGATTCCCTCTCATCACTGATGTTTCTCTCTCTCTTCCTCTCCTTTCCCCTCTGAAATCAATAAAAATATATATATATTTTTTTTAAAGGAAAGGGCAGGGAACCCTGCCAGCCTGGCTCAGTGGTTGCGCATCAACCTACACACCAGGAGATCACGATTCAATTCCTAGTCAGGGCATATGCCTGGGTTGTGGGCTCAATCCCCAATGTGGGGCATGTAAGGAGGCAGCTGATCAATGATTCTTCTATCAATGATGTTTCTATCTTTCTCTCCCTCTCTCTTCTCTGAAATCAATAAAAATGTGTTTTTTAAAGAAGGTCATTCTTGGGATAAATAAAAGGTTACTTTGCAATTGGGGGGGGGGTGACACAAAATATATTATACTCTATTAAACATGATGAGTCTTTAAATATGATTATAACTAACTTGTCTCCTCTTGCTTATTCTTCTCTTCTCCTAGGTTAAAATATACCTAGTCCTTTAAACTATTTTATTAGATTGTCTGGGCCTCTTATTATTCCTTCTACTATTCTCTTAACATATCTGTCAAGGTCTCTTATAAAATGTGTCATATAAACCTGAATACCAGACATGGTCTGAAAAATTGCAGTTTTTTAATTTTTTTTATTTTTTATATTAGGGCTTTGTGGCTCTATTAATATAATCTACTATCATACTAGCTTTTTTTTAGCTACTACATCATATTATCATACTAAGCTTATGATCAACTAAGCTGTTTTGATCTTTTTCACAAATAGACACCAACCTAGGTATTCTGTCCTATACAATTAATTTTAAAAAAACACACACACACAAAAAAAAAACACCAAAAAACACTAAAAGCAAAGGCAGGGAGGCCAGAGGAGGACTTAGAGAGCAACAGTGAGGAATCCAACAGTGAGGAGGAGGCACCAGATGCTAACACTGCACTTCAGGTGAAGCCCTCAGGGAAAACCCCACAGGTCAAAGTTTCCTGGGCCCCCAACAAGGAGTCCCTCAGGAATGGGGCTGTCCCAGCACCCCCTAAGAAGGCAGGGCCTGCAACTGCCCAGGCCAAGGCAGGGAGGCCAGAGGAGGACTCGGAGAGCAGCAATGAGGAGTCACACAGTGAAGAGGAGGCATCAGTAGCAACAACACCAGCCCAGGCAAAACCAATTATGAAAACTAAGACCAAGGCCTCCCCAAGGAAGGGCACTCCCATTACCCCTGCATCTGCCACAGTCTTCCCAGTGTGATTGGGCACAGTAACATGGTCAGCATGAATATCCTCCCCAGCTGTGGCCAGTGGCACCCAGACGCCAGGGGTGGGGGTGGGGGGATACTTTAAGCAGGGAGGAATCAGAGAGTGAGAAGGAGGCAGCTCCTGCCACAGCAGGGGCACAGGCTAAGTCTATAGGGAAAAACCTGCCAGTGAAAGCTGCCTCAGGGCAAGGGACTGCCCTGGGACTCCCTGGGGAGGCAAGGCCCATGTTGGCTCATGTCAAAGCTAAGACACTAAGACTCAGAGAGTAGTAAGGAAGAATCAGACAGTGAAGAGGCTCCCTTGTCTCCAGCACAGGTGAAGGCCTCAGTGAAAACCCCTCAGAGTAAAGCCCACCCCGCTCCCACCAGAGTGGTGTCAGCCAAAGGGGCATCATCAGCTCCCAGAAAAGTGGTCACTGCAGCTGCTCAAGCCAAACAGGGATCCCCGACCAAGGCAAAGCTGCCAGTGAGAACCCCCCAGTGCAGTGTCATCTCAGTGAGGGTCCAGGTGTCTGTGCCAGGTGTGGGGAAAGCAAGTGGCCCCCAGAGCCCAGGCCCGAGGACAACTCAGAAAGCAGTGAGAAAGAGATCAACATCGAGGGGTAAAACAATTAATTACCTACAAGGGAGCACCCATACGAATGTCAGCTGATTTCTCTACAGAAACTATGCAGGCCACTGTGGAGAACAGTATGGAGTTTCCTCAAAAAACTAAAAATGGAACCCCCATTTGACCCAGTAATCTCACTTCTAGGAATATATCCCAAGAAGCTAGAAACACCAATTAGAAAGGATATATGCACCCCTATGTTCATAGCAGAACAATTTACAATAGCTAGGATTTGGAAACAGACTAGGTGCCCATCAGCAGATGAATGGATCAGAAAACTACGGTATATCTACACAATGGAATACTATGCTGCTATAAAAAAGAAGGAATTCTTACCATTTTCAGCAACCTGGATGGAATTAGAGAACATTATGCTAAGTGAAATAAGCCAGTCAATGAAATAAAAATCCCACATGATCTCACTCATTTGTGGAGAATAAAGAACATTGTAAACTGATGAACAAAAAGATAGATACAGATGCAGTAAAGCATCAAACAGACTGTCAAATTACAGTGGGAAGGTTAGGGAGAGGTGGCGGAGATAAGAGATTAACCAAAGGGTGTGTATGCATGCATATAAGCATAACCAATGGATGCAAAACACTAGGGGTGAGGGCATGTATGGGAGTAGGGTGGAGGTGGACAATGGTAAGATATTTACACATATAATACCTTAATAAAAAAAATGGAAACAAAATAAAGATTAAAACATAAGAAACTATGAGAATTGTTACCATCTTAATTTATAGCATCTTCTTACATTGTAAGACTTGATGCATAATGTACAAAAAGAGCAGCCCCACAGAAACTAAAGAAAATAACAGCATTTGAATTTCTAGGTGCAAAGCAATAAGTAAGTGCGGCCACAAATGAATAAATTCATATACAGTACAGTCCTTTAAAAACATTATTTAGAAAAACTAAAGCTGACAATTAATTTGGTAAGTTTAATATAAGAGGACAACAATTATAAAAATCAACAAATGTGATTATCCCTTGTTTTAAACATTCACTTCTTTTTACTGGAATGGGGGAGAAAAATGAGACCACCTCGGCTGGAGTGGAAAGAGCAGTAGAACAAAAATAACAAAGGTTTAATTCTCAGGTCCCTTTACTTTTCTATCTCAGGTTTCCATCTTCCATAGATGAGGTCACTGCTCTTTAACCTTTTCTAATTGCTAAGGGCACTATTTCTTGATTCTCATATTCTCAATCATAAGTAAATGAATATGGAATAACTGCTAAGTCCCCAACAACTGCCATTTTTGGAATGTTATTCCTCCCAATTAGAATGCCTTTCCATCCCATCCCAGATACTGTTAGTGCTCATAGATGGCTGATTTAATTCAAAAACAATCCAAACTGGTTTTTGGCAAATTGTGCCACAGATGTCACACTGGAATTCTACCAGCAGAATACCACCTACTGTTATTAACTACTATTTTTAGGAAATCTTTGTATCATTTAACAGGACATCTTATCAGCATACTTTACACCAGAGCTGGCCTTGGAAAATTGTTTTTGGAATTTCAAATACCCCTTATTTGTGACTATTTAGAAGCTACCCAAACCGGGCTGATATCATTATTTTTTTTTTAAATCAATCTTTATTGTTCATATTATTACAAAGGTTCCTCATTTCTTCCCCCCTCCACCAGGTTCCCACCCCACCTTCCACCCCCTCCCCATCCCCCATTGTCCTCATCCATAGGTGCACAGTTTATGTTCAGTCTCTTCCTCCCTCCCTTTCCCCGATAGTAAATCCCTTCTCAGATAGTAAATCAGTTACTTAGCATTTTCTCATATCAATAATACCTCCACATGCCCAATGATTCACTTCACACAAAAGACATTTCCAAATAGGTCAACCAGCCTCATCCAGGCCCCACCCAAGGCACTCACAGATCAACACCCCAGCGCTATACTAACTCAACACATCCAGATCTAAGCCTTTATCACTTGATTCAGCAGACCCTCAAGTTCCCGCAAAAGTTTCCAGCCATGTCTGAGAGGCAGCCATGGGGCAGGGGCAGGCAAGGAGCGAGCTGTTCCGGGCCTGGCTGCTCCGGGCCTGGCCTCTGTTGCTCTGGTTCGTTCCACAACCAGCTGCTCCGGGTCTGGTCACTGCCGCTCCCGACCTAGTTGCTCTGGACTTGGCTGCTGCTGCTCTGGGCCTGGCCGCACCCGACCCGGCTGCTCTGGGCCTGGCTGCTCTGGGCCCGGCCGCTCCGGGCCTGACCGCTCCCAGCCTGGCAGCTGCTGCTCCGGGCCTGGCCGCACCCGACCCGGCTGCTCCGGGCCTGGCCGCTCCCAGCCTGGCAGCTGCTGCTCCGGGCCTGGCTGCTCCCAGGGGCTGATATTATTGACAACCTTAGTAATTTTATAGTTTGCTTACTTATTTATTATCTGTCTGACCTACTAGATTATAAACTGTGTGAGGGTAGGAATACTTTCTGTTTTATTCAACACTGTATACCCAACCTCCAGCACAGTAGCCAGCTACCACCCATTTCTCAGCTTTCCTTCACAGTAAAATTTCTAGAAAAAATTTATATATAAATATTCACTCTGCTCCCAAATACCTGCTTGGCTCATATATTCTAGTCCCTCTGGTCTCTGCTCTTATATTACTTAATAAGCCTTCTCAGACCAAATTTTTCTAAAATACCTTCTCTATCCTTATACCTTACTTTATTTTTCCTCATATGGCTCATCACCACCAGCCATATAATACATTATTTTTTTATTTGCCTTCCTCAACTAATATGTTAGCTCCATGAGAACAGGGATTTTATTTAGCTCACTGTTGTTATTGCTAGCACTTAAAACAGTGTTTGCTTGGTTTTTAGAAGGCACCTGTACTTATCTGTTGAATGAATGTATCTTGTTCCATTACATTTCCCTTTGTGCTTATATAGCAGCAGCAAGAGGTGGAAAACTGGGCAAATTTTCTAACACAAAGGTAGTGTAAAAATCCATGTCATAGCTATACAACATGGTAAACATTACAATGCTCTTTATTTTGCTATTACTTTTTAACTTACTTTACAGCCATAGTCGTTCTACTACTGTACAACAGAAGTATGGGATTTCAACAACTGAATCTTTACTTCCTCAATTATTATGTTTTTAAAAACATAAGATAACTAAAGTTATATGTACTCTTTAATACCACTCAGTAAGACAACAAGTGATATTTACATCTGTAAAAGTTCTATTTGAGAATTTCAATCATTGTACTGTTGATATTTGGCTCTGTTACCCACTGCTCTAGGGTAACCCTTGGGGATAGAAAAGCACTCTGTGTTCCTGTTTGTCAGATCTTCCTAAATCCCATACACTAAAGTTCTTAATAGAATGCAGCACCATAATTCCACTCAGGTAGTAGCTCCCATTTGAAAAGCAGAGCAAATTCACTTGTACCTAATAAGCCAGATATGCATAATTATTTTTAATCACATAAAATGAGGTGCTAAATTTAGATGCTATAGAAGAGAATTATCCTTAATCAGGCAGGAGGAACAAGGGATAATGTAAGGTAAGTACAAAAAATCCTGAATGGTGAATTACTTATCTAAATGAAAGAAAATAACTATATTAAACTAATCTTATGTATAACAAAAATTTCCACAAGATATTTCACTCTGCTGGGAGCCAGGACAATTAAGTAAGATAAAGTTAGACAAATGATAAATAATCTATCAGATATCCACCAAAAGTGTTTCAGAATTTTAAAAAGGACCTCAGAATTCTAACTTCCAAATTAGTCTCCTATTATAACCATACTAGGGTTCTCTATTGCTCCAATTCCATTATTAGAAAAAATAAAGTCACCAACTCCACAGTAAAAGTCATTACATTGCTGGTGGTTATTGCCAATTACTACAAGGCAAAGAAATGAAATCTTAAAGATAGTACAACTATTAGTATTTTGAGATGGTCATTATCTTTTCTTCATCAAACAAAATGTATAAATGAATCTTTTAAAGGAGTAGAATGTAACACTGGATTTTAGCAAACAAAATGGACAAAGGCAAGCTTATGCTGGTAATAGTCAAACTCCTGTGGGAGCTAATCCACATGTGGATGTGTAATAAAGCACAGCAAAGCTCTTGGCTTCACAATTTTAGTAAGAATAAGGTAATCGAGCAGCCATGAAAACCAGCACACACTTTATTTAGCTCTAGACACCCCCCAAAAACAAACACCTCTTGCCCTAGTTGGTTTGGCTCAGCGGACAGAGCATGGGCCATGAAAGGCTCTGGTTGGGGCGCATGCAGGAGGCAACCAATTGATGGCACATCCATGTTTCTCTGTCTCTGTCTCTCCTCCTCCCTTCCAGTCTCTCTAAAAATCAATGGAAAAATATCCTTGTGAGGTGAAGATTAACAAAAACAACATATCTTTACTCCTTTCTTACCCATTGTTTAATTTACATGAAATATAGTGGCAGCTCTCACTTGGTAATTTCAAGCATCTTGACAATACCACAAGTAAAAACAATCATGCAGAGATATAAACTGACCACAAAAATTTGGCTATGGATATTCTCAACAGACATGTGTGGTAGAAATCTTGGTTCATTTTTTCAGACAAATCTCTTAGTCTAGAAATATGGGGAAGAATAAATGAAAGTGGGTGGGTCAGAGATAAGAAACTGGTGCAATTGGTCTATGCTTTAAGAAAGCATGTCAAATGAAAAATCAAACACAGAAAACAAGGAGTGATCATTTAAAGGAAATGTGCAACAAGTAAAAAACCATTTAATATATTACAGCGATAGGATTCTCAAGAATGACTTGCCTATTATTTTTTCAGGAATATGATTGTAAAAAGGAAGATACACTTCTTAATTTGGGTAAATGTGGGCAAGAACATCAGAAAAATTCTGGTCAAATAGAATGATTGGGAAACAAAATATTATGCTGTAACACGGGGTTATAAGGATCTATTTAAATATATTTTGACTTGTTCTCAGTAGACTGAGGATAAATTATATCACTGGGTAATGATGAAGATTGATTCTCAAATTTTAATCTGGAAAATATATGTATCTGTTAAATGGAAAGATTCCTCTGAGAAATAACACTTACAACTTTTAAAAACCAGAAAACTAAAAATAAAAAAAAATGTTAATCTAATGAGGCAATTTTCTTTGCCATATTTTCTAAAGAGCCTTTTTAGAAGCTGGATAAGATAGGTCTTGCAAGATTTTTTTTTTTTAATGTCCTTGTAGAAACTCAAAATTATTTCCACTCTGGGTGTGGCTTGAAAAAAGGAAATAGCAGTACACATCTTAACAACATAGTACATTGATTTGGCACCTATTAGCTTTCATTTTATCCTCTCAACTCTGTGAGATAAACACCATTTTGCAGAAGAGGAAAAGCAATGTCATCTCCTCCAGGAATCTTTATTCAACCCTTCAGTTATTTGATTCTAATTATAATTTAGCTGGTTTACTAGTTACTGATTATAATTATAATTTGCCTGGATTACTGGTTACTTCCTCTTAGCCTGACCCTCTCCCACTTAGGAGGATTAGGCATTTCATGAGGCACCTAGTAGGCACTTATGGTTGAATAAATTAAAAAAAAAAATGATTTGTCAAATGCCATTTAACAAGAGATTCGAATGGGACTAAAAGGCAGAGTTTCTGATTCTTCCTTCTTTCTGCTACTCATACTGCCTAAATTAAGCCTGGTCCGCCACTTCAAGGCCACAACACCAAACTAGAATGTGTCACACAAAAAAAGAGCTCTGGTCTTAGCAATGTCCAAAACTTTGAATGCTCCTACCCCAGTGGAGGGGACTGAAAATCAAATTATTTGGTGGCTTTAAGCACTTGATCAAGGAATAGTTCTTGCTTTGTAAATCAAAGAATTGAAGGTAAGATGGATTAGGCAGGAAGAGTTAAAACTTCCGTTGCTTTAATTGGTTTGCTTACAATCGTGGAGTTGAAAGAAAGGGCAGCACCAAAGCACTCAAGACAGAAGTAAACTGCGATGGTTACTTAGAGAGGGGAGCCCAAAGATTGAAACCTTATAGACAATGTAAAAGATGCTAAATTGGAAGAGGTCAGCGATTTGATAGACCTCTCCCTCGCCCTCCCCTCACTCCTGACTCTCTCATTTGAAGCCAGTCCTTCAGAATGTGATGGGGCTCCTTCCTTTCTTACTATACTCCCTGCCTTCTCCTTTCCCCCCTCCCCACACACACTTATACTCCTCAGGGTAGTGATTATCAATAGGATTTTGTGAATCTAGTTAAGTCCAAAACTGCGAATTGGCCCCGCTCACCAGCCTAAACGCGATCCGTGCAGGTCTAACACTCATCAGCCCCCTCCCCCATGCGAAGCGACAGGGAAGGTACTTTGCCTCAGAAATAATCCGTCCTCCCTTTCGCTGTCCCATCCAAAGCGCACCTGCAGATCCAGGGGTGAATTCTCAGGACTCGAGGAGAGCAACGCAAAGGTGGTGGCGGGGGAAGAACCCCGGTCCTCCGCCCAGGGGTTAGGATCCGGAGGTGGGTGGCGACGAGTAACTGTTCTCCTCCCCACCTTCTAAGTACCAGCAACCATGGCCCGGAGGCGGGTGAGGGTGGTGACACCTTACCTGTGAATCCCCCTCCGCCGTCTTCCCCGTGGCCCCGACGCCGTTGCAGCACGAAGTAGTCATTGGACCTTTCCATCACCCACAGCTTCAGCGCATTTTTCAGGAGCACCTCCTCAGGCTTCAGCCACATCGTCAGGAACTTTGTGCCGCCCGGGAGCAGCGACCTAAATCCCCTCTTCGCCTCACCTCCCACCCCGCTTTTCCCTTCTACTTTTCCTCCCACCAAATCTTCTTCTGGCAGCAGTGGCTCGGGTTCAGATCTTCCACACTTCCCCCAACCCTCCTTCTCCCACGTAGGCAGCGAGATCGCCAATTCCCTCCCACAGCGCTACCTCCGGACAGGGAAATAGTCCCGCTTGATTTCTGGGAATTGTAGTTTCCTACCCGCTTTTCTGTACTCATCCCACTGGAACGCAGGACTACACTTCCCATAATCCCCCGGAGTGAGAACTGAGTGGGGGTGCTTTCAAAGTGGGTCCCGCCACCAGTTAAGTGTATTTTGCCTATCTAAAATTTAAAGCGTGGTTTGTTTGTTTACTTGTTTGTCCAAATAAGTGAGTCTTAGATATAAAACTGTTTATGCTTCTCATCCTTTACAACCGAGGGTGTTAAATTACAAAAAACAAAGTTTCTAGAATTGTGGAGTAAGGCATGGCCCATTCTCGGAAGCAGTAGTAGCACCAACTAACCTTTAAGGAACTCTTACTACGAAGGAGATTTCTCTTACATTTTCTCATGCAATCCTTATAGAAATGTTGCGAAGTAGATTTTATTCCTCATTTTGCACGTAAATAAACAAAGTGCAGATTGGTGAGAGGGCTTATTGAAGGACACCCAAGTAAGTAGTCATACGATATATTGTCTAATTCAAAACCTTCCTTAGAAAGCTCTTTCTACCCTTATAGGAAGAATATAAAATATCCAGAAGCCACCCATTTCTTCGCGGAGTGCGCCTTTCCTTCCCCCTCTGCCGCCCCAATCAGTTTACTTAACTACTGTAATCAGCCACGAAATGTCTTGGTACCGGTAGACTTTCCTTTTCAGAATCTAAATAATTTATGAGTAAAATATATATATATACTCTCTCTCTTTTTTAAGCTCTTTAAGAAAAAAAAAATTGTTTTAGGACAGCCTTTACCTCTTTGTACCATGGCCATAATACACAGCTGCTTAAACACTAAAGCGAATGAGTTCAGTGATTTGCATAACATTGCAGTGAGGAATTACTTTTTAAAAATATATATTTTATTGATTTTTCACAGAGAGGAAGAGAGAGAGATACAGAGTTAGAAACATCGATGAGAGAGAATCATCGATCAGCTGCATCTTGCACACACCCTACTGGGGATGTGCCCGCAACCAAGGTACATGCCATTGACCGGAATCGAACCCAGGACCTTTCAGTCCGGAGGCCAATGCTCTATCCACTGAGCCAAACCAGTTTCGGCAACAGTGAGGAATTATTTGAGGGATTTTTTTATTTATTGTGGTAACTAAGCCCAACAAAATTAGAGAGCACTGAAAGAGAGGACAGGTTTATAAGAAGAAAGAAGTTAGAGAAAATGAACAAAATAACTAGGAACTCTTGGTAAGCTATTTTGAGAAGAAGCCTCAAGGCCATTTGGCTAAGAAAATGGGGTGGGGTACACCCAATGCCAAGTCAAGGAGCCAAAGAACTCTGCCTTGGAGCAGCATCTGTGGCTTACCTACACTTCTCAAGATGTGGGGCAGCTCAAGGGAGACAGACATGTACTTCAAGCAGATTTTTCTTGGGGTGAGAAAAGGGTCAATTTGCAATTCTCTTTTATGAAAAGGCAGTAAGAGGGGGCAGGAAGAGATTAATCAAATAATTTATATGCATACTAGAGGCCTGATGCATGAAATTTGTGCACTGGTGGGGCGGTGTGGCAGAGGGCTCAGCCCAGCCTGCACCTTCTCCCAGTCCCGGACCCCTGGGGGATGTCAGCATAACATGGCAGTCAGACATTCCTCTCCGAGTCCAGGGTTCTCACAGTCCAGGACTCCTCACTCTTTACCATCTGCCTGCAACAGAGGTGGGAGAGGCTCTCACTGCTGCCATTGAGCTCGCCATCCCTGAGCCCGGCTTCTGGCTGAGCGCTGCTCCTCCTGTGGGAGTACATTCACCAGCAAGGGGCAGCTCTGCATTGAGCATCTGCCCCTTGGTAGTCAGTGCATGTCATAGCGACTGGTTGTTCTGTTCAATCAATTTGCATATTAGGGTTTATTATATGGACTAGCACCTTAAACGGAACTGTGAGCCACGAGACTGCAGTGAGCACAGGGGCAGGTCTCAGCCCATCCTCTGTGCTCCTACCTAGCCCCTCTAGCCATGGCCCCTGGTCACCTTGATCCCACCACCACTGCTCCCACACATTGATGGCACTAGCCCCACTTGCTCCCACTGATGGAGATGTGAAGCGATTGGAGCTGGTGCCAGCAGCAGGTACAAAAGCCCGCTGCTGCTTCATTGGAGCAGGGGGAGGTGGAGAAGCCCTGAGAGGCGACTGTGGCCAGCACCCACTGACGGCGCTGAGCAATTCAGGTACTGGCAGCAGGTGTGAGAAGGACCAGGGTCAGCAGCAGGTGTGAGCACTGGGTGGGACCATGGTGCACAGGAGCAAAGATTTTTCAGTAACCACCAAAGGCTTGCCCTGATGACAGCAACCAGCATCCAACCTTAGTCTGGTGCCCCCACTCACCTCCTCCACCATCTTGCTGCAGCTGAGGCCCGCCATGTTCCACACTCGCCCCCTGGTGGTCAGTATACATCATAGTGACTGGTTATTTGGTTGTTCCACTGTTCAGTCTATTTGTATATTAGCCTTTTATTACATAGAATATGCATAACCCATGGGCACAGACAATCCTGCAGTATGGAGGTGGTGTGGGGTGTAAGGGTCAATGGGAGGGAAAAAGGGGACAATAAAGATTTTTTTTTTTAAAGAGTAGTAAGAAATCCCATGGTAGCTTTCTGGAGAGGATGGGAAGAGGCAGTTTACCCAGATTCCAAACTGCAATGTATCCCTGTGAAGAAGTATTTCCAATGTCGATGTGTAGATGTGTACTAAGGAAAATAATTCCTGTTCCTGGTGGAAGATCAGGAAATGTAGCAAATGTAGAGATGTGAGGTGTCTTTCTTTCTTTCCTTTTTCATTTCTTTCTTCCTTTCGTTCTTTCTTTCTTTTTTTAACCTTTCCTTCCCTTTTTCATTTCCTTTCTGATCATACCACATTCTTTCCTAATACCCTTAAAAGTTAGGGTTGCAGCAAGGGCTGTTCAGAACTGGATATTACTCTCTTTATTCTGCAACTCCACAAAATGTGCCCACATGTTCCCCACTTTTAGTTCAGTAAGGGCATTTAGAGAACTCTTGCTTTAGTAACCATTTCACTAATTATGTAATGAAATATTTTTTGAAATTAAATTACTCCTGTGATATAAATTTTGGCTTTATCATAAATTATATTTCAAGCCTTTGCAAATCAAATTATTTTTCTAAAAATATCTTTTAAAAAATAGAGCATGTCACTCTATTTAATATTCAATTGTGTATATTAATGTAATTTGATTTAGAGATGAAGGACTGGAATTACAAATTTCTTTAGATATCATTGCTGATACCATAATAGAAATTTGAGAGAGAGAGAGAGAGAGAGAGAGATTTAATCCTCATTAATAAATACACATTTTTACCTCCTTACATTACAGATGAAGAACAGGAGGCTCAAAGAAGTTAAGTAACTAGCCTAAAATAATATCTACACTAATAAAAGAGAAACATGCAAATTAACCATCACTCTGCTACATTCACCAGCCAATCAGGAGCAAATATGCAAATTTTCCCAACAAAGATGGTGATGGCCACAGAGCTGGAGCGAGCAGGAGGCTTGGGTTGCCCCTGGTGTTGGAGGAAGCCAAGCTTCCAGTTTGTCCTGGCCGGCCCTGGCCTCCACTCAAGGCAAGGCTACGAAGTTTCAATTATAGAAGATAAATAAATCCCAGGTACCTGCTTTCACTGGCCCTGGCCTCAGCTCAAGGAGGCAAAGGGGAAGCCCCTTACTCAGGTTAGCCACACTCCCATGGGGTGAGGTTCCCTGCTGGGGGGCTTGGCCAGCCTGCAAACAGCTATCAGTCCCTCACCCAGGCTGGCCAGGCACCCCAGTGAGAACCCCCACCCTGAAGGGGGTGTGGCCAGTCTGAAAATAGCCCTCAGCCCCACAATCCAGGCTGGCCACACCCCCATGGGGTGAGGGTCCCTGCTGAGGGACTTGGCCAGCCTGCAAATAGTCATCAGCCCCTCATCCAGCTGGCCAGGCACCCTAGTAAGGACTCCCAACCTGAAGGGGGTGTGGCCAGTCAGAAAACAGTTCTTAGCCCCTCACCCAGGCTGGCCACACCCCATGGGGTGAGGGTCCTTGCTGGGGGGTTTGGCAAGCCTGTAAATACCCATTAGCCCCTCACCCAGGCTGGCTAGGCACCCCAGTGGGACCCTCCCCACTGAAGGGTCTGTGGTCAGCTTGAAAATAGCCCTCAGCCTCTCACCCAGGCTGGCCACACACCCCCAGTGGGACCCTCACCCCATGGGGGAATGGCTGACCTGCAAACCACCACAGGCCCCTCTCCTAGACCGCCCCATGCCCCAAGGGAACCCCCACCCTGATCCAGAACATCCTTCAGAGCAAACCATCCAGCCCCCACTCATGCACCAGGCCTCTATCTATACTAATAAAAGATTAATATACTAATTAGTCTGGGAGACCTTTCAGGAGACCTTCCGGACATTCTTCTGGACAAAGTCATGGTGGCAGGGCTGAGGTAAAGGTGATTAGAGGCCAAGAGTGGAGGGAAGTTGTGGGTGATCAGACCAGTGGGCAGGGGGGGGGGATTATTGGGGGTGATCAGGCAGGCGGGAGTGGCAGTTGGGGGTAAGCAGACCAGCAGGGGGGCCAGTTGGGGGTGAGCAGGCTATCAGTGGGGGTCAGTTTGGGGTGATCAGGACAGCGGGGTGAGGGGCAGTTTGGAGTGAGCAGGCCAGCAGGGGGGCAGTTGGGGGCAAGCAGGCCAGTGGGCAGGGGGGGGGGATTATTGGGGGTGATCAGGCAGGCGGGAGTGGCAGTTGGGGGTAAGCAGACCAGCAGGGGGGCCAGTTGGGGGTGAGCAGGCTATCAGTGGGGGTCAGTTTGGGGTGATCAGGACAGCGGGGTGAGGGGCAGTTTGGAGTGAGCAGGCCAGCAGGGGGGCAGTTGGGGGCAAGCAGGCCAGTGGGTAGGGAAGGTGGGGGCAAACAGGCCAGCAGGGGGGGCAAATGGGGGCGAGCAGGCTGGCAGGCAGAGTGGTTAAGGATGATCAGGCAGGCAGACAAGCAGGTGAGCGGTTAGTAGCCAGTAGTCCTAGATTGGGAGAGGTATGTCCGACTGCCAGTTTAGGTCTGATCCCTGTAAACTGGCAGTTGGACATCCTTCAAGGGGTCCCAGATTGGAGAGAGTGCAGGCCAGGCTGAGGGACACACCCCCCATGCATGAATTTCATGCACCAGGCCTCTAGTAGCTAAATAAATATTAGAGCTGGAATTTGAATCTAGATTTGTCTGATGCAAACCATGACACTATACAGTATATGCATGTGGTTATAAATACCTCAAATACAACATGTTCAAAGCCAAAGTTTTTTCCTCCAATATCCCCCCTGCCCAAGATTGTTTCTCCTACTAGGTTCTCATAGTTCAGAACAGTTGGTGTGGCTCTGTGGTTCAGTGTTGACCTATGAACCAGGAGGTCATGGTTCAATTCCCAGTCAGAGCATAAGTCCTGGTTGCAGGCTTGATCCCCAGTGTGAGGCGTGCAGGAGGCAGCCAATCAATGATTCTCTTTCATCATTGATGTTTCTTTCTATCTTTTCATCTCCCTTCCTCTCTAAAATCAATAAAACTATATATGTTTTAAAAAGATGCTCAGGCTAACATCTTTGGAATAATCTTAAACTTTTTACTCAAGCCACCTCCTCTCTCTGCCACTCCCCCCGCCCCCCTCTCTCACACACACACACACCTATACTTCTTTTATATAAGTCTATCCCATTTTCCTATTATCGCTTCAGATGAGCTCTACATCACTTTCTCGTTATACTATTTTAATAGCTTCCCATCTCATCTGTTTGCTTCAATTCTTATTTTTCTGGTCTAAGCCACAAAATTATGGTACAATAGTATACCATGCATAGATGAATAATACCACATTTATCTAGAGGTCAGTCTTCCAGCAGATTCAGGCTTCTACTAGAAAATCATAGCCTCAATTACCTATGTAAAAAATGTATTAGGAAACCCCAGATAGCAATTCTAAGCCCTGTGCCATGGAAAAGCTAAGGTTGACACTCAAGATTCTACTTAGTTATTTGAAATGAATTTCACAAGCTTAGTTGATACTTTGCAGTATGCAGCAGCTTTAAAAACAGTAAGATTCAAAACAGGAAATACACTACTAAAGGAGAACCATTTAAGGCTTTACTACACAAAACAGGGATCCCAGATTAGCAACGCCTACATCACCCAGCATCTTAGTAGAAATTCATAATCTGAGACTCCCGCCCAGACTTGTATAGTAATAATGTACATTTTAACAAGATTCACAGCTAATATGTGGCATGTTGAAGTTTTAGATGCACTAATTTAAAGCAAATTGTATATTTGAAAATAAAATTGTACAACAAATTGGAAGTGATTAGCCACATTTTCATTAAGACACATATAGTCATCTTTTTATTTATTATTTTGTTAATTCTCAGCCAAGGCTATTTTTACATTTATTTATTTATTTATTTATTTATTTATTTATTTATTTATTTTTAGAGAAAGTGGAAGTGAGAGGGAGAGACAGAGAGAAACATCAATGGGAGAGAGACACATTGATTGGTTGCCTCCTGCACACACCACAAACAGGGCTGGGGAACCTGTGACCAAAGTGTGTGCCCTTGACCAGAATCGAACCCAAGACCCTTCAGTATGTGGGCTGAAACTCTATCCACTGAGCTAAACTGCCTACGGCTATGCATCTTTAAAAAAAAAATGATCTGTTAATGAATTTTAGCTGACTAAATTGTTTTTATTAAAAAAAATGGATTCTATCAAGTAATAAGGCCTATTAAAATTTTCTAACACACTGGTTGAGAACTAAGATATCAGTTGGAGAAGAACTTGCCAATAACTACTTTTTTTAAATATATTTTATTGATTTTTTTACAGAGAGGAAGGGAGAGAGGGATAGATAGTAGTTAGAAACATCGATGAGAGAGAAACATTGATCAGCTGCCTCTTGCACATCCCCTACTGAGGATGTGCCCACAACAAAAGTACATGCCCTTGACTGGAATCGAACCTGGCACCTCTCAGTCCGCAGGCAGATGCTCTATCCACTGAGCCAAACCAGTTTTGGCTCTTTTGCTGCTTTTAATATTCTCTCTTTGTATTATGCACTTGGCATTTTGCTTATGATGTATCTTGGTGTGGTCCTCTTTGGATTCCTTTTGTTTGGAGTTCTATGTGCTTCCTGAACTTGTAAGTCTATTTCTTTCACCAGGTAGGGGAAGTTTTCTGTCGTTATTTCTTCAAATAGGTTTTCAATATCTTGTTTTCTCTCTTCTTCTGGCACCCCCATAATTCAGATTTTGGTACGCTTGAAGTTGTCCCAGAGGCTCCTTACAGTATCTTTATATTTTTGGATTCTTTTTGTTTTTTGCTTTTCCAGTTGGGTGTTTTTTGCTTCTTCATATTTCAAATATTTGACTTAATTATTGGGATTGTGAAAGAAAAAAAAAAGCCACATGCTAACCTGACAAGCTCAGGGAAGGCCTGTGTGGCAGTCTTGCAAACCCAGAGACCTAAGATAACCACAAAAGATGGTTTGAAAATTAAATATCTAACAGGTTATAGTAGGTAGTCATGTCCCAGATATTTTCCCAAAGATCAACTTTGATCTTTTTACTGAGCCCATTTGCCTTTTTGCTCTAAGATAACATATCTGTGAGATGTCTGGGTAACTTGTAACTTCCCTTTTTCTGGAGCCCCTGGGGAACAACCAAATGTGGTGGGCGCCAGGACAGATGCCTCAAATTCCTTTGTTATCATGTTAATTGTTCCTGCTCTCACCTGAGTACACGTCCATCATTTTAC
This sequence comes from Pipistrellus hanaki, assembly GCF_964339955.1. Lineage (NCBI taxonomy): Eukaryota > Metazoa > Chordata > Mammalia > Chiroptera > Vespertilionidae > Pipistrellus > Pipistrellus hanaki. The sequence goes on from NC_140524.1 coordinate 48,711,584, forward strand.
TTTTTATCCAATCCTAGGAGTTTCCCACCACTTTGCTTTCTCCCACCTCCTTACTCCATCACCAATGAATTTCATGTAACCCATCTATGTCCCTCCTTTGATTTCAGTGTATAAATAGAGAAATGTAATCCGCCATTCTTCGGAGCATTATCCCAATCCGTTGAGGTTCTGCTTCCCGGCATATGTCAACAGTTTTGGCTCAAATAAACTCACAAAAAAATTCTTTACAGGTTTCAATGGTTTTTTTCGTTAACAGGATCCTCTAGTCTGTTGTTGGATCTCTGTATATTATTCTTTATTTCAGTCAGTGTATGTTTAATTTCTAGTTGGTCCTTTTTCATATCCTTGAGGGTCTCTCTAAATTTCTCAGAGGTTTCTAGAAGATTCTTGATTAACCTTATAACCGTGGTTTTGAATTCTATATCCAATAGTTTGCTTTCCTCCATTTCTTTCATTTGTGACCTGTTTCTTTGTCTTCACATCTTGGCTGCCTTCCTGTGTTGATAGAGTGGCTTTGTGTGCAAGATGTCTTATAGGGCCCAGTGACTCAGCCTCCCTAATTACCTGAGGTGGACACTCTTCATGCATCCCTTTGTGGGCTGTGTGCACAGTCTTGTTGTAGTTAAGCCTTGATTGCTGTTGGTATCGTTGGGAGGAATTGACCTCCAGGTCAATTGGCTGTGAGAGTCAGTTGTGTCTATGATGGGAGAACTGTGCAGGAGACACCCTTATGGTTCAAGACTTGCTTCAGTGGGCCTTTGGCACTCAATGAGTCTGACCCCCGAGTGTGCCTCTTATGGATATGAAGAGTTGTAATCTGGTATGGTCTCACTCTGACCACTAGGTACACTGGCTCTTGGATCTCCAAGAAGGTGCAATGTCAGCCACTGCCTGAGACCACCCAGCAGGAGCTACAGAAAGATCTTCAGATTCTTCCTCTTTGTTTGGGGTTTGGAGGTACTCATTTGAGGCCCAGCTGTGAAGTAATGCAAGCTGCTTTCCAGCCTTGGGCCTGCTTTTGGAAGTTCTGGGCTCTCTGACCCAGCTGCAGTTTGTTAGGTTTTAGATTGCAAAAGGCCAGGGCATTCATATGCAAAAGCCTCTGTGCACAGCTTGGGTGGGGTTGTAAATTGGGTATGGTGGGGTCTCAGGGAATCACCAGGAGCAAACAGCAATAGCTGCCCATCAGCCCTGCCAGCAGGGGAGAGCAGTTGGGAGCAACCAGGCTGGCAGGGGAAGGCAGTTTGGGGTGACCTGGCTGGCAGGGAAGGGCAGTTTGGGGAGTCTAGGCCATTACAGGAGGGCAGTTGGGGGTGATTGGGCTGGCAGGGGAGGGCAGTTGGGGGAGAACATGCCTGCAAGGGGCGGCAGTTGGGGGCACCCAGGCCTACAGGAGAGGACAGTTGGGGGTTACCGGGCCAGCAGGGGAGGGCAGTTGGGGGCAATTCAGCTGGCACGGGAGCAGCTAGAGCGTGATCAGGCTGGCAGGCAGGCGAGCGGTTTTGAGCCAGTATTTCCAGATTATGAGAGGGATGTCTAACAGCCAGTTTAGGCCTGATTCCACAGTTGGACATCCCCAGATTGGAAAGAGTTCAGGCTCGGCTAAGGGACACTCCTTCCCCAGTGCACAAATTTTGTGCACCAGGCCTCTAAAACATATATATCTATCTATATATCTATCTATATATCTATCTATATCTATATCTATATCTATATCTATATCTATATCTATATCTATATCTATATCTATATCTATATCTATATCTATATCATCTATATGTATTTATATTACACACAAACATGCACACACACTGAGTGGCCAGATTATTATGATTTCTAAATCCATAATAATCTGGCCACTCAGTGTGTTTTCTATATAATAAAAGGCTAATATGCAAATTGTTTGCTTGAACAGGAGTTCGACCAGCAGGCGGGCTGGCTAACAGCACATGTCCCCTCCCCTTGGCCAGGCTAGCCGGACCCCACCCATGCACGAATTCATTCACTGGGCCTCTAATATAAATATACTGAGTGGCCAGATTATTATGTGTTCAGATATACAAACACTGACACATTACCTTTTGTTAACCTCTTCTTGCCCCCAACCACCTCCCTTCCCTTGGAGATTCATCATTCTGTTCCATGTTTCCATGCCTCTAATTCTATTTTATTTATCAGTTTATTTTATTAATTAGAATCCTTGCTCATTTATTTTGATTTTTAGATTCAATTGTTGGTAGATATGTATTATTGTCATTTTATTGTTCATATTTTTTATCTTCCTCCTCCTCTTCCTTTTTCTTCTTATTAACATTTCATGTATTATAATACTGGTTTGATGGTGATGAACTCCTTTATCTTTTTCTTGTCTGTGAAGCTCTTTATTTAACCTTCAATTCTAGAAGATAAGCTTTTCTGGGTAAAGTAATCTGGTTGGAGGTCCTTGCTATTTATTACTTTGAGTATTTCTTGCTACTCCCTTCTGGCCTGCAAAGTTTCTTTTGAGAAATTAGTTGGCAGTCTTATGGGCACGTCTTTGTAGCTAACTAACTGATTTTCTCCTAATGCTTTTAAGATTCTTACTTTGTCTTCAACCCTTGTCATTTCAATTATGATGTCTTGGTGTGGGCCTCTTTGGGTTCCTCTTGTTTGGAACTCTCTGTGCTTTCTGGACTTGTAAGTCTATTTCTTTCATGAGGTAGGGGAAGTCTTCTATCATTATTTCTTCAAATAGCTGTTCGATATCTTGCTCTTTCTCTTCTACTTATGGCATCCCCATAATGCAAACATTGGTATGCATGAAGTTGTCCCAGAGGCTCCTTACACTATCTTTATATTTTTGGATTATTTTTTCTGATTGCACTTCTGATTGGGTGTTTTTTGCTTCCTCATATTCCAACTCATTGATTTGATCTTTGAAATCCTCTACTCTACTGTTGAATCCTTGTAAATTATTCTTTATTTCAGTTAGTGTATGCTTAATTTCTGACTGGTCCCTTTTCATGTCTTTGAAATTCTCACTAAAATCCTTGAAAGTCTCACTAACTCCATTTAAACTCTCATTAAGTCCCTTGAAGCTCTCAGTGAGATCCTTGCATAACCTTATTAACATAGTTTTGAACTCTGTATCCAAAAGTTTGCTTGCTTCCATTTCTTTCATCTGTGACATGTTTCTTTGTCTCTGCATTTTGGCTGCTTCCCAGTGTTTGTTTCATTGTATTAGGTAGAGCTGCTATGACTTCAGGAATTGGTAGTGTGCTCTTGTGTAATGTGTGTTCTATAGGGCCCAGTGTCTCAGCCTTCTCAGTTACTTGAGCTGAGCACTTTATGTGCACCACTGTGTGGGCTGTGTGCATAGTCTTATTATAGTTGAGAATTGATTGCTGTTGGCATCACTGGGAGGAATTGATCTCCAGACTAATTGGCTGTGAGTATCCACTGTTACTACAGTGGAAGAGTGCTGTGCAGGAGATACCCCTATGGAACAGGACTTGCTTAAATGGGGCTTTGGTGCTTACTGAGACTGTCCCTTGAGTGCATTGCTTCTGGATATGTAGAGTCGTAATATGCTATGGTCTGAAGTTGTCCATCAGGTGCACTGGTTCTGGGGTCTCCAGGGAGGTGCAAAGTCAGCCACTGCCTGGAGCCACCCATCAGAAACTACAGAGAGATGTGCATATGGATGCTATTTGTATTGGGCTTGAAGTGCCTTGGCAAGGCCCAGCTGTGAAGCAAGGCAGACTAGCACTAGTGCCTTGTCTTGATCCTTTTATTGATAGGTTTGGGACACACTGAAGCCAGCTGCTGCTTGTTTAAGAGATTTTAAGCCTGAGCCACAACAGGCCATTCATATAGAAAAGCAGCTGCAAACAGCTTGGGTCAGGCTATAACTTGAATGGAGTCTCTGGGAATCACCAGGGCACAGCAAATATTGTGGGCCATGCTGATGGAAACTCAGATATGGCTGCCAGTCAGCTCTGTGAGGTCCCAGCACCTGAACAGTGACTCCTGCCAGCACATCCGTTTGGGAGAAAGCTGCCCCCCAAGTTCCTTCCCAGATGCCAGACAATCCAGTTCCTCCCAGTATGCCCCTGGCTCTTCCCGAGCCACTGCCCCAGTGTTGGAGCTCAAAGGAAGAAGGATCATGTAAATTTGTGCACTAACCTTTTAAATATATATATATATATACACACACACACACACACACACACACACACACACACACACCCCGTATTTTTCGGACCATAAGACGCACTTTTTTTCCCCCAGAAGTGGGGGGAAAAAGTCCCTGCGTCTTATGGTCCAAATATAGCCTACACATACACTGTAAAAAAAAAGTTTTTTTACTTGCCCGGCTCTGTGTGGTCTGTGTGCTTGCCCGGCTCTAAAATGGTTCTAAATGCTGCTGTTTACTTTACAGGGTTGATTACATGTGTTTATGACTGTGATGTTGGGTTTTAATGCACATAAAATATTTTAGGACACTATTTGTTTCAGAATCTTTTTTTCTTCATTTCCCTTCTCTAAAAACTGGTGCATCTTATGGTCCAGTGCGTCTTATGGTCCGAAAAATACGGTGTGTGTGTGTGTGTGTGTGTGTGTGTGTGTGTATATATATATTATATATAAAATTGATTTTTTACATAGAGGAAGGGAGAGGGATAGAGGGCTAGAAACATTGATGAGGGAGAAACATCAACAAGCTGCCTCCTGCACAAACCCCTACCGGGGATGTGCCCGCAATCAAGGTACATGCCCTTGACTGGAATCGAATCTGGGAATCTTCAGTCCACAAGCCAAAGCTCTATCCACTGAGCCAAACCAGTTTGGGCTGTGCACCAACCTTTTAAGAGGAACTGCATTGACTCCAGCAGCCTCCATGTCACTCAGCCACAATCCCCACTGGTTTCTATATCCTGAAGTTATCGGAACTTTGATTCCCAGCTCTGCAACCATGGGTTAGGGGTCTCATGTGGAGCTAGGTCCCCTTTCTTCTCACAGGAGGCCTCTGCAATGGAGATATCCCTCCTGATGAAAGAAAAAAAAATGCCATATGTGGGTATTAGATCAGCCTGCTCTGTGCCTCTGCTAGTCTTGATGTACTTTCTTCTTTACTTTCCTAGTTGTAGGACTTCCATTCAGCCAGCCTTCAGGTGCTTCTGAATTATGATTGGTTTGTATTTTAGTTGTAATTTTGATCTGGTAGTGGGAATGCCACCATCTTGGTTCTCCATCTAAAATATTTTTAAAATCCAATACAAACAGAAAGGCAATGCCTGAGGTAAATAACTCAAAATATGTATAGCCAAAGGTCAGAAACTTTATTCAGATGTTATAGAACTGAAGTAAAATATTTAGTAAGTGGCCTGGCCAATGTGGCCTTGACACATGAACCACGAGGTCACAGGTTCAATTACTGGCCAGAGCACACGCTCTTGGTTTGATCCCCAGAAGGGGCCATGCAGGAGGCAGCTGATCAATGATTTTATTTCATCATTGATTTTTCTCTCTCCCCTCATCTCTTTGAAATCAGTAAAAATATACTGTATGTTTAAACCCAATTAATAAATGAACCAAAACCAGATATAGTGGGGAAAGGGGATTATTCCCAGCATT